>NC_050458.1:51517123-51835550 GCF_903995425.1 Onychomys torridus
GTCTTGAGTAACACAGAGAGCAAGAATGGCTCTTCCTGGCCCCGAGTGCGGATGGATTTAGCAGCCGTCAACAGAACGCCGCAATGTGTGTCAGATGGAGGCCACTTCTCCATAAAAGTTCTCAGTGGAATATTCAGCTTACTTCCCATTTCATAGACTTGGGGTGTTGCACCCATGTCCCCTTATTCTACTGGAGTGTTTCCCAGTCTTTCCTAGAGCAATCAGACCACCATATTCCTCTTCCTCCCCCCCCCCCCTCCTCTCCTCCGCTCCTGCAAATGCTAGATTCCTGATGCCCTGGGTGTGGTCTCCATTTTGAAATGCTTAACTGATACTCACGGGTCAAATAATGTCCCCTAACAATGCCCATCATGGAGGCGGAAGGCCAAAGACTGAAAAGCCACATCAAGAGTAATGCAGGAAAGCCCATGAGATGGTAAAGGCCATTGCTGCCAATCCTGAGGACTCAAGTTCCATCTTGGGTCTCACATGGTGGAAGGAGAGAACTGATTCCTGAAAGTTATCTTCTGATCTCCACACACAGTTATACACTATACACATGCGTACACACACACACACACACACACACACACACACACGCACACGCACACGCACACGCACACGCACATGTGCAACTTCTCTCAGGAATCCCTCAGCCATTGTGATCCAGAGAGGATGTTAAGTCCACATGAGGTTGCATGCAGGTCACACACACTTAGTGAATAAATAAATATAACAGTCAAACATCTAAATGGATTAACATATGAACTGAGCCAGTTGGTAGAGAAAGGCTGGAAATTCTTCACCACCTGGACTTCCTGACAGCAAACAGAGCATGCTCAAGAAAAGCCCAAGATATGTAAAGGTGGGGTTGGTGGGTGCTAAGTAGATGACTTACTTACAAAGGATCACAGGGCTCCTGGCCTGAGTGTGGATAGATTTAGCAGTTGTCAACAGAACGCCCCCAAACTTGTCAGATGGAGCTGGGCTGTGGAACTCCCTTTTCCTCAGCTCATTTGCCTTCCCCCACCCTCAGGAATCCTTTCTCTTTTTTAATGAATTATCTCTATTTCTATTTCCAACCCTGTGTCTCTGGTACAGTTCTTTGTTTTGAGAACTAGCAACCTGAAAATAACAGTCAAGTGCCTGTGACACTGATGGGCATCCTCTGGCCTCAGATCTATACCTCTTGTCATCAGAAACTTTGCAGTGTCTGGAAATGTTTGAAGATGCACTTAATTCAGCTGAGAAGAAGCCATCTTGGGTATAAGTCCACTGATTGGATAAGGGAGAGATGAGGACAGAGAATCTGGGAAAACAGCTATGGGAAGAGAGAGGCAGAGAGTAAGGTGACATGTTAGCCAGACCTGGAGCTCCAGGCTGCTGGAGAGAAGCCTGGGCAAATTCCTTACCCATCAGCAGTTCACTTTCTCCTGCCTTCTGCCTGGGAAGTCCTGAGAGAAGGGAGGTTGGGGAGCCAGTCACTTGGAGTTGGTCCTTTGTTATGTTACATTAACCTCAGGATGCCAGGTCACCCGGAGACCTCAAATACTTTCTGGCCAGAGCTTTACTTTCCTCCTCTGGGCCTTTTCTTGGCCACTGTCATACCCAGGCTGGTTGTGCTGGGCCTCAAGACACCATGTTCACAGTGAATTATATAAATAATTTGCTAGCCTAGGACAATGTTTTCCTCTCCCTGTCACTGCCTTCCAAGCTCCTGGGAACAGACTCCACCTGATATCACCTCCACAGCCCCTTGTCAGTCCCAGGAGACTGTATCTACCTGTTATAGATCCTGTATATGTCTGTGACCCTGGGTCCCTTCCTGCTTGGAGCACACTTATCAGAGTCTGGAGAGTAGCACCTCTGAGCCTATGCAACTTAGGCCAGAAAGAGACAGTGGCTTAGAGTGTGTGTCTGAGAGAAAGAAGGTTGCTGGTGGTAAGGACTTGGGGTTGGCTGACTTGTGTGTGAAACATGGCTTGTGACAGGTTGCTAGCTGGATCTTGGAATTAGCTAGCTCTGAGGATACATCTCTCCCTAGACAGCAAGGCTCTTTAAGCCATCATAGAGGATGAAAAAATCAGAGGCCCAGTTAGCGAACAGTACAAGTTCCCTGCTCCTCACTGAAGAGCTATGCTGATTTAGAGTTTAGCTTAATGTGTGCCCATAGTGATGCTTGGGCTCTGGGACTATTGCCATGACACTCAACAAAGGAGGGTCAGGGCAAGACCAACCTTGAGTATCCCTATGGGTCTTGCCAGACAGGTTCTTGGATGAGCCAGGAGCTAGTATCCAGGCAGACACAGGGAGGCTGCATCTAGGGCACACGAGGAGATGCTATGCAAGCTCATTGGTACTAAGTACTGGTTCATGCAAGTGTCACTGTGCTCAGCACCTGTATACAGGGTCATGTTCAAGTAAGTCAGACTATGTTCCTGCCTTCATGACCAAGTTGTGCACTGGGATAGACAAGCACACAGACACAGTGTATCTTGGCTACAAAGGTAGATACCACAGTGAGTGGACAGGTGGCTCCCAAGCAGGGTCTTTAGGGTCTGGATGAGCCTACTGGAGCTTAACAGCCGTAAGATGTGTTTGCATTGTTTACTCCAAGCTGCCTCCTTGTCTCCCTCACGAAGACCTTTTCCCCAAGCTTATGGCTTAGACCTTTTCCTGGCTCTATTCTTCTGACTCAGGCTAGAACTAACTCCCCATTCTGTGCTCCTGAAGGCTGTGTTCTACCTGTCCTTTTCAGAGGAGCAGTGAGGAAAAATTGTCCCCTAGATGGTACAGGGCCCTTTACATCATCTTGTGTTTCCTTGTGGATCTTTATTTTCAATCCCACAAGGGATAGGGATGCATTTTCCGCAAAGAGTGACATGGAGTGGGAATTTCCTGCAGAGTCCACAGGTCCACTGTGGGTGGGTGGTACAGAGAAGCCTCTGTCCCCAGGGAAACAGTTTCTTGTGGGTCTTCTCTCCAGCACTCTGGGCTGAGCCTTCCCTCAGTGGGCCAGGCCATCGGGATGATACCTCTATCCCAGGATCATCATGTAGACATCTTCCAAAAATGACTTTGACATGTCTACATCAAGATGAGCATTGAGCTCGGGCAGAAACCCCGTTTTCTGGAAGGGAGCCTGGGCTGGGAACTGATGGCAGCTTTGTCCTGTAGTTTATTCTTCCTGCCTCGTTTATGAAATAAATGTATCTCCTTATGATAATATGTAATCAAAATTCAATGAATAAAGTAGTGAACTCTCCCAATAAAAGGCAACGTCTGCATCAGCAGTACCCGCGAGCCGACACTGGCATTGGCTCCGCGCTCCCTGGGGACTGTTAAGCAGTGCCGGATATGCTGGCAAACGCTAGCAGAGCCGAGAGCTGGTGTTTCCGCTGGGCCCAGACTAGTCCATCCTGACGGCTCGCTGGCTGGTTTCATTTTGATGGCTTCAGCTTTTGCTGGGTAACCCCATAAAGAAGTCTCTTAAAATGCATCTTTGAAATTCTGGCGCTGTCGTCTCCAATAAAAGCCGTAGAAGGGAAATTTCAATAAGATAACTCAAGAACATTTAATTTTCTGCTCCTCCGGATTTGCTATCTTATTACAGCCATTCAGTTAGCTAATAAATGTCCAATCCTGTCCAATCTTCAGAGCGAGGAGAGAGGCTGGGATTTAAATAATTGGATGGAATGTCTAGGGGGCAGCTTTTAGCTGAGGTTGCCAACAGAATTGGTGGGTGCACTGTCCGAGCTGATTCTGGAAGCTGCCTCATCTCATCCTGGCCTGTCAGTGTCCTCCTTGTCCCTGGTCACCTCTTATGCTCTTACTATAAGCCCCAGAGGCCTGTGCAAGAAGGGTTGGGGACAGGAGCAGAGGGAATTAGGGTCCCAATTTTGGTTTTAGAAGCCAGGACATATCCTGGCTATGAGCTGAGTGGTCTCCAATGGCCGGCCTTCCCAGAAAGGCCTCACAGCTCACAGTGACACAAACACCATGTCTCACTAGGTCCCATGTCTATGGAGTCTGGCTGAGCTGTGGCTGCCCATCTGAGCTGTAAGGGTAAGGAGACTCAGATAACTCTAAAACAAAACAGAACAAAACAAAAAAACAAAAACCAAACAAAACAGAACCAGAAGATTGCTAAGATCTTAGTGTGGAAATGCACACTTTTCCTAGGAACTGAGACTCTGGCTGTATGTCAGCTGGCATTTGGAGCCATGCTGGGGTCTGGGTTTGACCATATCTTCTCACAAAGAAAGAGCTTACTCAGAAGCCTCTCTGAAGGGCCTCTGATGGGACTACATAGATCTGTGCTGTCAGCCTTAGCTAATCAAAGGCTTCTTGAAGTCTCCCTGCCCCCACCTGCAATACAAACCCACCACAAGGCCATGATTAGCCTCAGTTGGTACTGGCTTCTTGTCAGGAGTCCTGGGATGGACGCATGGTGTGGTCACCTGATCTTGTCAGGAGTCCTGGGATGGAAGCATGGTGTGGTCACCTGATCTTGACCTCCTAATTTTGTCTGAGGTCCCCAAACAGCCTCTGAGGTTGCCCATGTCTCTGCACTGCTCAGCAGTGTTAGATTAGTAGCAATGGGGAAGGAGGGGCCAGGTTCTTTTGCTGGCGGAGTGACAGGCAGACGGAACAACACTTGTTGTGGACTGCTGTCCTCCACACACGATGTGGCTAGGGTCATCTTGAAATCAGAACAGCCATAGTGACCTGCCTGCGACCTTCATAAGAGTAGCCTCTTGACATTCCCTTGTGGGACGGGGGGAAGACTCATGAACCCCCCTCCCAATCCCACCTCCTGAAGATATGCGAGCTATTGTCAGGTGTTGGGTGGGGGAGCTCTCTTTGGTGGTATAGCTGTCTATAAGTGGCCTATACTCCTGTAAGTAATCCCTATTAAACTCACTGTTCACCAATCTAGACTTAAGTAGGATTGTTTCTTTGGTCTTTTGCTCTCTCCCTATCTGGGGTTGATAGAAATTGACTTTCTGGGGAAAGTCACACACAGCTTCCTCATGGAGTGTTAAACATGCTGAGACTAGATAGAGAGGGATGTCATTAACCAGGACCTGGTCCAGGAGGTGTGATAGGAATTCACTGATGTTGCCATGGAGAGAGCTTGTCCTGGCAAATGGGCATGTAGGGACTCCTGTGTGCCCAGTGCAGAACATTTACTGGGTAGTGGCTGGGAGATGAGTCTGGAAATAGCCAGAGTTCAGAACACAAAGACCTATGACCAGGTGAAGGAAAACATGGGAGTTGGGCCTAGACTAATAAACAGTTGTGAACAAGAGGCATGTGCACTTGGAGGTATCTCCAGGCCTCCATAGTATTAGGCACAGTGACCCTCCAGCCTTGGCTCTCTCAGGAGTACCACTGGGAGAGAAGGCTTTAGCCTTCAGGCTGAGGGTGTTCCTTTGACTTTTATAAAACCTTGGACCCCAAAGATGTCCATAGCCTACACCAGAACCTGTGACTGACTTCAAGCAGGGTAAGGAAATTTCAGACCCGATGAATCAAAGAGTCTGGGCATGTAGATATGCCCTGGAGACTGGGTGGGCCTGTGTCACCACTGGGCTTCTGAGGAGAGATAGGCAGAGGGATGTCATCAGGCTTCACAGGGCAACAGAAGCCAAGAGAAGCCTGTAGACTCAGACCATGGGCTTGAAGGTAGAGGAGGGGCTGTGAACCTGAGAAGGCCAGGAGACAGCTCAGAGTCTTGAGAAGGCAATGGACCACAGAGGGAGCCAGCCCCGTGTACACTTCTGCTGTAGCCTGGGGACGCTGACTTTGGATCTGAGATCTGCAGGCATAGAAGGGAACAATGTATATCCTTAAGGCACTTAGTGTGTGGCTTTCTGACAATCGTGCTTATGATGGTGGGAACTCATATTCTGGTCCCTCTTGAGAGATGGGGAACCAGCTGGGGTGGAATGGAGTTGTCCTTGCCACTTGGAATCCTAAGTCTTACACACTCCCTCAGGGAGTGTAGCCAGAGATGAGGCGAGTGACTCCAGGAGGAATGAGTGTCAAGGCTGTGGGCCTGTAGGTTCCCCACGGCTGGGAGATCTGATCAGGATGGGAGCTGGGTGATCACTTCTGAGTGCTCAGGTAGGAGGTGAGAGGGAAGCATGGGGAACCAGTGCTGAATCCCAGTCAAAGTTCTTTTCATAGAGCATAGGAGTGCTGGGGCTTGGTATACTCAGTACTGGCTATATAGACTCAGTACCACTGACCAGGGTGTGTGTGTGTGTGTGTGTGTGTGTGTGTGTGTGTGTGTGTGTGTGTGTACAGCAACTCTTTTGAGTGTGACTGGCCTCTTTGCTGCTCTTATTGCATTGAGGACTTTTGGTCAGTTGGAACCCTGTTTTACAAATGGGGAAACTGAGGCTCAGAGTGGTGACCTGACCTTGGCTATCATAGCTCATGTCTCTGGGGCTAGAGCCCACAACTGACTATGTAAGCCTGTCTAGTCTTCATGGTCAACCCACACCATTTCCAGGAACTGGATATGTCCCAGGAATCCCCAGCAGGGGATAAGATGCAAAACTGAATGCTATATGTTTTTTTTTTTTTTTCTTGGTCAGGCTTTTCAATAACCAACCACATAATCAGCTGACGCATTAAACAAAAATCAATGTATTTCTGCTCTGCGAAGATGCTAAATGCCTTGCCACAGCTCCTGCTATCTGTTTGGGCCAGGAGAGAGATGGCTTTATTTCCCTCATAACTCTTGGTAGCACAATTCCATTGTTTACTTTGTGACACAATGGGTTGTCATTAATCACCTAGGGGGAGAGAGATGGGAGTCCAGTCACCCACCCGGCTGGCTCACTGGCTTGCTTGAAAGCCGGCTGGATGTGGCTTTGTTGGGTGATGCTGCTGGGCTGAGGGACCTCTTCCCTGTTTGGGGACAGGGGTAGGGGAGGAATTTCTGTGCCTGTTGCCTTTTCACCCAAGGCTCTGTAGATCCCTATCCTCCATACCCCCAGGGCAGAATCCCCCAAAGTTCCAAGAGGTAGCTCCAAGCTTTCCTACCAAAAGTTCCAGCTTTGCTGGGTTTGTCCTGGGGAAGCCAATACCATTAATTTGCCATCGTCTCAAGTGTGGTGGAGACATTACTGCTAATTGGCAATAAGAAATGCTAAATGGAGCAAAGTTTCATATTAATGAGCCGTTTATCAATACTAAGCGGACTGGTGGCCTCCTTCGATCACTTGATTGACGCTGGCTGATTTATACCCACCACCGTTTCGCCAGAGGATCCAGCTGCTTGCTCTTTCTTTCTAGCTGCCCTCCGATGGTCTCCACATCTCCCCATGCCCCCCAACTCAGTCTGTTTATCTTTGAAATCTCTGGCTTCACTGTTTCTGTAAATAGACTGAGTTGGCCCTTTCAACTCAACTCATGTTTAGTACTGAGAATTTCCCATGTAGATAAGGGAGGTCCAGAGGAGTCACTCAAGGTCAAATAACCCCACCAAGACCTCCAGGCCACCCAATCTGAGGAGCCAAAGTGCTCAGGGCACCAGAGGGAGGTATGTTTCCCTGCACTGCTTCATGGCTAGGTTCCTCCTGGCCGGGTTCCAGCTGGGGACATCCTCAGCCATCACTGTGACCCTGGGCATGTCAGGTGGTGTACCATGGCCGTAATAACTTATCACAAACTGGGTGGCTCTCAGTAGCTGAAATTTATTTGCTGTCAGCCTCTGAGGCTGCAGGCTCTCCATCATGGTGTCTTAGGGTCTTGTTCGTTCTCCAAGTGCTGAGAGAATCTGTCCCATACCTCCCCGATTAGGATAGGCTGTAGGCTCAAGATATGTCTCTGCTGGTCTTTACCTGGCTTCCGCACTATATCTGGGCTCCTCCTGTCTACCCGCTTGGTATTGGATTTAAGACCTCCTGCATGCCCCAGGGTGACCTTGTGTCAAGGTCTCTAGCTCAATCACAGCTGCAAACACCCCTTTTCCAAATAACTTCATGTTCTTTTGGGCATGGGCAGAGCTTTTGAGGGGTGACTATCCAATGCACTGCAAGGGGGAAACTAGTGAATGCTTTATGCCCTCAGTTACGGAAGGGAGGTCAGACCTCAAGAGCAACAACGCTGTGGCTTCTCCATCTGTGGAACTTTCTAGAAGGCTCGTGACCCAGTCAAGTTAGTACGAGTTCATCCATCTATTCAACAATGGTACCCACCATCAACCTGCAAGGATTTATGTGTCTACTGCTAGTGGGTGGGGTCTCTGTTCAGCTCCCCAGAGAGGATGAGAAGGAGACGGTAGATTGGCAGATACGCTAGATCTTAGCTCTTCGATGGCCCGTCCTGGGGATGCCATTCATAGCTTAACAGCCTAGTGCATGCTGGCTCCTCCATGTTGAAGAAGCTTGTCGCTCTCCCTCTCCCCCCACCCTCCTAGTTTTAACAGAGGAAGGACAGATGCCAGGGATGGCTCAGAAAGTGTTTAGCTGCTTGGCAATGTGTTTGGGTCTTAGCAAAGCTGCCAGAAGGGGATTTAGAAGCAGACGGGGCTGCACACCCGGCCCAGCCACTTGTCGCCTGTGCGTTGAACTGCGATGATTTTGTAATTTGGATGTAATTCCCACATCCATCAAATGAGAATCATGTGCCCTCCCCCCTCCTGCCCCAGCTGGCTGTGAGGCAGGGAACTCACAGAAAAGCAGTAGGCCATGCCCCCAGTTGGGAGGCTGGTGTGTGTGCAACAGATGTTGAGTAGGTAAGTGTTAGCTGTTTTTTCCTTGGGCAGAGGGAGGGTGCTGGAACCACAGGCATTGTAAGACCCGGGAAAGACCCATCTGTAGTGGGTCGCTGTTCCAGCTTTGGCCTGGAAGTACAACTCCCATTGAGGTTTCGGTAACTGTCACACCTACAAGGCGGGGCTGAGACAGGAGCCCTTAAGACCCGAGATCCAGATGTGCTGGCTCTCTTGGTTCTTGGATCCTGGACGCTGGAGGTAGACCAAGCAGAGTTCTCCAGAGAACACCGCCAGACTGCACTACACCTTTCCCGGACCCTGTAACCTATCCCTTTACTTGTAACTTACCCTACAAAATAAACCTCCCTTTTAACTACGTGGAGTTGCCTTAATACTACAACCAATACCCATCCACCAAGCACAAAGGCCTGGTGGACTAAAAGACAGACGTGGCTTCCATGGAGAAGGTCCTTGTTTCTCAGTGAATCTGGGATGGCCTTAGCTACTCTGCCCAGTGAGGAAGGGTAGGTAAAATAGCACTGTTTCTAGACCCAGGCTGTAAATGACTGGCAGTCAAAACTGGATTCCTGGAGTTCTGCAAGGTCAGACTAACCGGAGACCAGCATGCTGGGAAGAACCCTTGTAAGCTACCTGGAGAGAGGAACTGGGGAATCCAACCAGTAGCTGAGATACAAGGTATGACCCCACAAACTTAAGGCACGAGGCCACTGTGAGCTTTACTTCCCTCTTTCCATTCCAATCCCAGCTACCGAGGTCCAAGCTTGACAGGACAGAGGTGAACTCTCTCCAGTCCCTGCCCACAGAGTCAAGAGAGAGAGAGAAAAAAAAAAGGCTTTACTTGGTATTGCTACTTGGAGAAGGGGTATCATCTAGCAGTCTGTGTCCAGATCAGGAGTTGCTCAGGGGCAAAAGAAAAGCTGCACCTCACTTTCTGTTCTTGTCAGAGCTGTCAGCTCTGGCTTATCATCAGTATATAAGACTTACCCTCTGAACTGCATTGTGGCCAGCAATGACCAGCCACAGCAGAATGACCTGAACTGACACATGTGGGGTGCCTCATGTGCCAGGCTACAGGGGCACAGGGGACTGGCAACTGGGAGCACAGGGGTACCCCATAGCCTTGCACATGAGGTTTTACTCTGACTCCTTATGTATATGTAGAAAGCAGGGACAGCAATACCTAATCCTTCCTAGGCTCATGGGGCCGCTCCAGTCCTTCAGCTCAACACCTTAATATGACCTTATCCCCTGATGTCTCTATTTAGGTCCTCTTTTTGGGTGCTTCCTGAGTGGGTCTAAGGGCCAAAATGAAGGAATAGCACGTGTGCAGTATGGTGTGTGTGTGTGTGTGTGTGTGTGTGTGTGTGTGTGTGTTGCACATGTGCTATGTGTGCTTGCCTGGGATGCGTACATATATGCATGGTGATATGTTTATGCACTTGGAAAGTTTGTGAGTGGCCTGCATTTGTGCCATGGGACAGTGAGAATGAGGCTAGGCTTTAGTCACCCCAGGCTAGTATGTAGAGGTACAGGAAGGGCAGGCGGGTTTGGGGGTTGGGCAGCAGGTGGAAGGTAACCTTGACAGGCCCTAGTCTCTGCCCCAAGGAGTCAATGAATATGTGGACACTCGGGTTCTGGTAAGAAGGCTTCATCAGCTCCCCTGATGAATGGGATACCATGTAGATGGCAGTAAAGGTCAGAGGAAGCCATACAGCCCCATGGGTTCACTGTGTCCCCAGGTTGCTGTCATTTCCTGATACCAGGTACTGTTTGGGGTTTCTTATCTGGTGCTTGCAGATGAACCATCTCAACTGAGCATATTGTATGTGTGTGGGCTGTAATTAACATCATTCTCTGTCATTGTGGGGCATATTAAAAAAGTATTCCCCCAGCTCATCGGAGGCAGAGCTGGCTGTATGAAGACTCTTTCTCAGCACACATCTGGCCAGGGTTTCCCTGGTTAGCAGAGGTAGGGTAGATGGGGTGTGTTTCTTTCTCTTACCATACACAACAATTATCATTTCAGGGTGCTTCCCTAGTGCAGGGCTGGAAAGCGATAGTATTGAGGGAGGAAATGGGGTAGCAGGTATGAGAAGGATGGGTGCCCGCCTGAAACGGTTTCAACAAGGGCTCTGGGGAGTGAGGGGCATTCTGTGAAAACTCAAATCAATAGGGGGAAGAGACTACAAACAACACAGGGAAGTAACCAGGGGACTGGGATATGGTGAGGAGGGCACTTCTGTCAAGATTTCCTTGAGGATGGGAGGAGAACCCTGCTCACTATCTCCACCCCTGGCTCCTAGCCAGAGCTAAGCACCACCTTTCTTTTCTGCTCATCCCCTCTGGATCTTTTCATCCTATTAGGCCTGAGAGGAGATGAGAGTACCTGTCTATTTACAGCTAGCATGAAGTGGAGCCAGGTGCCCGGGTGTTGGTACTGAGCACCACAGGATGGGAATTAATATACCAAACTCTAAGAGGTCTTCCTTCAAGGCTCAGCCTCCTCTACTAGACAGCATCCCAGATGCCTGTTCCACTGGGTGGGCCAGCTTCCCTAGTCTGCTCCCTCCCTGGCTCCTCCCCTTACCCCCAGGCCTCTGGGTCTCATCAATAAGAAGGCTGCCTAGGGAATGGTGGAAGTCTGCTGAGCTGGACATGAGGCTGGACATCTCTCTGCACCACATTCTAGTTGCCTGAAACTTCTATCCCTTCTCAGTGTTGGGTGGAGGAAGGCACTCCTAGACACCCTTGTCCCACTTTCTGGAACCTGAGAACCTTAGCTACTTAGAAAGGTAGACTCGGTAGATGTGAGGAAGTGAAGGACCCACTTATAAAGGACAGTGCCTGCATTATCAAGCACAGCTCAATGGAGCCGCAAGGGTCCTCCTTACAGGTGTGAGGTTGTGTGAAAGAAGGAAGCAGAGGGCAGTCATGTGATTTCTACCTTGACAATGAATGATAACTCAGTCTCTGTCCTATCTCTGAGGTTGGCATGTGCTAGGCACATTCACGGGAAGCCTTAGCATGTCCATGTTGAATGAATGCCCACTGTGGTCTAAAAAGGCCCTTGTATTAGTGAGGGCTCTTTAAAGGAACAAAACCTACAGGATCAACGTATAGTACAAAAATGGAGTTGAAGCAGCTTCTGTTCTTAGTCAGGTACCTTCCCTAGGCCACCAGAATGGGATGAACCTGGCTCTTAGTGATGGTCTTAGTGGTTCACAGGATCACTCCATCTTACATAGACTGTGGTCCATCTTACATAGATTGTGTGTGTGTGTGTGGGGGGGGTATTCAGATATCACCGAGGTGCTGGTAAGCCCAGCTGGTTCCATCTGTGAGACCCATATGCCCTCCTCTTAAGCCACATACTCATCTCAGGAAAGCAGCACTCAGGGTGCCAGGTTCTGAGTCAAGCTGTGGGGACAGAGAGGTGAGAAACTGTTGCCTTCTTCTGGGATAGTGAAAGCAGCTGGCAACAAGTCCCGTGAAGTCCACTCTCCCAGTCTTTGGGCTCTTCAGGATGGAGGGTGCCACTTCTCGTCTCTCCCAGTTTGGCTGTGCAGTGGAACTTCCCGCTTTGAGGTTCCAAGAGGTGTGCCTTAGCTAAGGGTTTCTACTGCTGTGATAAAACGCCCACAACCAAAGGCAACTTGGGAAGGAAGCTGGCTTCACCTTACAACTTTTAAGTCCATCATTGGGGGAGACCAGGACAGGAACTCAGAGACAGGAACTGATGCAGATGCCATAGAGGAGCGATGCTTTCTGTCTGGCTCCTCATGGCTTGTTCAGCCTGCTCTTACAGCACTCAGGACCTCCAGCCCAGGGGTCTCACCACCAGCAGAGAGCTGGGCCCTCCCACATAAATCATCAGTTAAGAAAAATGCATTGCAAGCTTCGCCATGGGTCAATCAGATGGGACATTTTTTCTGCTCAGGTTCTGTCTTCCCAAATGACTCTGGTTCATGTCAAGTTTACAAAACAAAATAAAATAAACAAACAAACAAGAAACAAACAAAACGGAGCCATCAGGAAGAGGAATGCTGCCTTGTAGGTTTGTGTCAGGACAAGAGATCTGATATCAGGAACCTGCCTAGAGACTCCCGGACCCAGAAACTGTAGGGCATGAGTGAATAAAGAATTCCTATCTGTCATGGAAGTTGCTATGCTCTTGTCCTGTCCCCAGTGTGGACCCTGCAGTGTCAGGGGTACAGCAGGTGGTGAGTGGAGGCCTGCTTGGAATTCAAGTGTCCTGGCTTGGTCCCCCAGTTATGGCTCACAGTCCTGAACATACCATAACGCTCAGTAGCTTTCTGCCCTTTAGTGTGTGTGTGTGTGTGTGTGTGTGTGTGTGTGTGTGTGTGTGTCTCATCTTTCCTTCCTACTTATCAAGTCAAACATTATTCCACAGCCAGGGCCCCTGAGCTACTCTCAGGATTTATCACGTTCATTGCTGTAGGGATGGTGGAGCAGGAGCTTCATCTACTTGACTACTACTCAACAGAGAGTGTTTTGCAAGGTGCTTACACATACACCACCAAGGCCATCTCATGTCCCCATTCAGCCTCTCTGAGAAGAATCCCCAAAAGGTGCTGGGTAGCCCCTGAGTCCTCTCTGCAGCCTGACCTGTGGTAGGGTCCTACTAGTCAAGGGATCCTAATTGGGAACACCTCACTTCCACTTCCTCTGCAGCTACCTGGTAGCTTATTAACTTCCCAAATAGCTCACCCACTAGACCGGTGCTTCTCATGTTTGGGTTACCCAAGATGCCTGGAGCCATGTCGCCAGTCAGCTAGTACAAGGGTCGGAGGCACCAACCTCTTTTGCTAACAGGAGGCCATGACTACAAGCTGGGTTCTCAGGTGCCATCTGCGATGGCAGTGCACACAGAGGGCTATTTTGAGTCACGACATCATGTGCTTGTCTGGACTCCCTCAGTCTTCAGTTCCATGTGACAGAGTGGTTGTGAGTCACTGTGTGTGGGTGGACCCTGCTGGGCCAAATCTCCTCTGGTTCTGGTCCATTTTCCCTTTGGCATAATCGGTCACGCGCCTTCTTTCCAGGCCAGTGCCAAGGAGCGCCTTGCGGAATGGATAATCAATTTCAATAATAAGTTAAATGGGTTTGCTTTTGTTCCCAGAAAAACCCTGCCAGAAGAGGGATTTTTAAAAAGACTCCTGGGTTGAGTTTTACTTCTGAACTTGGGCCTCCAGCTGCTTCTGAGTTAATTGAGTATAGAACATGAATAAACATGGATGGGATGTGGTTCTTCACACCCACATAGACTGCAGGACTACAAACTCCCTGGTTACCTCTCAGGAGTCTCCTAGTAGGATCTCCAGCAAACACATCTAAAACCTGTGTTGGCAGGACCAGGACAGGCCACGGCAGCAACATCACTCTCCACTCTGTTCAGAAGTCATTTCTGAGCCTATTGCTTCTGGAAATGTGATACATGGGTGCCAAGACACATGTACGCAACTCTGAGCATCTACCAGCTGTTTCATGTCCTGTGACAGAATACCCCATGAAGGCCTGATTTGGGCCCTCAGTTTCAGAAAGTACAGCCTTTCACAGGAAAGGGATGGCAGTGGGAGTGCGTGGCAGAGACTTCTCATGTGGTGGCAGATCAGGGAGCAGAGAAAGAAAGACTTTCAAAATCCTACCCACAGTGACTTCTGCCAGCTAGGCCTTGCCTTCTAAAGGCTCTGTAGCCTTGAAAATGTCACACAAGCTGGGTCTGGATGCTCAGACACTAGCCTTAGGAAGACATTTCAGATTGAACTGTAACATCACTCAAGTGTACATTGAAAAACCAAGTCCAGAAACCTGTTGCATTCTGGGACAGACCCGGGAGTCTCTACTGTCATTTGAGGTGCCAGATTTTATGTCTCTGAGTGGTATCATCTTTGTTGGCTCTTTAGGCTCATAACAGGACGTGGTATGTGGTATATAGAGTTCAATCAGTGAGTGTTTGCTTATTGAATGAATGGCCAGATGAATGATGAGCAAATAGCATTATGCTTCTTTGTATCATTTGGCTCTTCAGTTTGAGCATGGACTTCCCTAGGGATACTGGTAGGTCAGACATGCGAGGGCCGAGTCAGGCTGGCGGATGGCATGCCCCACAAGCTCAGTGCATGTAATCGAGTGCCAGTCAAGGGGCTTTTCACACGGGGCTTCGACTCTCTGTGACGACATGACAGAAGCCCCAGGTAAGTGAACTTCTCTTTGATAATTCCTCAAAGCACCTATAAACATCTTTGTGGTGTGATATCTGAGAGCTCTGGGCACTGTAACTGGGGGTTGAAAATGAGATCAAGCCTTCGTTTGGCATTTCGGGCCATTTCGTAGTGAAGCTCTATTGTGTAACACCATGTACACACATAGCCAATAAGCTGCTAGGTCTGTGAGGGCTGTGTGGGATGGAAGGGAGGCACATTTGTCCCCTATGTCTGATCACCCAGTGAGTGGAAAGGCAGGAAAAGCCAACCACCCTGCTTGAAGTTTCTTCTCTCTACTTTTCCTACCGTATCAAGAAAATAGAGTTGAGATGCTAGTAATGTGTGTGGTGTGCCTCCCCACAGGTGCCCAATTCAGATTGACTAGTTAGGGTAGCCAGACCATTCCTTGTTGAATATAAAATACTTTACCATTTAGAAAGACAACTAACCAAATCATGCACCAGTTTACTAACTAACCAACACACATACCCACTAACTAACAAACCACACAACCAATTTACCACGCCATGCATCAGCTAGCCAAGATACTCACCAATTTATCAATTAACTAACCCACCCAGGGCAACTTTCCCCTAGTTTACCACACAGCCAGCTGACTAGGGCAGAGTTACACTTCGGACTCCTTGCTGGGTAAGCTAATTTGATCACAAAAGTGCTAGACCTACACCCTGATATCCTGCTCACACTAGGAAGGAATTCTGCAATGTGTATCACTGTAGCATGGAGGCCTCCAGGTCATCTTACAGCTCTGCCACCTTGTCTGGATGCTGGTTCAGAGCACACATCTTCCACTATGCTGTATGTAGCAGGGCAGAACAAGGTTTCAATAGTGTGTTTCATGTGTCCACAGACCTATGGGTTTTAGCCCCTTCCATCCAAACAGTTTCTTGGACAGAAGCAACGTCGAGGGATCTCATGACAATGGATGTGGCGTTTGGTACCACAGACAGCACTGTGGAACTGGGAAAGACATATTCTTATGCTGAAATGCCCACTTTGCTTGGCTCAGTGAGAAGGGGTTAGGTGCCGTCCAATGTCCCCAGCTGGCCTATGCATCAGGTATGTGGTACCAGATGAAGGAGTCAGTGTTGGCTGTTGCTGATGCCTTTTTAAGGCTTTAGCAGTGGCCTAGGAATAATGCCATCCTGCCTCTACAACAGCTCCCTTCCTCCCCCATCAGTAAACACAGGTATGGCTGGGGCAGACACCAGCAGAGTCCATGGTCACCTGAAAACCACCTCCTGGGGACAGTAGAGGGACCCAGGTATTTTCACCCTCTGGGAGGTTCAACTTCAGCCTTCCTCTCTCTCTGCTTGGAACTCTTCAAGGACATCAGCCAGTCACCAGTCAGGCACCCACTCCCCTAGCTAGCAGCAGACCTTGAGCTATGCTGCTTAAAGCTTTGCCCATAGGAACAGGGAGCCAGTTTGCAATTTCACCCATTCTCTGATGGTGCTCTGAGTAGCTTGGGGGTGCCCTGAAGTCTCCCTCAGTGAAGGACCTTTGTAGAGCGACTTCGTATTGCCCTCAGCTGCCTGTTGGAACTCTCAATGAGGCTGTTGGCTTCACACTGAACACGTCCTCTGTACTTGAGAACCTATCCTTTCAAATCTGCCATCAGTTCATCCAGCCATGCCCATTGGATGCCCAGCCCATATCTCAGCCTGGCTCCTCCATGCTGAACATAGTGCGGGGATGGCACAGGTGTGGGCAGAGCCACAGGTGTTGCTAATAAGAGGTGCAGCTGTAGTGTGTCACTTGATGGCCGGTGGCCCCATCTCCCCTGCATGCACAACTCTCTCCTGTCCTTGTCATCCCTCTCAGCCACTCTCCATGTGGCGGGCCTATGCTCTCACCTTGCTACTGCCTGCCCCTACCGCCCAGCCAAATTTCACAGCCTGCCTGCCTCCTTGGACCATCGAAGTTGCTGATGTGTCCCTGATGCCTTGCCCTTGCAATAACTGTCCTTACCAGACTGCAATAGAAGTCTTTAATAGTGTGTGACCACACCTTGCTGATAAGAGCTCTCTATGCTTCCACGTGTCCTCCAGAATGTCGGAGGCCTGAGTAACCATGGGTACTTCTGCCTGCTCTCCTCTCTGGTTAATCCTTTCAGTATGGCTTGGTTGCACACTAAGCTGTCTAGTTCCTGTCATGGCTGTTTCCTGCCCATGTCACCGCCTGTCAAGTTCCTTTCAGTCCAGCCCTGGCCTGCCTTCTCTTCATCTGAAGAGTCTCTTGAAAATCCCACACTGAGATAATGATCAGCCTTCTCTACTGTTCTTCTATGCCTCCGCCCCTCTTGTCCCCACAGCATCACTTAGGTGCAGTGGCATGTTTACGGTGGAGCGCATCTTGTGTCCCCACAGCATCACTTAGGTATAGTGGCTTGTTTAGAATGAAGCGCATCTTATTAAGGGCCTGGTTCTAAAGTCACCGGGGAGCTGAAATCAGTGGTAATCAGAATTACCCCTAATGCCCTCCAAGTACTGCAAAAGCCATACGTGAGGCTTGGTGCCAGTGTGTACACATGCGAGCGTGTACATTTGTGCATGTGTGTGCATACAAGTATGTGACTGTGTGTTTCTTTTCACTCATCTCTGCAGAGGGGCCCAAGGTGTGCATGCACCCAAGGGCTTTGTTCATCTGAGTCACTCATGGAGCTCCTGTGCGTTCAGGCCAGAGCTTATGTGTTCAATTTTCCCAAGATCCTTGTTGGATCCCTAGAAGCTGGGGCAGACACAGTGTCTCTCTTCAGTTCCTTGCTCAGCAGGCAGTCTCTCATATCCTTTTCTGGCTTGAGTGGCCTCAGGTGGATGTACCTTGCATAGCCATTTAGTTTTAGCTCAGCGTGGCCACAACAGTCCAGGACCTCTGTGTAGACCACACCCAGCTCAGCTGTCCCTCTGCTATCCAGGTCCTGAGTTCTGGCTTTGCTTCAGATAGATGTCATCTCTTGTCTTCCTTAAGACTAGAATATGCTTGCAGCTTTAGATAACACACATGTCTGTAGGATAGGTCAGCTTTTCCTGGTATGTGCAGCAGAGTGGGTAGGGCTTGTTCTTATGGAGAGCCTGTATATTTACTCATTTTCTTAGGAATTTTTAAGCTCCACAACAGCAGAAAGTGCTTGGGTCCTAGTCATCATTGTCCTTTGGGCTCTGAACAGTGCCTGCTATTCAGGGGACCCCTGCTCCTCTTTGCTGATATATGAAATAGGTGGTAGGTGGGGGCACCCACAGAGGACACTGGCTGCTTCTGTGCCTTCTGGACTTTCTCACTCCTCACTCCCCACCAGGTGAGCTCTCATCAGGCTGCATGTGCAGGGAGAGAGAAGGCCACACCCCTTTGTAGTAATAGCCTTGTTTGGGGGCACATTTAAGGAGCCACTCTGGGACGTTTCTTCCTATCATTTCCAGGGTAGCCAGAGCAATGTTGGGCCCCTGTTGTAGAAACCCATGATGTTGTTTGATGAACACAGTGATAAGGGATGGATAGGAAGGGAGAAGGTATCCAGGATGGAGGACTTCCTGAACAGGGTGTCATCAAGCTGAGTGGTTCAGACCCTGAAAGCTCCCTGGATGGACATGGGCCAGGGAGAGAGACAGGGTGTTGCAGGTGGGGTCTAGGCGTGTGGGCTGGGCTGGGCACTACTGTTTAGAGGCTGTTAGTGTGTGCACTTTTCAGCTGGAGCCGGTGATGTCATCTGAGTCCTCTCTGGTCCTGTAAATGAGTGATTCTCCTTCCATACATTGCCGTGCTCTGAGTGTTCTGTGCATAGGGAATGAGCCACTTCTCAGTAAATGTTCTGGAGGCTCCTATCCCAGAAGGACACAGAAGATCCCCAGATGTCTCTGGAACTCTCCAGGATGGCTCTCACTCCAGGCAACCCCGGGTCTTAAGGATCTGCCACATGGAGGTATCCATGGACTCTAGTGTGTGCACTCAGGAGGGTCGTCTATTCCAGAGACATGTGTCACATGTAAGTGTGTGTGCGCTTGAAGACATTGGATCCTTGCATTTTAGTATTGTTACTGCTGACATGTTTTCAATTATTTTTGCCTCTCCTGCCCTTCCCTCTTAAAGGACCCAAGCTTTATTTAGTTTGCTCAAATCCATATGTGAAGCACTAGGCCCAGCCCACCTGCTGCCTCTCTACCTCCCCCTGTTTCCCAGGGCTTCTGGGACAGGGATAAGATCCCCTGGGTTCAGGTGGGATATCCATAGCCTTCTTCTAGATCTTTCTCCTACAGGCAGGGGAGGAAGCCAGGGGAGCGTGAGGTAATCGAGCTTGCACACAATTTATTAACTCTGACTTGTAAATTAAAACACCCAGTGGTACAAATTAGGGCTGAATGGAGAGCAAATGAGACTCTGCCTCTCCTCTTCTGGCCTCAAGTGGGGCTTCAGCATTTCCAAGTCACTGTGGGAACCTTCCCAGGGCTGTGCACATGGTTCAGGACTTGCTGGCATCCTGGCTCTGAGTCTCATGAGAGGAGACCCTGAGGTCTACAGGACTGTCTACCTGGAAAAGCTGTGGCATCTGGCACATGTGGTCCACTCCCAGACTACACTCTATCCCAGAGAGGGTAGACTAAAGGGAGACCCTTGGTCCTGGGACCTCTTTACCCTCCAAGAATCAGCTCAGAGCCAGACTGGAAGACAGCTTCCTCTTGCTACCTGTGAAGTCATGTTCTGGACAGCTGGAGACTCTGTCCAAGTACATTTGTGTCTGGAGTCTCTCAAAGTCTGAGTAGTTGCTGGCTCCACCATGGGGTGGCAAGGCAGGAGGCCAGGACTCTATTAGCAGGCAGGCGCGCTGGAGCAGAGACGTGTCTTTATCAAGCTCCCCTGGGGTCCCCCTTGCCTTCTGCCCTTGATGAGTTTAAATCACACCAATCAATTCTGGCCACACAGGCCCCAGAAGGAGGCCATGACAGAGCAGCAATCACTCCTTGACCTTACCACAGCTGCCAGGGTTCTGTTAACCCAGGCCAGGGGACTGCTTGTCTTGGCTAGCTTTCCTTCTCAATAAGCTGTGAGTTTATGGCAGTTGGGAGCATCACCCTGTTGCACCCCAGTTTCCTCAATCACCCCTCATTCCATTCCTTGTTCTTAGCTCTCACACACTTGGGCCCTGGTCATCACATGATCTTAGCATTCCACAGGTGGAAGGACTTAGGCCTTGGGACATGGGGAGTAAGCTTGAGGACAGGTCTCTCTGTATGCAGCCAACATTGAGCACTGCTGTATGCTGCTGATAGCTCATGAGTGGGCTCAGGGATTCTCCTGTCTGGTAGAGAAGGGGGAGGACTCATGATAAAATGTAGTCTATAACTGCAGAGTGACAGGATCCCAAAGCAAACAGAGAGGGGACAGTGTTGGCTAAAGGGCCTGGCAGGCAAGGTGAGGGGTCTCGGTGGCATAGTAACTATCTGCTTCCTCATATACCTGTGGGGACCACCCAGGGTTCTCTGCTCTTTAGGCTGCCTTCCTATCTCCTGCCACATGGTCCTTGTTGACATGGAGCTTGTTCATTCTGCCGTCCTCTAACTACAGTCAGGACAAGGCCATGTCTAGCATCTCCAGGCTGCTTCCTCCACCCTTCAATCATTCTGCATGATACTCAACAAATACTTCCTTTCACTTCAGCCCACTATTCAGCACCCAGCATGGTACAGCTGGGTCTCTAGGGTTCCTTAAACATGGGCTCAGCATCATATGTAGTTTTCTGGTGGAGAAGAAACCTGAAATACCATGCCCTCTGTGGGTATTTGCTGTGTCAGGGAATCAGTGGACTGACTGTTCCCATAAATGGAGTGGATATTGTGGTGTTAGGCCTGTAGCTGATGGACCACAGGGATCCACCACCATCATCACAAAGGGGTCTGAATGGAGTGCCTATCACGTTTCTCCAGAAAGCAGAGCATTTAGAGGGGGGTGGAGCTAGAGCTGACTGGTGCTGGAACTGGTGGGAAGTGTCTTGAGCTGGAGCTGGCTGGTGCTGGAATTGGCTGAAGCTGGCTGGAGCTAAGGTTAGCTGGTACTGGATCTATCTGGATCTGGATCTGGCTGGTGCTGGAACTGGCTGAAGCTGGAGTTGGCTAGAGCTGCAGCTGGCTGGAGCTGGCTGGAGCTAGGGCTAGCTGGTGTAGGAGGAGCTCACTGGAGGTGGAGCTGGTTAATGCTAGTACTGGCTGGAGCTGGCTGGAGCTGGAGCTGGCTGATGCTGGAGCTGGTTGATGCTGGAGCTGGTTAGAGCTGGCTGGAGCTGGTTGGAGCTAGGGCAAGCTGATGTTGGAGCTCTCTAGAGCTGGAGCTCGCTGATGCTAGAGTTGGCCTGGGCCATTCCAGGAGAGGCTGGTTAAACACCTGGGAGCTTTAGTAACTGCCAATGTCCAGCCAACAACTGGAAACAGGCTGTGCTGAGGCCCTGTCATTTTCCCCAAACATGCTTTGTGATCATCCTAATCTCTTCATTGAGACTCTCTGTCTTGACAGCCTCTGTATACCTATATGCTGTCTGAAAAGCTTGTATCTTGTGGCTGTATCCCCTGCCCATGTTGGCCCTGGCCATGGCCATACCATCTGCCTCAGAGGGAGAACATGTGGGAGCCATCTTGTCATCAGTGATGGTGGGTGTGGGCTTGGCTCTTCAGCAAGATCTTGCCCAGTGGCTCAGTACTTAGGGGTGTGATGTCATGAAGAGTAGAGGTCATAATACTGACCATCCCTCCCATTTCCTGGCACAGTGGTCTGTTTGGTGGCTTACATGGTCTAGGTTTGAATTCACTCTTCCACTTTGATTGCTGGCTCAATTAGAGCTTGCCCAGGGTACCCAGCCTGGTAGCAGGCTCAGCCTACCTCCTAGCTCAGGCAGCTTGGCTAGCCATGTGATTTTCATATAGAATCTATCTCTCCTTGCACCATTTGGGATGTGACCTGCATCTGCTTTTGCTCTTTACGATGTCCCCAACTTTGCAGCCTGGCTCCAGCACTGAAAGGCCTCTCAGCATGCTAATAGAATCCACAGTGATTGTGTGCCTGTGTGGAATCCCTAGTGACTGTGTGACTGTCACGGCTGGTATGAGGCACTGCATACTGTATCTCTGTCATGTCCATCCTCACGTATGGTCAGCTCTCCCTCTATGTGATGTCATTGTCATCGTGTGTGTGTGTGTGTGTGTGTGTGTGTGTGTGTGTGTGTGACATCACTTGCCATTGTCTTGAGTGCCTTTAGACCACTATGACATGTGTGCTGTTACTTACCCCACAGAGTACCACTACTGCCACTGGAGCTTGCTCTTCCTTCCATGGCACTCATGTGTTGTATTCCTGGGGGTGGCTTTGGCTTGGGTCACTCTGCACCTGGCATTTTTCCATCATGACTAGTTTATATTCTCACCCTGAGGTTTAGCAAAAAAAAAAATATTGAATCAATTGTTTTTAATTATGTCCATCTTGTATCGTTTAGGTTACAGGCACCGTTCAATATTGCTTTACAGTCCAACAGCCGTGGGAACATTGCTCAATATCCCGATACGGAATACCAGAGTTTTCTTTCTGTTTAACTCATAAACTAGTCTAAAAAGTGCCATATTTTTCTGCTTCGATTGCTGTCCTCTCCCTTTACAGCTCTGCACATTGCTCTGGCTACAGAGCAGGGCTTTGAAAAATGCTAATGATGGTGTTTAGTTTACTACCCCAAGGGTTGTCTGAACAACAGCAGCCAGCCGGTAGGAGGGGCATGCGGAGCCCTGGGCATGTGGCCAGCAGGGTAAGAGGGCCTTCTCTGGCCACTCGGGAAACCCCTCTGAGCTCACTGCTGCTGGTTTCCTGCAGGGAAGGAGTAGGCAAAGGGGACTGTCGGGTCCCCAGCTGGGAAGCCCAACCCTCCTCTAGATCAGCATTACTAGTGGGACAAGCAGGGACACAGGCCAGTAGAGATTCTTCTTGGCAGGCTGAGCCCCTTTCTCTGAGTTTGGGTCTCACCGTTTATAAAATGAGCCAAATGGGCTGAGCTTGTAGGTCCTTCGATGGGTGAGAGGAAGTGGCCTTTGGGCATTTTCTTGCTTCATGTGGATCTGCTTGGAGCCTCTGAAGATGTGATCAGACAATGGGAGCCACCAGGTGGTGTGAGCATTCTGAGATGCCATCTAAGACATAGCATGATTGCTCTATTTACTGAGGTACGTGAATGCCTTTGACCCTGCACAGAGGAAGGTGAGGCAGCTGCTGAGGGAGACTGTACAGGGGCTCAGAACTGCACAGACCTCCTTGAGAGGACAGTGTCTACTCTCTGAGTCTTTCATCCTTCACTCTAGAACCAGAGTGTGCCTACTTTCGATCCTCCCCATGGCTGGCTCTCAGCCTCGTGGACACATATCCCACCCCCGGGGTTTGAGATTCAGTCACCTGACAATGTGGCCTGGACTGAAGGCACAGGGTCTCCAGAGACGTGGCCCTGGATGTGCTCTCCACCAACAGCCTGGCTACCCCCAGAGCCTGGCCGACCAGACCCTCATTTCAGGGAAGAAAAATGCCTGGCTGTGTATAAAAAGGCCCAGCAGACCCCCACTGCGAGAGCCAGGCTGTTCAAAGAAAAAAAGATGCTTCCTGAGGGCTCCAGGCGTGCTGACAGGCTAAAAACCCAGCACTGCAGATATATGCTTTTCAATAAGTACTGATATTGGGCACAGGACAGAGAAAATAATCCATTTCACCCTGCAGGAGCGGCCAGCAGGAGAGCAGCCCTTCTCTTATTTATTTATTTCCTTTGAAAAGGAGGCTGTGTGGGGAGAAGCTGCATTCACAACCTGCCTGGTCCTTCTAACACTGCAAGCCCAAGGTAGTGCTGGAGGTGAGCCCACTCCCAGCCACTTTCAGCCAGGCACAGGACATGGCAGGGGTGGGGCTGGGCCAGCTTGTGGAACTGGGAAGCACCGAGGGATGGTGTCTGTGTTCTGGATCTGTGGAGCCCTCAGATGACGTTGGAGAGAGAGGTGAAGGTGTGGTGAAGACTACTGGGTCCGAGTCCCATGGGGTCTTCTTTGGGTTCATCTAGAGGTCTCTGGGCTCCTCACACTTTGGGATCCATGGAGCACCTACAGAAGTGGGGGTGCCATGGACAGAGATGGCTGGGACCTTGGAAGAGTTAAGAGGCTGGCTCCTTGTCTGTGCCCAGTTCTGTCAACACAACCTCCAGCAGAGACACGCTTCCCTTCTCCACTTTAGCCCTGTGGCTGCTGTTGGCAGTGATGCCCAAAACAGGGGCCACCCCCCATGACAAGACCACAGCAAGTTCTCAAAGATCTTGTCCCTATTCTGCTATTGAGTGGGGTTCTCTCTGGTGAGGAAAGGGGGGACAAGATACAGGAAGAGGGCACTGTAAGGTCACCTAGCATGAGCACCCAGCCTACTACTTAAAATGACTGCTAGCCCAGAATCCACCCTGACCCCAGGCTGATAGATCCATACTTTGAATCAGACCAATCTCCTGCTATTTTACTCAAGGACACCCTGTGGCTGTCCTTTAGCTGCCAGCCATGGTGGGTGTCATGCCTTCATGCTTCCTGTTCTCTGACTGTGACTCATGTTATAGAATTCTGTCTCCTGTGTCTACCACACTGATCCCCCACCTCTGCTTCTAACTGCTCTTGCTTTTTCAGATCCTCTATCTCTGGACACTTGCTTCCTCTTTGGAGAAGCTTTGCCTAGAACTCCCCCTCCCCACGCTTAATAATTCATACTCTTATCTGAATTAACTTATTCTGCTCCACTCCTCAGCATCCATTGCTTCTCTGGTCCTCTGGGGCAGGCACCTGTCTTGGCCCAGTGTGCTAGTTAACAATATCTGAGAGGAACATTTTAAAGAAGTAGAGATTTATTGTTTTATTTATTGCTCATGGTTTCAGATGTTTTAGTTCATGGCTGGGCCAGCTCCATTTTCCCTCCTTAGGTTGGGGTAGGGTGAAAGTGTATGAAAGAGCAAAGTTGCTCACTGCATGTTGTTTAGGAAGAAAAGAGGAGGTAGGGAAACGGGGCATAGGAAAAGGATATTCTGCACAGGCACTCCCCCATGACCCACTTCTCCTAGCTGGGTCCTAGCTTCCCTTTTCAGCATCTCCCAAAATAGTACCCAGCCGGGACCAAGTCTTTAACACATGAGCCTGTGGGGGTCATTTCATTGTCAAACTGTAATGTTAAATCCCTGGTCCCCAAAGCATCATGGCCATCTCATACCGCAGAATGCTTCTAGCCCATTTCAACCCCTCCCCATCTTACTGGCTCCACCAATGTTCCAAAGCCCAAGTCCAGAGCAAACTCTTTGCTTTGAGTCTATTTTTTCTGCAAAGGGAAAAATTAATGACATACTTCCAAGATACAATGTGAAGAGCAAACATCCCCATCCCTAAGAGGAGGATTCAGAGAATTGAAAAGAAAGATTGAAATGAAGCAATAGTTAGCAGATCTGAAATTCTGTAGCTCCACAAATTCTGTAGCTCCATGGCCAAACTTTGTAGCTCATAGTGTCTTGTGTATATGGAGTTTTCTGTCCCAATTGCCTTCTCCTAAATAACCACTCAGAGTCTTAATATTGATTATAAATGCTCAGCCAATAGCTCAGGCATATTAATAACTAGCTCTTACATTTTACATTAACCCATATTTCTTATTTATTCTCTGCCATGTGGTAGTAACTTTATTAGCATGGCACATTCATCTCCTGCCCCCTCTGCATCTGGCTGGTGACTCCAGACCCCACTCTTCTTCTTCCCAACATTCTTAGTTTGGCTCTCCTGCCTAACCTTATCCTGTCCAGCTACCGGCCAGTCAGCTTCTTTATTAAACCAATCACAGTGTGAAAGAATATTCCACAGTCTTGGTGAACCACCCCTACCACCTTGTAGGCTGTAGCTCACATGACTCTTTCCTAGACTGACTTTGCTTATTGCCTACAGCTCTCCCCAACAGATGTTCCTAGAGTCCCAAACATCCTGGGGTCTCCTCTGTAGCCTATGGTCACCATCATAATTTTACCACTATCCACTACCCAAAAATCCTGTCTTTAGGGATCTGACCCTGGCACATGTTGTCTGCCCCTCCTTTGACATCTGTGACCACATAACTCTTACATCCTCTATGACTGTAAAACCAGCAGCACATGGAGGTCACCAAGGTCTGCCACCAGCATGGAGAGTAGACAGGCCCTTTGGGCTAAGGCTGTACCATATTTTGAATGCCTCATGGCTGAGTACAGTATGAGGAATCCTGAGAAGCATACTTTTTGTGTCAGTTGGGTGCCCTGTCACTTTCTTCTGAAGAGCAAGTTTGTATACTGTTAGGCCTATGATAGTCCTGAGATGTCCCCAGGACATTGTACCTATTATTCTGGTTGCAAGTATTTGGAGTTATTTTATTTATCTGTATGTGTATATATGTTCACATGTATGTGGGTACATCATTTCTTTCCAAAAGCATCCTGATCATATTGACAGACAACAACCCCACTTCTGGTACTATTCTTTTTGTGTGTTTGTTCACTATCTTTTTGTTGCGTAACCAAATATCTGAAGGAAACAATGTGGAGGAGGAAGGCTTTATTCTTGCTCATCCTTTCGGAGGTTTGAATCCATGTTCAACCAGCTCCATTGTTCCTTAGCTACAATAAGGCAGAGTATTGTAGTAGAAGGGTATGGTGGTCAGAAAGCTCTGTGTTCAGCCACTGGGAACTGAAAAGACAATGCATCCATAGCCCAAGATGGAGCCTGTTTACTGTTGGAGCTGATGACAGACCTTGGTGACCTTCATGGGATGCTAGTTTTCCAGGTATAGAAATGTAAGAGCTGTGGAAGCTTCCAGCCAGATGTTAAAGAAAAGCTTAGGAGGTCAGACAACATGTGACAGGCTCAGATCTCTAAAAGCCTTACCCGAGAGTGTCATGAATGATTCTTTGGTAGGTGAATCCTTCAAGGATATGCTGACATATCCTTGAATTACCTATTCCTCCAGGAAGGCCCCACCTCTTAGCATTTCCTGTTCCTCCCCAAATAGTAGCATACAAGTCAGTGTGAAGGGGAAGGACACATGCTCAAATCAGAGCACCCAGCCCACATTCCCCAGCCAACCCTCAAGAATGATAAAATATCTGAGGACTTTTAATGCACCATTATGAGTCACTGTGATGGGGTTTTGTTTTAAGGCCAACACCATAAGGGAGATAGAGGAATCAAGGCACAGAGGGGCAATGTCATAGCCTCTGGATGCCACCAGCATTTGAATGCACCCCTAGGTGGTGAGAACAGAGCACATACACACACCTCAGACCATCCTGTCTTCACTCAGCACCCAGAGTAAGGGACCCTCCCCTCCTCACAGACTCTGCATTAGGGTCCCCCTGTGGTTATGAGATTACTCATCTCCCCTGATCCTGTTCTCTTTATCTGGGAGAAGGGGGAGTAGGCCCATTAGTTTTCAGGGCTCTTCTCAGAGGCCTTTAGTCTTTGAGTTATAATGCTTGACTTCACAGACAGCTGTGTGCCTTTGGGTGGTCTTCTTGACTGCTCTATGCTCTGGATGTTTCTCTGACACAGAGGTAACAGCAGCTTCTGAAGAGAACAGTAGCACTCTTGGCATGTGCTACACAAGAAGACCCCTCTGGACTGCCATCCCTGAGTTAGCTCTGGATCCAACTGCCTGTGTGGCTCTCTACCCATGCTGGGGCACCTGCACCTTAATGTGGCTGCAGTGGAATTTGTGAACCTCCCATCTCTCTTCCAGGGAAGGCCTGCTGTCCATTCAGCCATTCCACTGCCGTGCTTACCTATGTGCCTCCTGGGGTCAGCTGTCATCACAGCTGGGGTCTGGGAACACTTGTGGCTAAGCTCTGGAGCAGCTCACAGGAGTGATGCCATTTAGAGAGTTCAGGCTAGTGCTGTGTGAGGACTCTTCCAGGGCCTGTCCTAACCTCTCCCAACAGGGCTGGCCTCAGCTTGGAATCTGCCCATAAACTCATCTTATATGGGCTACCCTGCCTCTTCATCTCCTTTCTCACTGTGCTAGAGCCTCCTGGATGAGGTCTCAGGGCCTGCACTTCATGGTTCTGCAGGATTATGGGTGGGCAGTACTCTCCAGGCCATAGGGCCCAGGGCACTGAGGACTGCCTGCCTGCCCAGGGCTGTCAGTGGTAGTTGGAGAGCTTCTCTCCAGGTTCCACCAAGCCCCAGCGGTCCCACAACCCACTTACAAAATGATCATACAAACACTTATATTATTTAAACTGCTTGTCCATTAGCTCAGGCCTACCATTGTCTAGCTCTTACTCTTATATTTAGCCCATTTCTGTTAGTTTATACTTTGCCACATGGCTTGTGGCTTACCGGTATCTTTACATGTTGCTTCTCATGGCAGTGGCTGGCAGTGTCTCCTTCCAGCCTTTCTGTTCCCAGAATTCTCCTCTTCCTTGTCCCGCCTACCCTATCCTTCCTGCCTGGCTGCTGGCCAATCAGCACTTTATTTATACAGAGTGATATCCATAGCAGTCAGTGACTAAGATCTGGACAGGGTGAGTTACAGGTGAAGGGCTGAACAGTGAGGTCAGGAACCCCTTGTGTCTCAGGGCTGGGGAAACTGAAGGGTTCCTAGGGAAAGTTTTATCAACACATCATGGGGTTTCAGAATCACTGCTGGGCTGCTCAGCCAGTGCCTAGAAATTTTGTTCTGGAGTTTAGCCATTCAGAAATTGGTTCCAGTTGGTTTTTGGTGCCCTGGAGTCCTGACAGGAAACATTTGTTCTGAGGTAGCAGGTAGACCTGGGGTGGTGGATGGTGTAAGGGAGGATGGAGTGCTTTGGTCCCTGGCACAGGTCATGGCCTCATCCCCAGCCACGGACTCCCCACCGTCCTACCTTAAAGCCCCTGTGCTGGGTACATGGGTTTCTCAGCCCTTCCTCTTTCGGCTCTCCCCCTCCCCACCTTGTAAAATTTGTCATTTGCTATTAAATGTTATTTATAGTGTTTTGCAAGGATAATTTTTTTTATTTTTATGTAGTAAAATAGAAAAAAATTCTATCCATCTTCCCTTTATGGTGTGTTTGTGGATGAAATGTGGGGGAGGGGCTGCTCTGCTGAGGCTGGGAAGCCCTTCTCCACCGCCTCCCCCCTGCTCCACCCCCACATACTCATACATAGTAGGGTCTGCTGTCCTCTGCCTTATCTGCACATTTCATTGACCAGTGAGGTGAGGAAGTGGTCCAGGGATGAGGTGCTGGGCAACCCCTCTGTGGTCCTCACATGTTAGTTGCCATCCACCTGTACAATGGACCAAATCCTGGGACAAAACAGCCTTCTCTGTTTCCTGTATTCTCCCCTCCCATGTGAGTCTCTCTCTCTCTCTCTCTCTCTCTCTCTCTCTCTCTCTATATATATATATATATATATATATATATATATATATATATATATATAATTTGTTTGTCTCTCTCCTTCCCTCTCCTCTTTCCCCACCCAGTGTATGTATGTGGTGTGTTTGTGTGTGTGTGTGTGTGTGTGTGTGTGTGTATGTGTGTATGTGTGTGGGGTGTGTGTGTGTGTGTGTGTGTGTGTGTATGTGTGGTGTGTGTGTGCATGTGATTGATATGTGTGTGTATGTGTGTGGTGTGTGTGTGTGGTGTGTATGTATGTGGTATGTATGTATGTATGTGTATGTGGTATGTGTGTGTGTGGTATGTATATGTGTGATATGTGTGTATGTGGTGTGTGTGTATGTGTGTGTATGGGGTGTGTGTGTGTATGTGGTGTGTGTGTATGTGGTATGTGTGTGTATGTGGTGTGTGTGTATGTGGTATGTGTGTGTATGTGTGTGTATATGGTATGTGTATGTGTGTGGTGTGTGTATATGTGTATGTGTGTGGTATGTGTAGTGTGTTGTGTGTGTATATGTGTACGTATGTGTATGTGTGTGTGTGGTGTGTGTGTGTGTAGTGTATGGTGTGTATATGTGGTGTGTGTGTATGTGGTGTGTGTGTATGTGTGTGTATGTGGTGTGTGTGTATATGGTATGTGTGTGTGTGGTATGTGTGTGTGTGTGTGTGTGTGTGTGTGTGTGTGTGTGTGTGTGTGTTTATTCATATGAACAGGTGCATGCATACAGAGGCCAAAGTTGATGTTGAGTGTCTTCCTAATCTCCCTCTCTACCCTACTTCTTGAGACAAGATCTCTCACTGAACCTGGAACTCACTGTTTTGCTTGGACTGCCTGGCCACCAAGCCCCTAGGACTTGCTTGTCTCTCCCTCCCCGGTGCTGGTATTGTGGCCTCACACTTCCACACCTAGCTCTTTCTTGAGTACTAGGGATCTGAACTCAGATCCACATGCTTGCTCTGCAAGTGCTTTAGCTATGGAGCCAGCCCTTCACCCTCTCCTTATATACTTGTTTACATTTCTAATTGTTTTCATCAGCACTGTGTGGTGTGCCCTCTCCTGGCTCTGGAAATGGAGAGGGACTAAACAAAAACTCTTTGGTTCTAGCCATAGGCATGAATGTGTGGACTTTCCTGTTGGTCTATGGCATCGCCCTTGACCGGAGCAAATTTAGGGTTCAAGGCAGAGTGAGTCTGTTTCTTCAGGAATCCACCTCGTAGTGGTGACACTCTCTCCCAGCCCACCTCAGGATGAAGCCCAGATAGGTCCCTTCACTTCCTTCTCTGCTTCTCCCTGGCATCTGTCACCTTGACGTCTGTGTGGGTTTTCCAATCAGTATCTCATGCTTTTATGAGCCGAGTGTGTGTTCAGCGATCATAATGCCATTTTGAGTGTTTAAAGTCTACAGATATGGCATCATATTTTACTGGCTTTTTAATTTTTTTACTGGTATTCTGAGGTCTAGAAATCATTGTAACTGCTTCATATTTCACCCGGTAACGGCACGAAATGTACCCACTCCTTTGTTGAGTGACGTTGGAGGAGTCTCAGACGTTCTGATGGCAGCGGAGCACAGCAGGGCAGGATCTTGTGAAGCCCCTGGTGCAAACCATGTGGGCTGCTTTGGCCCCCGCCCCCCAGGAGGGAGCATCACATCTGTGGGTGTCCTCAGAGGATACTGCCAAGGTGTTCTGCCACTTATCCCCCTTTGGTGGACTGTGTCCCTGTGGCTTTACCCCTCCCTCATCAGCCCTCAGGGCTGGTAGAAATGGGGAGGCTGGTGGTGAATTGCACTGTGGTTTCATCTTCATTGTCCTGGACCCTAGGAAACTGAAACCCCATTTATAATCTCACTGGCCATTTGAAGTTCACCTGCAGAGCTCCTCCATTGCGGTTCATTCTGTGTTTTTGCCATCTAATACTTTGCCCTTTCCCATTGATTTGTAAGAGATCTTTACATATTACAGATATCAACGTTGGGTCTGTGGCACAGGTTTCAAGTTCTTTTTAAATGTTATATTTACGTTTTAGTTTACATGTGCGTTTTGCTTGCATGTATGTCAGTGTACTATGTGCATGCCTAGTACCTGAGAAAGCCAGAAGAAGGCATGGAAGTCTCTGGAACTGGAGTGACATATGGTTGATAGCACTGTGTGGGTGATGGGAATTGAACTCAGACCCTCTCTCCAGGCCCACAATTTTTTTTAAAGGTTTATTTTATTTTTAATTGTGTGTATATATGTGTGTCTGTGTATGGGTGGGTACATGTGAATGCAGGTATCTTCAGAGGCCAGAAGAGGGCGCTGGATCCCTGGGATCTGAAGTTACAGGCAGGAATGAGCTGCCAGACATGGCTGCCTGGAACCAAACTTGGGTTCCCTGCAAGAGCAGCAAGCACTCTTAACCACTGAGTCCAGCCCCTTAGGTTCCAAGTTTTAAGTTCATCGCTGGTACATTTTTCCTGTGAGACACTCACAGTGCAGTCTTTCTACCATGCTTTCTCATGGGATGGATCCATGGTGAGCTGTAAAGTGGGGGCTTCCTATCATGAGAACGAAGTGACCACCACCTGTAACTTGTGTTTCACATGACAGACAGGGTGCCATTTCCCTGATTTGTTGCCACACTGAAATTCTGACTGCAACCCTCTCTAAGTGGGTTGGACACCTTGACCGTAGATGAATTCCACCCCTGGCTAGGTTCTAAGAACTGTGTGAATGGGCAACTGGCATCTTGCTTTAACTACTGAGGTTCTGCAGTGACAGTCTGCATGAACCACACACATCGGAGAAGAGTTTATATGTGTGTGCTCTTTCTACAGAACTTTGCATTCTCAGGTACTTGCTTTTGGTGGAATCTGTGCTTAATTTTTAAAATAAGGTGAACACACAGTGAAGATCTAACATCAGCTCAGACCCCTGCCCCTCCCTGCTTTGGGCAATCTAGAAGAGTTGTGCTTCAGATCATTTTCCAAACCCAGTCTCTTGTCATTGTTTGTTCATTTTTTTATGATATAATTTATTTATTTTAAATTTTGTACATGTATACAATAAATTTCACCAATATCCCATTTTCCACTACTCCCCGTAGGATCCCCTCTGTGGAGGTTTGAAAGAGAAATGTCCCCCTTGTCCCCAGGCATTTGAACACTTGGTCCGCTGTTGCTGGTACTGGAAGAGGATGAGGAGGTGTGGCCTTGCTGGAGGAAGTATGTCGTTAGGGGTGGGCTTTGAGAGTATATAACATCACCCTACTTCCAGTTTGCTCTCTCTGCTTCAAGCCTGCCCCAGTTCCCATGCCTGCTGCTTGCTGCTAGGTCTCCTTGCAATGATGAACACTCCCTCTAGAAGTGTAAGCCGAATGTTCTGTTTCTTTCATAAGTTGCCTTGACCTTGATGTTTTATCAGAGCAACAGAAAGGTAACAGTACTCCCCATCGACATCATGTCTTATCATCATCATCACCATCATCATCATCACCATCATCACCATCATCATCACCACCATCATCATCACCATCATCATCATCATCATCATCATCATCATCATCATCATCACCATCATCATCATCATCATCATCATCACCATCACCATCACCATCATCACCATCACCATCACCATCATCATCATCATCATCATCACCATCACCATCACCATCACCATCATCATCATCATCATCATCATCTCCAAGTTCAGTTAGTGCTGACCATATGCGCATATGTATGCGGGGCAATCCAATGGGGGCAAGGATCAGTGGCCCTCCCCCTCCCTCAGCACCTATCAACTGCCACTAGCCTCCCCAATCCATGCTGGAATTTTGACTGACTTGATCTTGTGTGGGTCTCGGTGCAGGCAGCTACTGTGTTGCTGATGTGAAATGGAAAAGGTCATTGGTCATGGAACAGAACCCATTTTGATTTGTTTGGATCCCCAGTTCTCTCTTCCTTCAGCTCCTTACCTCCTGTCCTGACTGGAGCCATCTTGTGTTTCACCTTGCATGTCTCCCCTGTAGAAATACCCTGAGCCCTGCATATCTCAGAGGTTGGGTTTTGAGGTGAAGTCTGAGCTAGAACAGGTTTCTCGTTCCCTTCTTCCACTGCAGTATTAACACAACTGGTATAAGACCCACGGAGTGGTCCCTCATTCCTCTGTGAACGTTTGTACAAGGGTCCACTGTGTCTGGGACAATCCCTGCCTTCCTTACTAGTATTTCCTGGGGCATGTGTGGGGTCTTCACATTTGGGGACATATGTGTATATCTGTACGGTTCTGAGGTCATAGGCTCTAGGATTCCCATCTTTGCTGTTGGTAACTTGAACTGCTAAGTGATCCTTCCAGGTGCGGAGACAGTGACAGGGCAGGGACTCTCAGTCCCTTCTGCCCTGCCCACCCTCTATGTCTCTAAACCAGCTCAAAGGAGTCTGGTCTCTATTATTGGGTCTTCTCATTTTGTGTGATTAATTTATTTTTCCTTTGTTGTGTTGAATGGGGGACAGAACCCATGGCTTTGGCTCATATGGATAAGTGATCACCGCCGAGCTTTTTTTTTGGTCCCAGCTTTTGGGTTCTAGGGCCCTTTACATTTCTGCCTTGCTTTCTTCCCTTTTTCTGTCTCTCTATCTCTCTGCCCCTGCCCCATGTTCTTGTGTTGGTGCAAACACATGTGTGTGTGTGGGCCAGAGGGCAATCTATTCCTCAAGTGCTGTCCACCTTGCATTTTGAGACAGGGTCTCTGACTGGCCTGGAACTTACCAGGTGGGGTAAGTAGGCTGGCTAGTGAGCCCCAGAAATATGCTTGCCTTTGTCTGCCCAGAACACTGGGATTACAAACTTATGCTACCACACACAGCTGGGTCTTTTTGGTTTGTTTTGTTTTGTTTTTTTAGTGTGGATGCTGGGGAGTGAACTTGGGCCCTTGAGCTTGTGTAGAAAGTGTCTTACTGACTGGGCCTTCTCCTCAGCCTGGGAGGGAGGTGCCTTGTGGCTATTGTAGGTTCAGGAACTTCTGAGACTTGTGGGCTGTTGACTTCCCGGAGTCTTAAGGAGCCTATCTACCCTTAGCGCTCCCTGAGTTTTATGTGTCTTCCTCCAAATGCAAGGTCTCAGTTCATAGGAAATTACTGTTAAATGTCTCCTTAACTTGTTATCTCAGGAACTGGGTCATGATAAAAAAATTCTAACCTATTGTATTAGCCATTTTCTTTGTCTCTGTGATCAAGTACCTGCTAGGAAGCAGCTGAAGGGAGGGAGGGTTTACAGTTCATGGCTTGAGGATGCAGTCCATCAGGACAGGGAATGCATGGCGGTGGGAATGAGGCAGCTGCTCACATTGTATCCAAAGTCAGGAAGAGAGAGATGAATGCTGCTGCTGCTCAGTTTTCTTTCTCTTTTTCACTCCAGGAGGACCCCAGCCTATAGGACGGTGCCACCCACAGTTACAGTGGGTCTCCCTTCCTAGTTAAACTCTGAAAACACCCTCATAGACACAGCCAGAGGTGTTCTGGGTGCTTCTTAACTCATTCAAGCTGACCATGGAGATTAGCTATCACACACATCATTCCCTTGAAAACCCAAGGTTCTGACTCCTGCATGTTGCTTATTGGCAGTGTGATCCTGGCACCAGTTGAGACTTGAAGAGGACAAGAATGTCACCGGCTCACCATCGCACCCTGCACACAGCATGCTTCCTCATCCTAGTCATGTTCTGCAAACACTGGTGAGTGGTAACAAGGGCACAGGACTTAGAGAGTGGAAGGCTTTGCCCGTGGCCATGCTGGAGTGCTGCAGTTACCATAACCTTAATGCCTTCCTTTGCAAAGCCCTTTAAAAAGTGTTCTCATTTTCTTTTTATTATGGTAAAACATACATTACAAAACTTACCATTTTATCCATCTTTAAGGGCACACTTATGGGTACCAAGCAAATTCATGGAGTTCTGTAGAACTCATTACCACCCACCTTCAGAGCCTTTACACCTTGCAAAACTGAAGCTCCACCCTATTAAACAGCCATTCCCTCCTTCTCCCCGTACCCTTTGGCAACACATAGCTACTTGTTGCTGCTATGAATTTGTGTGTTCTGGAGAACTCATGCAAATAGAATCATTCGGCATTTGTCCCTGGCTTTTTTTTGCTTAGTATAGTTTCAAAGCTTATCTATCTATAGTATAGCATACATCACAATCCACTCTTCTTCTTTTTTCTTAAATAGCCATTAATGTTCCACCCAATGTGCACTTCATTTTCCTATGTGTTGGTCTGTGAGTGAGCATGTGAGCTGCCTCCTCCTGGTCACTTTGACTGCGTTATCTGGAACTTTCCTGTGCCACAGATCACAGAGTTTTAAAAAAGGCTGTCAGCCCTTGCTTCCATTACACAGTGGCCATCTCTGATTCCTGGGGACTGTGCTGACATGCTTCAGGGGGATGGTGGGCAGCTGGAATGACTGCTGGAGACCCACCAGGACCTTTCCTGCCTGAGCTCAGGGACTCAGTCTGCCACCTGCATAATGGCTTCCTTGGTCCAAGAACAGTCCTCAGAAAGTGGTAGATATTCTATGAAGATCTGTAGACAGAGTGACTGACTGAGCCATGAAAAGCTTCTGAAATCTTGTTCTGGAACCTTCTCCTATCCTTGCTCTGCCTTGTTCTTTGGCTATTCCTGGGTTGGAATTCTGTAGTTAAGACAATGGCCCTCACTTGTGAACCCAGGTACCATGGCCAGCATGTCAGGTAGACACTGCCTTCCTACAGGTGTGGCTGCTGATGTGACCTAGAAGTCACACCCTTACAGTGCTCTGAGGATAAAAACCTGAGGCCACAGAGTCTGGGTGTCCCTCCAGATGCTGGGTGTTCCTCCCAGAGACAACTGCTTATTAAACTAAGCTTGGAAAAGGTGATAGGCTTGGGTCAGACTTTGTGTTCACTCCCCTTGGAGAGGCTAAAGAGGCATGGTGGTTTCTATGGCAACCAACAACAGATGTCATGGGTCTTAAATGCCACAGTGAGTAGTAACAGGGGCACACCAGGCCATTGCCAGCCCTGCTGTCTGCCTCAGGTGGGAGCAATTGCTTTTCCTTCATGGCCTCGCTGTTCCACTTCCCTTTACATCAGTCAAAACAAGGTAATTCCAGCCGGACCACTGACTCTCACACAGGAGGGGTGGCTCCCCTCTGGCTTACTGGTTTGATTACTCTGTTTGTTCAGGTTCCAAATGGAGGGAGAATTTTCAGGTGGCTGAAGGCCCTTGGCTTCCTGCAGGCCAGAAAGGCTGAGAAAGTTGAAGTCAGAGAAACTCTGTGAGTCTGACCAGCCCCCCTCAATCTCTGCTTCCTGTTTCCTCTTCTCTCCAGAGTGAGACTCCCTCCCTCCCTGTCACCCCCATCCCTCCCTGTGAACCCTCCTCCATCCCTGTGACCCCTCCTCCATCCCTCCCTGTGACCCCCTCCTCCATCCCTGTGACCCCTCCTCCTCCATCCCTGTGACCCCTCCTCCATCCCTGTGACCCCCTCCTCCATCCCTGTGACCCCTCCTCCATCCCTTTGACCCCCTCCTCCATCCCTGTGACCCCTCCTCCATCCCTGTGACCCCTCTCCTCCATCCCTGTGACCCCTCCTCCATCCCTGTGACCCCTCCTCCATCCCTCCCTGTGACCCCCTCCTCCATCCCTGTGACCCCTCCTCCATCCCTGTGACCCCCTCCTCCATCCCTGTGACCCCTCCTCCATCCCTCCCTGTGACCCCCTCCTCCATCCTCCCTGTGACCCCTCCTCCATCCCTCCCTGTGACCCCTCCTCCATCCCTCCCTGTGACCCCCTTCTCCATCCCTGTGACCCCTCCTCCATCCCTCCCTGTGACCCCCTTCTACATCCCTGTGACCCCTCCTCCATCCCTGTGACCCCTCCTCCATCCCTCCCTGTGACCCCCTCCTCCATCCCTGTGACTCCTCCTCCATCCCTGTGACCCCCTCCTCCATCCCTGTGACCCCCTCCTCTATCCCTCCCTGTGACTCCTCCTCCATCCCTGTGACCCCTCCTCCATCCCTGTGACCCCTCCTCCATCCCTGTGACCCCTCCTCCATCCCTCCCTGTGACCCCTCCCTCCTCACCTTTTTGTCCTCCCCTGGTCTGTCTTTCTGCAGGACTCATTGACAGGACTCACCCTGCTTTGCTTCTCAAGGCAGGTTCCACCATGCATACATGTACCAAAACATCCCACTGTGCCCTGCAAGTGCACTGAGCATGCTCTGTTCTTCTTCGTCTAACCCTGTAACACATCCTGTCCTGAATGCTTTGTACTTCTTGTTCTGTGTGTGTTCCACTTCCTGTTCTGATGGATTTTCTCTTCCTGTTCCGGATCCTTCTGCTCCAACAGGCATTTGAGTGCTAGAGACATCCAAACCCATCTTTCCTTGCTCTCTCTTTGGTATCTTTTGCATGTCTCCTGCCTCCCAGCATACTTCCTGGGCCATGTGCTCTGGTTCAGCACCCTTTTGTCTTGCTCCTCAGAGATTATCCCTAGCTCAAGGCTGATTTTTTATTTGTTTGTTTTTTTTAGAAAGTTCTTTCTAAAGGTTGGCTCCCCTGAAATGTCTGGCCACCAGGTCGCGTCAACTGCTCCTGTCCTAAGCCAGCTCCTGTAACTCCCCTTCCCAGCTCAGGAACCTCACTGCCTGTGGCTTCTGAGCTACACAGTGTGTCTGCCTGTTCTGCTCTGAGATGCTATATAAATAGGAAGAGCACTTTACATTTCCAAAATTTCCATTGGAAGAAAAAAAAAAGAAGTAGAATGACCCAATAATTTTTTTCATATTGGTTTCTTATTATAATAATAAAACATTAGGTATGTTGGGTTTAAAGAACTATATTATTGAAATTAATTTCACTCAAAGGGTATAAAATTCCAGTTAGTCTGAGGGATGGGTTCTAGAGTCAGTTCTATAGCAGGTGACTTTGTTTTATAAAATGTCATCTGCATTGGAAAATTGCCCAGAGCATAGTGTTTTTTTTTTGTTTTTTACTTTTTTCTTTTTTTTTTTTTTTTTTTTAATTTAAAAGTATTTTCATTTGGTATCAAGTATCAAGGCTGAGCAAGGTGTCCCTTCACAGGGAATGGACTCCAAAAAGCCATTCATGCACTAGGGATGAATCCTGGTCCCATTGTTGGGGCCCCACCAAATGCCCAAGCTACACAACTGTCTCCCACATTCAGAGAACCTGGTTGGGTCTCACGCAGGTTCCCAGCTGTCAGTCCAGAGTCTGTGAGCTCCCACCAGTCTGGTTCAACCGACTCTGTGGGTTTCCCCATCATGATTCTGACGCACCCCCCCCCACTTTTGCTCATACAATCCCTCCACCCTCTCTTCAACTGCCCAGAGCTCAGGCCAGTGGTTAGCTGTGAATCTCTGCATCTGCTTCCATCAGTTACTGGATGAAGGTTCTATGATGACAATTAGGGAAGTCATCAATCTGATTACAGGGGAAGGCTGGTTCACACACCCTCTTCACCATTGCTAGGAATCTTAGCTGGGGTCATCTTTGTGGGTTCCTGGGAATTTCCCTAGCACCAGGTTTCTCCCTAACACCATAATGGCTCCCTCTATTAAGATATCTCTTTCCTTGCTCTGCCTCTCTGTCCCTCCTGCAACTCGACTTGTTTCTTCATGTTCTCATCCCTCATCCCTCCTCTTGTGTTCCCAGTTTACCCAGGAGATCTTATCTATTTCCCCTTCTTAGGGCGATCCATGCATGTCCCTCTTATGGTCTTCCTTGTTACCTAGCTTCTCTGGGGTTGTGGTTTGTAGCCTGGTTATCCTTTGCGGAGCATAGATTTTTAAGTGCTCTTACCACAAAGATGACATGATGCAAAGTTATGGATATGCTAATTAGCATGGCTCATCATTCCATGGTGCACACATGCATATATCAAAACGTCACATAGCATGCTGTAAATAGATCCAATTTTTATTTGTCAATTAAAAAAATAAATACATTCAAAAGATTAATTATATCTGTTACTTTTTTGTTGCTTAAAATGTAGCTACTGTAAAATTTAAACTTGAATGAGAACCTTGCATTTGTGGCTTTCCTGGCCTGTCCTGGGAATGTAGCTTTATAGCCTGTCTCTGTAGGTGCCCAGCTCCTGCCCTCATGGCTAGTTGTAGTGAGACAGGCACTATTAAGAAGCTACACTCTCAATCCCAGCACTTGGGAGGCAGAGCCAGGCGGATCTCTGTGAGTTCAAGGCCAGCCTGGGCTACCAAGTAAGTTCCAGGAAAAAGGCGCAAAGCTACACAGAGAAACCCTGTCTTGAAAAACAAACAAACAAACAAAACCAAACCAAAACAACAACAAAAAGAAGCTATACTCTCAACTTCAAGATCTGCCCATCAGTGATGGGACCTGATGAAGCCTCACCCCGTCTATACCTCAGGTGCGATAAGGGAACAACTACACACAGAGATTGTCAGGTATAAACGTTCACTTGATCTCAGCTATTGTTTGTTTTGTTATGCATCTTACTGGCCTTTCTTCCCTCTCTGTGCATCATCCTCATGGAGCTCTGAGAGGGCCTTCTTCATTGTACATTTGTTTGTGCTGTCTTATTCCATGAATGTCAGCTCTGAGAATACTGGGCAGTCTGGATTGCTCATTGTGGCCACAGGCCTGTCTCAAGATCACCATGCAACAAGGGCCTGAGCAATGCATGCTGAATGAATGAATGAATGAATGAGTGAGTGAATGAAGCCCAGCTGTGGACTGATGGGACACTTCTACCCATTCTGCTGAAGAGAAGCTGATGGCAGGTTGATGGTTCATGCTTGTAATGCTAGCACTTTGGAAGTTGAGGGAGAAAGACAGCAAGGAGTTTGAGGCTAGCCTGTGCTACACAGTAAGCCCTTGTCTCAAGAAAAGAAATAGCCATTGGTTTGTGACATAAGCATAGGGTTGCCATTGGTTGAAAATAGGACCAAAATAGGAATGTGGCCACTGGGCAGAATCCATGGTACTCTGAGCATCCAGAGGCGAGAAGTGTTCTAGATCCCGTGGCCTCATGCCTGGGGTCTCACAGGATCTCAGAATGAGAACAGGGTTGCTGGGCTTGGGATTGGGACACTAGGAAGTATATGGCCCTCATCTTCAACCTCATCTGCTGCTTGAAGCCTCAGGAGGACTTCTGCTTCCAGAATGTGGGGATAGGAGTGAACCTGGGTGTCTCGTTGAGAATGCCTCATTCAGTCTGATTTCCCATCCATATCTGATCCCCTCAGCTGCACTAAGTCTGCATGCTCTGTTTGGGGCCATGAATCTACCTGGCAGGACCCTGGAACCCATCTGGTGCCTCTCTGGAGAGCCTGATGGCTAGTCCGTTTTGTGTTGCTATAGTGAAACAGGGAGGCAGCTATGGTTGTGTTAACTCACAGTTCTGGAGGCAGATACATCCAGATGGTGTGCATAGGCTCTGGTGAGGACACCTCCTGGGACCACAAGGACTTTTCATTCGCCTCCATTCTTCCCACTATTCAGTCTTCAACATGTTAGACCCTTGGAGACTTTTCCTTTTTTTTTTTTTTTTTGAGCTGAGGATTGAACCCAGGGCCTTGGGCTTGCTAGGTAAGCGCTCTACCACTGAGTTAAATCCCCAACCTGGAGACTTTTCTCAACCACATTCATGCAATGATGCTGACTAGCCCAGGTATCCTCAGCCCCTGTGTATCTAGAGGGAGGATCCCCAGATGAAGGAACGTAAGCCCCTCCCCCTTCATTTTATAGAGGGGTGACCTGAGATGGGAGAGAAGGATGTTTCAAGGAGATAGGATGGCAGAGTGAAAGATGTGAGCCAGAGAAGAAATATTACAGATGGGGGCTACAGTCCATCCTTAACTGTGGTCTGATAGATTATGGGGGAGGTGCCTGAAAACCAAGTTTTTCTCCTTGACCAAACTTCCTTCATGTCCTCTGAGCCAACTTGACCCTTGGCCTTGAGTTGGCAGGCTGTATTCTGTCCTTGAGCAGCTCCAGCTGCCTCACAGTGTGTCGCTGTCAACATTCTCCCCTGTCATAGGAGCCTTGATATTGATTGCCACAGCCCCATCTTTAGTAAATGACCAAGAACAAATTTTCTATTACAATGTCTCCTGTAGAAGGAAGTACTAGAAGACCACATGAGCTTCTTTCAAAACACAATGTGCCCAACCTTGAGTTAAATGCCTGGAAGCTTCAGGGAGAAGCCTGAGGACCCAAGGAAGGACCTGCCTACTTCGTTCAATAGCCAAGTTGGTTCTAAGCACCCCCAAGCCTTCTGTCTGTATGACTGACTTCTGTCTGTGACACGAGACAGCAGCCAGCTTGGTTTGTTCATAGCTTTAGTTTACCTCAGCCCTCCAGACCCAGGGGCTCTAGTGCAGTGATGGACAGCTCCAAGTTTGCCTCCCACTGTGTCTCCCTGATGTGGGGACAGGGCTGAAAATTGGTGCTCTGCTCAAGGTCACACAGGCATTTAGTGGCAGGGAGCCTGGGTGGCAGGGCCAGGTCCCCTTGCACTGGCCTCCTTATCGTCTTAGGCAGATGTCTCGGGGCCTGGCTCTGCTCTCCCATCAGGCAGCATCTGACCCCAGGAGCCAGCTGCTTCTTAGTAACTGCATCAGAACCCTTTATTCCTTTTGAGTCATGACCCAGAAAAACCCCATTTGTGGAGCACAAAGCTTGCTGCCTGCTTGGAATACGGGAGCAAATAATCACTCCCTTTAGACCCTGGGCTTCCGGTGGAGTGGGAGGCAGCCACAACTGTATCTGGGTTCAGAAGCTGGAAGCTCTAGAGGTTCTGTGCAATCTGGGGGGTTCTGGAGACTCAGGCTCAGGAGTTCATCAGGTAACAATACTTGTTTTCCTGCCCTGAATAAATCAAAGAGCCTTGAGTGGAGGCTGGGTCTTATAGACAGAGGAACCTAATGCTTCTGGGGGTAGCCCAGGGGCTATGTGGGGCCTTGGGGACAAGGAGCCCCAGAAGGCCTAGGAGTCAGAAATGCCAAGTGGTTGGTAGATTGGGTCACCTGTTAGAGACTCTGGACTCTCAGGAGCATGGGCTCTGTAGGCTTGGAGGGTGTGAGATGTCTGAGCACTGAGAAGTGCTGAGTAGAGAGGTACCACCCTCTCAGACAGGAAGACGCTATGTGTTTCTATTTGCTTATCAGTTCAGCAACCCCTGGGCTTTATTTTGGGCTCTGAAGTTACCCAGCAGGATAAACACAAACTGTGAGACAGTCCAGCTGGGATCAGCTGAGGACCTTCCCTCAGGCTCCAGCCCAGTCTAGACAAGATGGGATCCAAGAATAGTAAGAAAGGATGCTAGTGCATGGTGGAGCCTGGGGTGCTCCAAGGTCAGAGTTCTGAAGGACTTCCAGGAGGACACAGGTCTTGAGGCCAGAGGGTAATTTCACCACATTTCTATGCTTTAAGTAACATTTCAGATTATAGAAGATAGGACAGATAGGAGGGGAGATGCCAAGGAGCCAAGGTGGGGCTATATGGACAGACAGACTGTGGGACACTGGTCACCAGACTAAACTGCAGATGGGTGCTGGGCATGGTCTGCAGCCTCATGACCCAGATGAAGGGGTGTGTCTTCAAAGAGAAACCTCAGTCATAGCTCTTCAAGAAAGTTCCATCTCTGTTCCCTGTCTGGTAGGATGGAGAAATATTAGTACTAGAATGACTCCTGGCATGGCACAGCAGTTATTGAGGGCCACTGGAGCACCTGTTATATCCGTTGGTACCCTAGGCTGCATCCTCAGGCCATATCCCAGGAATCTTCTAACTTGCTCCATGATCCCGAGTGTGGCAATTTCTTTACTTACAACATGATAGAGATCATCTATTTTCCATAAGATTGTTAGAAAGTAAAGTATATCATTATGGGATGTATTTTGAGCTAGAAGGATGAAAGGTTACACCACGTCCTCCCTGGATGCAGATATTAACCCTGAGCAGGAGGGCACTGCCATGTGGGGAAGGCAGCCACACAAACCTGTGCCAAGGCGGATGTGGTGGGCGGGAACGGGAGGAGGTCAGGACGGTGGGTGGCATCTGTTGGGTGTTTCCCTTGGTGTCTTTCAAATGTCACTGGAGACAGTGTGACATGTGGAAGCCTGAACGGTCACAAAGAGGATGTACAGTGAGAAGTACAGAAGAGACTGGTTTGCGATCTGATGAGCGGATAAGGCTCCTTCGCATGAGTAGTTTAACAGAGTTTATGTTCTGCTTTACACAGCTGAGTAGGCAGCAGAGCAAGTGGGATGCTATTGTGAGAGCTAGGAACAAAACGCCCCCCCCCCAACCCTGCCCCAGCTCAAAAGGAGAGTAGTTAAGTAGGGGAACAGAAGGATAAAGATGGGTACCAGTTGTCAGATTCTTGGTACCTCCTTTCTTTTCTGAGGGCGATTTTTGACCATGGCTGAACTTTCTCTAATTAACCCTGACTGATGTGTGTAGAAGCAACATGCCTCTCCCAGTGCCACACAGAGACTTCCTTGTCTCATAAAGAGGAGGTTCAATCCTTTTCCACTTGGAAGAACAACCTTAGTCTAACTAGGCTTCTAGATGGGCAGTAGAATTTTCTAGATGTCTAGATACCTGACCCTACCCACAGGGGGATGAGAATGGGGATAGCTTACTGGGTACCAGGAAGCCTAGAATCTACATTGAGGTGGGAACCCATGCTCTTTTCCATTATAGAGGAACACTTGTGGTATAACATGTCCAAGGGCTCAAAGGAGTGTGTTTTCCTTCAGTGTAAACAGTTTTAGGATTAGGAAGGGATCAGTGTGCTCCCAGGAGGACATGGTTTTGCAAGTCTCCTGAGCACAATGGTATTCACCTGGCTTCTGGTGAGGCTCAGGGATGGGGGAGGCATCAGCCAGCCAGGCATGGTACTATATACACCAGAGCCTATTCTCTTCACTGGTGGACCCATAACCCTAGAGGTGTGCTCATCTCCAGGAGCAAGGAAATCATCCCTCAGTAGCCTCTGAATGCAATATGTTACATAAATCTACCTGGAAGGTGGATTGCGTCTCAATGGATAGACTGACTATGAGCTCCTGGTTCAGGTCTTTTTAAATTCCCATCCAAGGTTCTGGTTTATGGGGGTTTGGGACCTTTCCCATGGGGAAACAAAAAAAAAGATACAATAAGACAACCATAATTACAGGGCTCATGTCAGTCTTACCTTTAGGGGGTTGGAGGACCAGGTGATGACCCATCTGTCATTATTTTCTGTAGCCTCCTTTAGCTGGGTGTGGTGGATCCATAGGGTGACTCTGGAAACCTTCACTGCCATAGGGGTGACAAGGACCACAGGGTATGGGCCTTTTCTCATTGGCTCCAGGTTTGGGGTCAGGATTTTCTTTACACGTATAAAGTCACCAGGCTAGAACTTGTGGTCAGGCTCAGATACAGGCAATGGTACAGCCTGTTGAACCATCTGATGAATGGCCCTCTGGGTCTGCTGCAGGGCCTGTAATGACCTGGGGAGGGAATGGTTAGTGATTTCTGTCTTATAAACATGTCCATATGGGGGTGCACCTGGCCCTTAGGAATGCAAAAGGTAGGAGACTGGCCCAATTTCCCCCTGTCTCAAGGACATATTTCGTTTGCCTGTCTTGAGCTTTGTGGCCTTTAGGCACAACATAGTTTCCAATCAACATTTAGGTCCTTTGACCAATTTAGGAAACTTTGGCTGTGAGGCTGGGCCATTGTAAGAGCCCAGGGAGAGGGGTAACCCAAATTTATTATAGTATCTGGGCCTGAGTAATGCAGCAGTTTTAGTTGCTCCCAGATGGGTGGTGTCTTAGGGCTTTATTACTGTCAAGAGACACCTTTATAAGAATTGCAGTTCTTATATTTTTGGTTGTGAGTCTAGCCTTTAACGGCTGAGCCATCTCTCATGCTGGGTGGTGGTGGCACATACCTTTAATCCCCGCACTCAGGAGGCAGAGGCAGGCGGATCTCTGTGAGTTCGAGGCTAGTTCCAGGAAAGGCACAAAGCTACACAGAGAAACCCTGTCTCGAAAAACCAAAAGGAAAAAAAAAAAAGAATTGCAATTCTCAATTCTCATAAAGGAAAACATTTAATTGGGGTGGCTTACATTTTCAGAGGTTTAGTCCATTATCACTGTGGCCGGACATAGTGGCATGCAGGCAGACATGGTGCTGGAGGAGCTGAGAGCTCTACATCTCGATCTTCAGGCAGCAGAAATGTCACTGTGCCTGACTTGAGCATATGGGACTTCCAAGCCTGCCTCCACAGTGACACACTTCCTTTAACAAAGCCACAACCTACTCCAACAAGGCCACACCTCCTAATAGTGCCATTCCCTATAGGCTAAGCATTCAAACACATGAGCCTATAGGGGCCATACCTATCCAAACTACCACAGGTGGCCTGGTGGAGTTTGGCAAGCACCTATTTCCCAGTAAAGGCAGGGAGTATGTGTCTTTTGTCTGGCAAGAACCACCGTCCATTTGCCTCCTGTTTGGACTCTTCCCCTTTTTTACCCACTTGATTTCTTTGTATATAGGTTGGGCTCTGCAGCAGTTCAAGTTCAGGTAGGGTAACCAAGATCTGGAGAGGCCCTGCTGGTTCTAGGGCTACCTTCTGGATGGTCAAGTCTACTGCCCTGTTTTTCTAGGTCTCTGGGGATTCCCCTTTTGACACCTTTTGCAATGGGCAATGGCTACCTCTTTTGACAGAAGTATGGCCTCTAATAGGGCCAGAAGTTTATCTTTGTTTTTGATTTGCTTTTTCCCAGAGGTGAACAAGCCCCTTCTCTCCTTGTAGAGGACCCCATGGACACCAATTGTTCATGTACACAATGATGGCTTTGCTCTTCCCACAAATGATGATTTTGCCCTTCCCCAGTCAAAGTGTCTTGGCTAAAGCTCAGTCCTTTGTACTGAAGTCCCTTGGCTAAGGAACTGGGCTCACACCACCCTGTCCAAGGTGACAGCTGTACCCAGCATACCTGATTTCATCTTGACCAGACCTTCTTCCATCAGTGTACAGTGCCTCTTCTTCTCCTCATAGCAGGGCATCTGCTAGGTCAGGTGTTGATAGATTGGAGAGCATCAGACATTGCTAGGCAGGGTGAGGATTGGGAAGTGTGGACAGAAGCTGGAGGCTACTGGCCACCCAGCCCAGGGGCTGACTGAAGAATGTAGCAGATGCAATCTTAGGGGCAGCAGCAGCCTGGGCTAGGCCATACCTGAGGCGGGCACTGAAGCTGCTGGAGCCACTTTTCACTAGGCATTTCTGAATTGCTAGTGCCCACCTGGATGAGCTGAAGTATGAGTTCCTGTAAGCTGGAGATGGAGGGACCAGAGCATTTCCGATTACATGAACTGATGCCATAGAACCCTGTCTGCATCCACTGCAATGTCACAGAATCATACCCTGCTGTGTCTCCCATCTGGTTGGAGTCTGACAACCGTAACTTGGCTGCTGTGTTGGAGAGGCTCTGTTGGGTTATTGTTAGACAGCTGGCTAGGCTGATGACAGAAGTTTTACTAAATCAGATAATGGGCTAGTCCAGGAGAAGTGCCTGATGATGTGTTATTTAGACATTGTACATTCATGTCTCTGGGGTCCCCACTCAGGATGGTCACTGTGTAGCGTGTGGGGTGGTTAGGAACAGTTCTGGACCCAAAATCAGTTTGTAGGTTTCTTTTACTAGCATGACTATACTGGAAACTGTCTGAAAACAAGCCAGCCACTAGCCACTAGCAGAAACGGGATCAAATCTTCGGACAGATAGGCCATTAGTATCTTCCAGGGTCCCACATCTGGGCAAGGACATCCTTCCCTCTTCCTCTCCTGGTGTCTCTGGCTTCCCACTCTGGGAACTCTTTTATCTTTTGTTTTACTCTCTTTTCTTTCTTTTCCTTTTTATTTTTTATAGAATCGTGGTTATTATAAACCTCTTGAGCAACCTATTTATATTTTCAAACCCTTTTAACTTCTGAAGTTTCTTTTCTAATCTCTAAGGCTGACTCAACAGCAAAAGCAATATATTTTTAGCAGCTGGTTTTAATCCCTTAAAAAAGGCCTAGTGAAAATTGTCCTGAGCCTCTTTACCTTGGTGTTTGTTCTTATTTTGGAAGGTGTTTCTACTTACGTGCTGGGTTTCAAGGCCTGAATGGTCCTTCCATCATGGTGTTAGCTGTTCTAAGTTCTGGGGGCCTGTTACAGAACTCCTAGAAAGACTTCTGAGCATAGATGGATGACTCTGACCTGCTCTGCCTTGTAAGGGCAAATGTTCTGGATACAACAGGAAAGAAAAAAAAATAACCCCACAAAGAACCCACTGTAAGGCTCTGCTCTGGAGAACATAACAAATAGAACATCTCTGTGTGCTCACTAGCACACTAGAGGTGAAGAAAGATTTGGTAAATAGCCAACAGAAATGATGTCATCTACCAAAAACCAGTGAGGAATGGAAATGACCTTGAGACAACAGCAAAAGATCTGATATCCTTGTCATCTGAGTCCTGGAGGAGAGGAGGAAGTGCGGGGTACAGAGAGTATGTGTGAAAGGAATATTGGCTGAGAACTCTGCATAATGAAGAGCTATGTAAATGTACAGATCCAATGACCAAAATCAACCCAAAGAACTACCTGACCAGAACAATCACAAAACTGATGGAAACTAAATACAAGAACAGAAAGCTCTGGGACTTGGGGCTGTTATTGCTACTTGGAAGGCTGAGGTAGGAGGACTAGTCTGAGGCCCACATGGGCAATTCAGAAGTGGAATCAGAACTCAAAGAAAGAGTGCTTGCCCAGCAAGCTAATCCCTGGCTGTCGTCCCCAGCACTTCAAAAACAAGAACAGAAAGAAGACACAGGAAGGCAGGAGGTGTGAAGGACAGAGCAGCAGGCAAGAAGAGAATGAGGTGTCTGCAGATTTCTCATGGGAAATCAGAGAGCCAGAAGAATGGATATAACATTTTAAAAAGTCTGAAAGAAAGAACGGATGACCCAGAAACCATGTTCGACAAAATGTCTCTTCCAGGAGTAAAAATGAAAAGAGACAGACTGGAGGATGCTGTGAGCGATGGGGGCCCCAAGCTCTTTAACAACTCAATGGAGTCTTTTTGAGAAGGGAGGCTACACTGGAGGGATCCTGGGGCTCAGGGTGAGGAAAGACAAGTGGTGCAGTGGACCTGTGGGTAGGGATGGCAGCCAGCTCAGCATCCTCTAAACTTTAGAGTCTAATGTGAGTTTAGCCATGAGAATGAAAGTTACAATGTGGGTAGGTTTTCAGTGCCTCTCAGTGTAATTCTGATGACGGCTGCAATGTAAACAGGGTGGTGGGGGAGAGAAGTGGTGAATACTGATTCAGTCACAGAAAGTTAAGTGTATACACAAAAATGTCCAGAGCAGACAGTGAAAAAAATTATACTGAAACACTAGAGAGAGAGAAATGCCAAAAAGCATTTAAATCAGAACATGGGAATTGGAGGGAGGGGACAGAATCAAAATGGTGGAAATGTGAACCAATAAAAGACAAAGATTAGAAGCAAATCCTGCAAACTGCACCTGGTGAGGGAAATGTTGGGAGATCCACAGAGAGAAAGCTAAGCAATGACCATATGGTGTCGTCTTCAGCTATTCTTCCTTCCTTCCTTCCTTCCTTCCTTCCTTCCTTCCTTCCTTCCTTTCTTTCTTTCTTCCTTCCTTCCTTTCTACCTATCATCTATCTATCTATCTATCTATCTATCTATCTATCTATCTATCTATCTATCTATTACCTATCTATCTTCTATCTACCTATCATCTACCTATTATATCTATCTATTGCCTACCTATTATCTACCTACCTATCATCTATCAATCATCTATATATACCTATCATCTCTCTCTCTATCTACTATCTCTCTATCACCTACCTATCTATTATCTATCTATCTATCTATCTATCTATCTATCTATCTATCTATCTATAATCTATCTACCCTATCATCTCTATCTATCTATCATCTCCCTATCTATCTATTACCTATCTTCTATCTATCTATCTATCTATCTATCTATCTATCTATCTATCAATCATCTATTTTCTGTCAATCATCTATCTATTTCTTTTAGAGTTAGTTATTCTTTGACAATGTCATACCTGTATATAATGCATTTTTATTAAGTTTTCCCCCATTCCCCTCCCTTGTCATCCTCCTACTCCCTCTGGACTCCTTTATCCCAATGCATCTCTTTCTGATTTTCATATGTGTTTTTTTTAATGATCCATTGAGTTTAGTTAGGGCTATTTATATAAGCATAAGTGTGGAAGTGTTTATTGAAGCATAGACTTCTTACCAGAGGCATGAATTCCCTGCTGTGGAACAGACCTTATATCTGGTCAGAAAGCAGTTGGTTACCCCTATAACTGTCATGCCACTATTGTATCAGTGGGCAAAATAGTGCCCTGGCAGGTTAGTACTGTAGCTTTCAGGGTTCACAGTTGGACAAGACTGTTGATGACTTTTCTTTCCCAACAGCCTACAGAGCATTTTGCAGTACTATGGAAGCTACCTAGTAGGAAGGAAGCTTCCAGTTTAGTCTCAGCTTGATTTCTATGTACCCTCTATCCAAAGTATGTGACATTTTCAGCAGGGGGTCTTATAATCTTGTTCTGGGCCACCTAGGGCAAAGATAAGAGCCTATATAGTTTCAGGTGTCTCTGAGGTCTCACTAATTAACAACTCATAAGGATGTATCCCACACCTGAAATTGGGATTTTCATTTAATAACCTATGGTAGTATCATTCTCTACTCATGCAAGACACCTTTCTTTGTATTCCCACTGTGAGTCTCTGTAGTGTTGTTTGCCCTGGGTGTGAGACCCTCTGAAGAGACCACCAGAGACATGAACTCATCCAAAATGCAAAAGCAAGGTTTATTTCAATTCAAGCCATGGCAGGGACCTTGGTCGAGTACCCCAACACAGCGGGGGCTAGAGGAGGTGCCCTCCTCTCTGCAAGCTCAGTTTTTAAAGGCAAAAACCACAAGGTTACATCATTTCAGGGTGCTAGTATGGGTACAATTCTGATTGGCTCAAGTTTTAGGAGCTTTTCAGAATTTCTGTGTTATCTTTCTTTGTAGTTTTAACCATTGTTTGTTAAACTTTATAGATTACCTCCAGCATTGGGGCATTCTGTGGTTAATCAATTGTTACCAGATAGTCCTGCAAACATCCTGACTTTGTCCTTTGACCTATGTCAGCAGCTCTGAAAATCTTGAAACTCAGGCCAGTTTCAATCTGGGGTGAGGGGCTTGCTTGAAATGGGGGTGCTTTGGCTCTTCAGTGTGTTTCATATACTTTTAGTTTGCTACCAGCCACAGGAATATAGTAGGAATTCAGATGAATATGGTGAAGCTATACCTAGAGTAATCAGAGGAATTCTTCCAGAGGAACCCAAATCTCAAGGAATATTTGGTGTCATTTGGCTTTTAATATATCAGCTCTTTCCTGCTATGAATTTCTTGTGCACTCTCATACCTTTCCCAAGAACTTCTAACAGTGTATTTTATTGAATGTACTTCTCTAGCATTCAAAGCCAAAAGGCAGAGAGGACAAAGCATTTCAGACCAACTGCTGAGTCTCCTGATTTAAGGTAAACATCCTTAGGAAGACACCACCTGTCTCCTAGGCTTAGGAGACAGGTGATATTAGGTGCATAGCTTTGGTTTTTTGTGCAAATTAAGCTCAGACCCTCCTTTCTTATACAGCTGTAGTGGTATTTATACTAACATTATAGACTCCTAACATTTTATCTAACCACTTCTAGGAATGTAGTTTGAGCAAATAAATTCCATCTTTTTGATATATTAACCAATTTTAGCTCTCAGTTGACCTCCTCCCTTAGCCACTCTCCCTTTTGGGTTGTAAAAGAAAGCCTGACAGTCACTATCTGCCTGGATGACCCTGTAAGAATCTAAGCCTGGTGACCTTGCCTTAGCCAGAGCATTGCTACTGCGGGGATATATAACTATGAACCTCAGAAACTGGGGGACTAGACTGGATTGGAGAACTGGATGGAGAACTAGAAGGACAATATGGAAGATGAGGAAGAGCCTGATAGGGAAGAACTAGGCAAGTAAGAATAAGATGAGAAAGACCAAAATGGAGCAGAGCTAAGATGAAGGAATCAAGATAGCATTTAGAGAGAACAGCGGATAAATGTAGAGAGAAATCTAGCAAGAAAGGAGCTGGGCATGAGAGCAGAATAGAAGCTGTGTAGAGAGAGAACTGATTCAGAAGAATAAAGTGATGGACCGAAGAGTTTCATGTACATATACTTGTTAGTGAACCCCTCACATTATTCCACTACCAGTAGCGTCTCTTCTGGAACTCTGGGTGAAGGCTATCGAGGGGCTGGACCCTAATAACTTTCACTGTTAGTTAATCCTCCTAACCTGCCCTCCTCTCCTTCTCCCCATCCTGATACCTGCTTAAATCTTTCCAACTTGAGGCTTACCTCTATTTTTATATCTTGTGCTTTATCTTCTCCCACACATAAGGTGTATGCCCCTCCCCCATCTCTTTGTTCATCCCCTAGATACTATCTGAAAAAGGGGAGTCTATATATAATTCTATATATACTGAGGAATGATGAACTCACTTTTAATAAATTCTGACATATTTTACATAAAGAGAAAGAGCCTGAAGCTGGCTTACATCAATCACAGAATCAAACTCATAGTTCAAAACTTCCACACTCTGAAAAGAAATCCCCAGGCTTGAGTGGGTTGCACCAGTGGGCTGTACAAGAGTTGACTAAGCAACACATTTATATGCTTTCAAAAAGGATATTTTATTAATTCTTTGAGAATTCCATGCAATGTATCTTGATCACTTCTGTTTGTCCCCTGAACTCCAGCCATATCCACCTCTCCACACCCTCCTGAGTCTGTGTCCTCTTCCTTCTTTGTCTTCTTAAAAAAAATTAACCCATCAAGTCCAATTTGTGCTGATCATACGCTCTTGGGTACGGCGCCATCTTCTGAAACATGGCTGACTTACCAGGGGCCACATCCTTAAAGAGAACTGATTCTCCCTCCCCAAGAAGCCACCAACTGTCCATGTCCTCAGTTACGGGTAGGTGCTCATGAGCCCCTTACCCCTTCTTGCTAGAATGGTGACTGGCCTGATCGTGTGCTGGTCATATGCAGGCAGCCATAGCTGCATGTGAGTTCCTGAGTGCAACAGTCCTGTTCTGTCTAGATGTCAGTGTTTTGCTCTGGTCCTTACAACCTTTGGGTCTTACAATCTTTCTGTCTGCCACAAGAGTCCTTGAGTATGTGTGTGTTGGGGGGGGAAGCACATATGTGGTATAGCTGTCCAATTTGCAGCTAAGAACTCCACTGACAGTCTCTGTACTTTGTTTGGGAATTTCTATATTACCCATCATCCACTGCACAAAGATACTTCTGGGTCAAGGACTGAGCACCACACTAAGTGATAGGTGTATAGTCTAGGTATGTTTTTTTTTTCTCTCAGAGAATTGGAGAAAGGGTGCCACTTCATAATGCATGTTGTGAGACTGAACTACCTGACAGTCAAGCTAAGAAAAACAACACAAGAGAGGGCTGCTGAAGGTTGGTGTCATTCGTGACTAGAGGTATAGAAACAAATCCCCAAACTGAGTCTAAATAGACAACATTTGCTTAACATTCAAGGTCAATGTAACCCACTACAGTAAAAGGGGAAAGAAAATGAAAAGGATAAAATAAATATTGCAGTAAATCATTTGATGAAATTTAGTCTAATTCATGACCAAAACTGTCAGCAAGCTAGGAACAGTCAGAGTGACCTTCACCTGGTCAAGGGAATCTTCTAGAAATGTTTAGTTAACCCTTGTATACCAAGATGAAGGTCGTAACGCATTCTTCCCAAGACCAGAAAGACAAGGCAGATGCACATTGCTACCTCTCATTACAGCACCAGACGGGGAATCCCTGGCTGGGCATTGAAAGAGAAAGAAAGGTTGCTCAAACTGATAAAACTGAAAAAAAATGCAGGACAGTGCCTGGTAATAGAAGGGTTGATATCCCCAGGAAATAGAACAAAAGTATAGCATATATGAATGTATAAAATATAACATAGATAGACTATAACAACACATAACTGCATTATTCACTAGAAAGAATGAAATACAATTATCATGGTTACTTGTGTATGATGTGATTGTGTGCACCGAAAACCCAAGGAACCTTAAAAGGCATTACTCAAATAAGTCAACATGGTACTTAACGGATACAGAATATAAAGTCAACAGCAAATATCCATCCTATTTCTATACACTGAGAATGAACAAGCAGAAATACAAATTATTATAAACATCAATAACATCCTAGTCACAGCAAAATATTTGCCTTTAAATATAACATGTATGAGCAGAATAGTATCTGAGACAAAAATATAGAAGCAGAAATGAAAAAAGACACAGAGAAATGAAGAGATACCCCATGCTTGCCACTGGGAAGGCTCCATACAGCTAAAAAGTCAATTCTTCCCCAATAGTCATATAGATTTAACACAAATCCAGCAAACTCCAAGCTGACAATTGGCATAGAGGCCCAAGGTTGGTCAAGGTGCAGAGAATAAGAGACTGTGGAATGTCTATCCCTTAATGGACCATTTCTATATTACTCCATCCTAAGGCTCAGAGATTTGCATGAAGGAAGGGGAAGAAAGGCTGCAAGATCCAGAGATAGCACATGATTACAAGGAAACAATGTTTTCTGGACATAACAGGGCAGATGCACATGTGAACTTAACATTGGTCAGGATAGCATGTTCCAAAACCTGGGCAAGCACAAGCCAGGCAAAATCAGAGCACAAAAGAGGAGTCGGATACAAAGTCCTGCCCCTAAATGAGAGCTATTAGCAATTCATAGCTTCTGGAAGAGTCTGCTTTCTTTAAGAGGGTGACCCTATGCTCAGTAGAAGAGCATACATCTGAGAGCCTGAGGGTAGCACAAATTGGACTCTTCGGGTTAAAGGAAAAAGAAGAAACAAAGTTGGTTGGGTAGGGAAGGAGTGTGTGCTTGGCACAAGTTGGGGGAAGGGGGTGAATATGATTAAAATACATTGTGCAAAAATTTCAAAGAACTAACAAAAATGAAAAAAAAATACATATGGCAAAACAAAGGGAGTAGAATAAATGAAACAAAATTTCAAGAGAAGAAACCCTCTGGACCCGGCCTTGATATTGACTTCAAAGCATGGTCAGGGAGACAGTGGCCTGCATGATGGAGACAGAAGTCTGGGTCAAAAGAACAGAATAGAAGTTTCAGAACCCTCTTCCTCCATTGTGTTAAATTCACTCAACACAGCTGCCTTAAAAGGGGGCTGTTTTTTTCAACAAGTGGTGTGAGAATAATTGGGCACTCATGTACAAAGGAATCTGGATTTAAACTTCATGCTTCATACAAAGCAAACCCAGGAAGGGTCACAGAACCAATTTCTGATGCTAGGCTGTGAATACTTCAGAGGCAAAATTTAGGAGTAAATAAAGTGACCTGATAGGCAAAGAACTCCAAGAGTATGACCCACAGAAGAAATTGGGGGAGGGTAGTCCTGTTAAACTAATAGCTTCTGCCCTAGGGAAGCCCCTGTGAAGATGATAAACGACAGGTGTACATCACCTCTGATAAGAGATGTCTGTCCACAACACTTGTTCTCTCAGTCACAAACCAACCACCAGAAATAGATAGCTCCGTAGATAAGATGAGCCACTGAACAGATACCATGCTAAATAAAGTGTGTGGGTGATAAATAAACAGAGAAAAAAAACCTTAACATTATTAGCCATTAGAAAACACAAATTAAAATGTCTATGTGATGGCTCTGTGCACCTGTTACAGATGCTAAAATAAATCAGACATTACTAAGTGCTGGTAAGGAGGTGGTGCAGTCCCAACATAAATGTAAGGCAGAGGGGAATTCAAGACAGGCATGTTGAGTTCAGCGCAAGTCTCTGCAACCTGTTTCTGGGGTTCACTATGGGCATGGAGGGATAACGGCAGCTGTTTGACAACAGCCTCCAAGGGTGAGGACAGCCCAAGGTACCATAACTGGTGAGAGGGTAAAGGACCACACTTTTGTGTGATGATGAATGATTTCCAGCATGATGAATAAATATGGATTGACACCTGCAACATGGATGAGTCTCCCTAGGATTCTGACTACGACATCTCTGGAAAGACTAAACCATGACTCCAAAGAAGAGATCAATGATTGTCAGTGGCATGGGTTGGGGAGATGAGAACTACAAAGGAGTGGCTTATGGGAGGACTTGAGGTGTCTAGATTGTTCTCAGTCTTGCAGATCTGCCAATCAACTTACACACATCAATCTTTTAAAAAGATAAGCAAATTTTAGACTATATAGAGGTAGGAACATAACAGACCTCTTCAGTGTGTTTGATACCATTGGTTTCATTTCTGTTGGGTGCCCAGAATGCTCAATTGTCTTGCTGTGGGATAGATGAATGTGAGATCACAGACATGCTGAGTGTGGATGCCCAGGTCCTAGACAAGCACCCTATCTGTGGTCACCCAGAAGCGTTCCCTAAGGCTTACCTCCCCTGTGACCAGCTTTTGAAGGGTCTCACTCAGTATACCAGACCCTTTAATCCTGTGTCCTGGCTCATGAGGGTTCTTGCTCAGCCACCACATGCACAGGGCTGTGTACACTCCCTAGAGTATATACACATGACAAGGCCAAAGCCCCTGACCCTGACACCAGCTCTCAGTCAGACCATTTGTAACTCCCCTAACCAGTGTCTTATCCTCTCAGCCTCCTCAAAACACTAACAGGGCACCCTGTGGTGAGGGTGAGGTTTGCGCTCCACTTTTTTGTTGTTGTTTTGTTTTGTTGAGATAGGGTTTCCTTGTGTAGTTTTGGTGCCTGCCCTGAATCTCGCTCTGTAGACCAGGCTGGCCTTGAACACACAGAGATCCATCTGCCTGGCTCTGCCTCCTGAGTGCTGGGATTAAAGTTGTGTGCCACCACTGCCCAGCCTTTGTGCTCCACTCTTTATATGTCCTTGGGACCCAGACGAGGTAGATGGGACAAAGTTGTGTACTGTAATTGTGTTAGGACCATTCTGCCTAATGAGAGATCTTTGAGTATAAGACAGTGTTCTTCCTGGGTTCCTGGGCTGTAGTGGGTACACAGGGGCTGGGGGCATCCTATATAGGGTACTGTCCAGCTCTGCTCTGAGCTGGGGTTGAGCAGTCCCATAGGTGGGACTGTCTACACTCCCAGCAGAAGATGGGCCCCAAGGTGACCTTTGCTGCAGCATGGTAAAGTAGGCTTTATCTAGAACCTTCAAGATAGGGCCAGGGACCACCACCATGAGGGTGCAAGTGGAGATAAGAACATATCCATGGGCAATGGAGAGCACAGATGGGGATTGAGTGTCTGGGGAGGTGGGAATCACCACCAGGAGACACCAAGAGAGAAGGACTCTGGCTAAACTGATCTTACAGAATTACCAAAGATTATCCAGAAAGACAGACTTCCCTTGGGGGCTGTAGAGGATGAAAACCCCTCAGTTATGGATCCTGATGGTGGGAGGTTCTGATGTACTCAGGTTTTTGCCGAGTCTGGCCTTTTCAAGAGGTGTACCGAGGGGCACTGCACTGAGGAAGATCAGGAGGCCCTCTGCACTCTGCTCAAGCAGAGAAATCTTTGCAGGAGAAACCATTTCCCTGCAGGGCCCTGGCCCATGCCTCTTCCATGCTCCAATAATGAGATGTCTTTGTGTGTCTCTGTTTCTCTTCTCCACGTGGGAGTTGGAGAATGGGTCAGCACGTGGCAGTGTATGCACTGAACCCTGGCTCTGCAGCCTGTGAGTCTGTAGCGAGTTACACAGGGGGCCTCCGGGACTGGCCCGTGCATGCTGATGCTGGCTCATGCCAATTACAGGCTGAGTGATGGAGCAGCCTTGTGTCATCTCGCTGGTGCATGGCAACAGCAGGTGAATGCTATAGTTTATGATTTTCAATTATAAATCAAATAGGCTGAGTTCTCGGTTCTCTTAATAAAGACTGTAAAAGCATTGAAGTGTGGACGGCTTCTCTGCAGTGGGGGGGGGTTGGGGTGGAAAGCTGGTTGAGTCTAGCTTTGGGAGAAACATATCTGAATAAGCACTTGGGGGAGATAGATGTAGAGGGTCTTCTTAAGGACCCTGGATGGGGGTGGACCATGCACCTAGCATCCAGCACCCAGCTTTGCCTCACATCTCTCCACTAGGCTTAGTGCCAGTTTTTTAGCTTGAGCTGGTTTCAACAGCTACCAGGGTGGTTATGTTGGGCTTCTGGGCATACATTCCTGGGGACCACAGGATGGTGTGAGTCTTTGCATGGGTACTAGTTCAGGACTATATTCAAGAGGGTGGTAGATGGGAGTAAGGCCAGGTCTATCAATCCTGAGATGCTGATGGCTTCCTTGGAGAACCTGACTTTGCTTTTAGTTGTCCAGGAAATTGTGTGTGGGGGGGATGCATTTAAGTGTCTCTGTTGTGTTTTGAGTGGGAGTTGTCCCACACAGACTCATATATTTTAATCTTTGGTTGAAGTTACTAACACTGGGGAAGGTTGTAGGCCCTTAAAAGCTGTAGAGCCTTGCTGGAGGAAGTGACTAGTTGGGGTGGGTTTTGTGGTGTTCGAACACAGTCCCACTTCCTGTTCTCTGTCAGGTTCCTGACTGCAGATGCAATGTGATCAGTCAGCCTCTGACTACGGCCACACCCCTTCCCAGGCATGATGGACTGTGTTCCCTTGAGTTGTGCGCTCCCTTTCCTTACACCGCTTCCTGTCAGGTATTTTGACATAGCAACAAGAAAATAACTGGTACAGTCCCCAGCTTCCTTTCTCTGTCTGCAAGTAATGATAACTCCATGGACAAGAAGCAGGGTCAGTAACCTGGGCTTCTTGATGGCTGTTCGTGGTTAGTGCTATTGAGAGGTAAGAGAAGAGAATATATAGGGATGGGAAGAAAAGACATGGCAAATAGTATGGGAGGCACAGAACATGGAAGGTGGGAGCACATGGCAGATCAGGGTAGGGAACAGCACATGGCAGGTGAGGGTAAGGGCCAGCACATAAAGATGGGGGTAGGGCCAGCACATAAAGATGGGTGTAGGGCCAGCACATAAAGATGGGGGTAGGGACCAGCACATAAAGATGGGGGTAGGGGCCAGCACATGAAGATGGGGATAGGGACCAACACATGGTAGATGGTGATAGGGGACAGTGCCTGGAAAATAGTGATAGGGCCAGCACATGGCAGATGAAGTCTGGAAGGGTCCTTGGGAGTGGGAGGTAGGGCTTCACTAGGGGAGGAGTCTGAGAGGATCCGCCCCGGGAGTGGGATTTAGGCTTTCAGTTCTTCGTGTAGTACAAGGCCAAAGTCTTGACTGGGTTGCATTTTCCTGCTCTTCTGCCATCCACCCCATGAGGTAGAAGTGGAGTCTTAACCTCAGACATCTTAGCCTTCAGAACAGTGAATCGGTTTCCTTCATGTGTTCACTATCCAGTCTGTGGTGTTCTGTAACAGCAACACCACAGAGCAGAGCCAGGGTCCATCAGTGAAAACTTGAATTACAATAACTAAGGGAACCGTTCTGTAAGCATGCAGGTGAATTTTCACAGAAACAGGCCAAGGGTCTAGGAATTTCTAGGTTCTGTGAAGGGTTTGATTAGGGCTGGGTATGAGGGAAACTTGCTAAGGGAGTCTGAGGCAGGGTCCCCAGGCAGGCATCTCTGACAAACAGAGCAGGGAAGTCTCCTACTGCATATCCTCATATCCAGGATAGCTGAGGCTATGGAGAAGGGGCTGGGAGTGCATAGAGAGGGAAGACCCAGCCAGTCCTGTGCAAAGAGGTAACGGTGTTATGTGGGCTCCCACTGGAGCCCCAATGCAAGAGAGCACATAAAGATGCCTGACCTGGAAATCTCAGGGACTGGGGACTATTGGGTCTCCTCAAAATTCTCGATGAATACCTAACCCCAAGTATTGCAAAATGACCTTGTTTAGAAATGGAGTCACGTGTGATGCCTTGAGTTCAGATAGATCATCTGGTGGGATTAGTGCTATCATGAAGCTAAGAGCCTTGGGGGCTAGTAAGGTGGCTCAGTGGCTAAGAACACTTGCTGCTCTTAGAGAGGATCAGAGTTTGTTCCCAGAACCCATGTTAGGCATCTCATAACTATCTGCAACTCCAGTTCCAAGGGATCTGACTCCCTCCTCTGGACTCCACAGACACTTGCACATATGTGCACATACCCACACACAGATGTGAACACATACACATAATTTTTTCCAACATAATATTTTTATTGATTGTTTGGGAATTTCACATAATGTACCCTGGTCATACTTCCCAGTACTCCCAGGTCTATCTTGTGACCCCCACCCCTAAAAGAAGAAGAAAGACAACAAAACCAGAAACACACAAGTCCAATTTGTGTTGCCCATATACTCACTGGAGTATGGTCAAACTCCTAGTGGCCAGCCCCTTAAAGAAAACTTAGTTCTTTCCCACCCTGCCAGAATCCATCAAATGGAGAGCGACACTTCAGCATCCTTATCACAAGTTTTAAGAGTTCTTTTCAATAGCTTCCTGTCTAGGATGTGGCTTTGGCAGAGGGGCAATGTGGGGGTAGCTGTCATTACAGAAGCCTCCTATGACATTTTATCTCAACTGTGAGTCTGCAGGCATTGACACCACTGCCAAAGTAGCTTCCTTGCCCTTTACAGTCAGTGGGAGCACAGATCATAGACTTACATATGGTTTCTGGCAACAGCATAAACCATGGACATCCACATGACCTCTAGTGTCAGCACATGCCACAGACCTCAGCATGGTCTCTAGTGGCAGTATTGATGTCTGTGGCCAGTGTTACCACCAAAGGCCAGGTGAATATCTGTGGGCTATGGTGCTGCTGAGGGCCATGAGGGTATTCATGGTTCATCCTGCAGCCTAGGGCTATATTGATGTCTGAGATGCCATTGGAGACCCTGGTCCAAGGTCCATGCTACTGATGGAGGCCATGTGGATGCCTGTGGTCTATGCTGTCTCCTGTTTTGATGTTCATGGGCAAGATGGTTGTTGGGAGGCCATATTGGTGCTTGTGGCACATACCTTGGAGGCCATGTTGATATCCTTGGTCTCTTCTGTCATGGAGGGCCATAATGGTATCCATGGCTCATGCTGTGGCAGAGGGTGTGTTTGTACACATATTTTTTTAAAGGCGGGACTTGGGCTCAGATACACAAAGGAGATAGCGTGCAGAGATGGAATGGAACTTGAGGCTACAGATATAAACTAGGGGATGCTGAAGTCAGAGAACAAAACAACAGAAACCAGAGAGAGAACCAGGAACCACAGAAATCACAGGATGCCAGCCCTCAGGGATGCCTTCCTCTTCAAACTCTACCTCCTCGATGAGGAGCCCTGGACCGCTGTTCTTCTAGCGACTGGAATTATGACATTTTGAGAGAATGATCCTAACAAACAAACAATTTGCCTCTGTACTGAAGTCCCACTCACATGTCTCACCTGAGGAGACAGTCCCCATAGGTACCATCATAGATGATTTTGTCTAGATGTGAGCCCTGATCTGCCAGTCATCAGATTTCTAAACAACCACAAAAAACCCAACAAACAAACAAAAAACAAAAAAGGAAAGATGCCTTAGTTATTTTCTATTGCTGTGATAACTTATGGGTGAGAAAGGGTTAATTTGGTTCATCATTCTAGGGTTCAGTCCATCAGGGCGAGGAAGTCAGGCAGCAGGAAACTGAAGCAGTGGGTTGTGTTGAATCTGTAGGCTGGAGAAGAGAGTCAAGAATGCTTATGCTTATTTTGAATGTAGAAGAGCTTTTTAAAAATTTTTTTAAATTAATTTATTTTTTTTATCTGAAGGAAAGGAACAATATCTTGTTGATTTTTGGTTGACTCCTGGAGATGGCAAGCAACCAAATGAATGAGGAATCTGTGTGTTCAGGGAGGAGGTGAGGGGGGCTGAGTGGCATCTTCACACTGACTGGATGGAGCAAGTGGAATTGGACTTGGGTTGGACATGCGATGGACACAGATACCAGGCTTAACTCACAAGAGCATATTCTGCCCCAGACCTAAATCTGTATGTTGGACCTTGGGGCTCTGTGATGCCTTGATGATAAAGAGGTCCGCTCTTTTGTTTGGTTCACCAATAGTTGGAAGTCAGGAAGCCTTTGGCTAAGGGGCTCACAGCATCTGAAATGACTCAGGAAGAAAATCACCAAATCTGTGACAGAAAGACATGGCGGAGACCCTCCCTAGAGCTGCCCATTCATTCTTCAAGTCCCCTGCAGCAGCCTCATCTTTCCTCTTATTGACAAGGATGTAGTCAAGCCATCCCTGTGCAAGGCAGATGGAGCTTTTTGACTACGTGTATCTGTCCCTTAAGTGCTGTTTCTGCCTGTCTGTCTGTCTGTTTGTTCATCAAGGATGAAAGCAGAGGTAGAAGCGGCCGCCTCCCCATCTCTGCCATGGAGGGACAGAGGATTGCCAGAGATCTGAGCTTAACTCCAGATGGAGGATGATGGCAAAGGTGGACCTAGAGATGTCAGCAGCCACAAGCAATAGCCAGAACGGGAACAGACCCATTCAGTTCCCAGCTCATTAGCATGATAAATCATCACAGCCGATCATAAATGACCCCGGTAAGGCATTAGTCACTAATAATACTAATTAGTACCATGAATTAGGCTCATTCAGCCACACAATGAATGAATACTAATTTAGTACCTACTAGGAACCAGACAGTGTTTGCATTCTGGGGACATGGTGCAAGGCAGACAGCCCTGCTCTTCAGTGTTCTAGGAAAGTCTGGTTAAAGAGACTTTGCAGTGTGGACCTGTAGAGACTCTGGCTCCTTTTCTTGCTGAACTCCTTTTCTAGACTTCGTTGAATTTCTAAGGCATAAAGCAAACCAGCTATCTAAGGAGGCATTGTTCCGGTTACTTTTTCAAACCCATGTCACAAAGCTGAAAGATAGCGATGGTTTTAGAAAAAATGGAATGTGGGTGCTCTCTTAACTACTGTTAGTGAGGAGGGGGGAAAAAAGAGAAAGCAATGGCCATGTCAATCAGATTGCTGAATAAACTCAGCCCCTGGCATGGAGCCAGAATGATCCCTGGGGGAAAGCACACGAATGGAAATTACAATCTGAAAACAGAATATGACTTTAGAATTATGACAATTATCTCCGTTAGCTGTGGTTGCATAACAAACTTGAAGCTTAATGCTTTTAAAAGCTATGGTATTGAGGTCTGTGAGTGGCTGGGTCGTTTCTCTGACCCTGGCTGCACCCACCTGGTTGCAGCTCCTCTGTGGTCAGCTGACAGATCCAGAACTGATATGGAATTGCATTATTTGCTGACCTGGTGGTGGAGAGGTTGTGGCAAGGGGCACAGGCTTCCCCATGGGTGACTTGGGTTTATTCTTATACGGTCCTCCAAGTCAGCAAGAAAGAGCAAAGCCAGGGACAGAGGACATTCTAGTCAGAGTCACAATTACTGCTGACCTACCAGCCAAAGTAAGTCATCAGACAAAACCCAGAGTCAGTGAGGGAAGTGACTGGCAAAGGGCGAGGACACAGATAGGGCCGTTATCATGGCCAGTTTTTCTGAGAATCTATTGTGACTTACAGCTAAAACACATAGAAAAAACGAGGGAATACTGTGTCATAGTTGGGAGAATTGCTAAATAATAAGGATACAGCCAAGACCCATGATGTGGAGATGGAAGAGTGGCTGAGCTGGTAAGTGTGCTCAGGAATGTGTCCTCACAGAACCAATAACATGGAAGAATTAATATCAGCAACAGAAGCAGCGACAAAGAATTCAACACATACCTGTGGCTGCCAAGAGCATTGCATCAGAACAAGTGTGGGAAAACACAAAGTCATCTGAGAATATTGCATATTTTTCTTTGAGACAGGATCTCATGTAGCTTGAATTTGCTATGCAGCCGAGGATGACCTTGGACTCCTAATCCTTTAACCCCAGTACTTGGATCATACCACCACACCTGGCTGTCAGTACCCAACCAAAGTTGTGTGTGAGTATATTTTTAGTTGGATAATTTCCAGGTGTATTGTTGTAAAGCTTAGTGAATGAAGCTCTGAACAGTTGTACCAGACACACTCAGCAACACCCTGAGGCCTAAATTAACACGTGAGAAGAGATTGCCAAAGAAGTCAGAAATGATGTGCCCAGTAGACACTGGCTAGAGGAGGGAGATGGAATAATTACAGTAGACAGGGTTGCCAGTTATAGGACTAGGAGCTGGGCATGCCCTGAATCCAGCCTATTGGTGAAATTATTAAGGCCACTCCACGTAGTTAAAAGGGAGGTTTATTTTGTGGGGTAACTTACAAATGAAGGGGTAGGTTGCAGGGTCTGGCAAAGGTATAGGGCAGTCCAGCGGTGTTCTCTGGAGAACTCTGCTCAGTCTACTTCCAGCGTCCAGTGTCCCGGAACCAAGAGAGCCACCTCCTCCTGCTCCTAGGTCTTCCACTCCCTCCTCTGCCCCGCCTTGTGGGCGTGATCATTACTGAAGCCTCAGTGGAGGTTGGAACTTCCAGGCCAATGCTGGGATGGCTATCCACTACACCAGCCAGCTTGTAGAAAGCAGGGAGGGGACTATCCTTTCAAAGTCCTTGGTCATAGTACTAAGGGTTACACAGATTGTTAATATAAATAAATCTGCATTTGATCCATGTATAACTAACTTCCTGTACAAAATAAGCTATCCAACTAGGATAAAGAAGCATACACACAAAGAAATAAGAAAAATTATAAATGAATGCACATGTATTAAAAAGAAACAATTAGCTGTCTTTTGAAAGTAGGACATATGGTGCTAAACTATGTCAAAGAGAACAGCCTGGGGGTGGGGAGTTGGTAGGGTTGATGATGTTTGACTCTGGTCTCCAGTGAGATTTGCTTCCTATCTTCTCGTGGCCATGGTCCTCTCACTTGTTCTTTGATATGCAGAATTTCTTTAAACTTCTTCTACCATGCTGAATTAGTGTTCACGGATCCTTCAGTTGTTGCTTTTTATGAAAGACCTTTTTCTCTTGTATTCTGAAGGATAACCTGGCTGGACATGGTGACCTAAGTTGGCGATTACTTTCTTTTAGGCCTTGAAGCACATAGTTCCGGGACGATGTAACTCATCGGGAGAGTGGCAGCATGCCCAGAGTCCTGGGTTTGATCCAAAGCACTGCACAGCAAGAGCAAACAAGTTGAAAGGTTTGCATTTTTCAGGTGCCATTATATTGATGCAAATTGTGTGAATGTTGGTCATTCCCGGTTTTATTAGACATTTGGGATTTCAAGAGACTCACTTGGTTTATTTTTTTGACCACATATCTTATGTGACCTACTTGCAGTTCTTTTTAAATGATGTTAAAAAGAATAGTTTATGTAGAGAAGCAATGAGACATTGATTCCCTCCTTATCTGTATTTATAAGGTCCCTTTGGGATAACAGCTGTGTCCTGTACCTGCAGGCTCATACCTTTCCCATGTTTTGGGGGTGTCTTTTTGCTTATTTTATTGTGCAGAATGTCTGTGTCTTTAGCCTATGCTTCGGCTACTTCATCTATTTGGATTATTGAGATATAGTCCTTTACTAACATCTGATCTTCTGTGCTCTGTATAGTCTTTAGTTTTCTACATTATAGTCTCAAGTCTTGTGTCTAAGCCCCCGGATTTGTTCTTCTGCTTGGTCTAGCCCATCACTGAGGTTTGACTGAGGTGTTTAGGAACTCACTGGACTTTTCATTCCCAGGTTTTGGATAGATGTGTTTGTAGACGCTCCAGCTCTGTTGAATCACTTATTCGTGTCTGGAAATATCTTCCTGTCTTCACTTGGCTGTTCATTTGTTTCCTTTCTAGGGTTATGATCATTTGTAATACTGTTCATTATGTTTCTTGACCAGAATTTCATCCATGCCAGTGTCTTTGGAACTTGTCACTCAATGTTCTAAACTCTTGAAGAAGTTATTTATTTATTGAGCTTGTTTTCCTTTCTTTTTTTCTCTCTCACAATTCTATTGTGAGCTTTGTGCATCTGATGGGTAGGTATCACTTCCCTGTGCATGTAAGGGCTTTCATAGGGGAGAAGCTTCCTTAGATGACATCTCCTGGAATATTAGTCATTGCATGCTGTAAGATTCCATCCCCAAAAGACTTAGCAGATTCCTTTTGGCTCTGACTGGTGGGTTTCAACCCAATGTGTATGTCAGAGCCCTGGTAACTCAATGCTCCGTAGGTCTCTCCTGAGTGGGGGTCCCAAGCAGATGTATTGTAGAAGCTGGAGGGTGGGGTATCCCTCTGTGTTTATCTGGCATTATTAAAAGCATATACTATTTGCATGTGTATGTGGTGGCCTGTGCTGAGGTCCTTCACAGAGCGATGTCCAGGACAATAGTTATGTTTTCTGCTGCTGCCATAGGGTCAGCATCCAAAGGCAGGATGTACCCTAACAATGACTGTGGCGGGCTGGATCTTTGCTTTATGTCTTGTTAAACTGAAGTGTCTGCCATTGTTCAAGCAGGACAGTTTGGGCCTGTCATAGGGTTCGATTCCCATGATAGGGCTACTTTTCAGAGTACCCATGTGGTACAAAGTCAGGCTGGCTTTGTCCCCAGCTCTGTATAGAGAAAGACAGCAAAACATGTGCTGGGAAACAAGTATAAAAGAAGCCAGACACAGAGATGGCAGCAGAGCCAACTGACAACCAGCAACCATCACAGCACCAGCTGCACAAAGGTAGAAGGTGGTAAAAGTACTCTAGAAAAACCCAAACAGCTTCAAATGAGTATGAGTATGAGCAAGACTGTTCCAAGAGGGGCAGAGAGAGACAGTAGAACAGACAGAAGATGTCATGTTAACATACAATGCAAAGTAAAAGTGGGGGAAATAACAAAGTAAAAATACTAAAAGCATCAATAGAGAGGAGAATGAGGGAATCTAATATTCCTCCTGCTGAAGTGTTTGGGTCGGAGGCAGTTCTGAGCATGCTCAGTCTCTCTCAGGGTCCTGCTGCCAGGCTCAGTGTCTGGGCCACAGCCAACCATTTCCACAACTGAACCCAGTGTTTTATGGAGCAATTTGCTTGTGATCATCCCAATGGAGTTCAGTATGTTAGGACTTGCCCTGTAAGTGTCTAGCTCTATGAGTTTAGACAAAAGCCCACAACTATGTAATAACTTCTTTCACCAAGATATGGATGACCCTGTTGGCCTCGGACACCTTAATCTCCTCTGTAGTCTATCCCACCTTCTTCTTCTTGCCTGATAAGCCACTACTAATCTGTTCCCATCCCTTTAGTTTCGTCTTTTCCAGGCTGCATCCTATGCAGGATCACACAGAGTGGAGCTCTGCAAACCTGGATTCTCCTGCTTGCATTGCCTAAGTTGAGATCCTCCTTGAAATGACTAATCTGTTGAGATTTGTTTACCTTCTCAGCACGTGATGAGCATTCGGGTTGCTTACAGTGTGGCTGAGGGTGTCAATGAAACTGTTGTAAGCACCCATGAACAGGTGTTTGTGGGGCCATATGGTTCCCCTACACACAGGGATAAACACCTAGGAGTGGGACTGCTGAATTGTTTGTTAATTGTATTTGTGATTTCACAATGAATCATTAAACCCTTTCCCAGAGTGGCTGTGTCATGATGCATTGCCACTGGCCATTCTCAAGGGTTCACATCCTTGGCTGGTATTACTGTTATCAGTGTTAAAAATATCCACCTACTGGAATAGTTGTGTGACTGGTGACCTCAGGCATTGTTTTGTGCTTCTTACACACACACACACACACACACACACACACACACACACACACACGCTGAGTGGGAGGGGGAGAGAGAGATCTATTTAATTTAATCTTTCTTTTTAAAAATTTATTTATTTATTTATTTATTTATCTGTTTGTTTGTTTGTTTATTTATTTATTTATTTATTTATTGTGTGTGCATGTGCCACATAGATCCCCATGCCAGAGGAGGTCAGAGGAGTGTGTCAGAGCCTCTGGAGCTGAATTTATAGGTGGTTGTGAGCTACCCCATGTGGGTGCTGAGATTTGATTATTCTGGATCACCTGCCCCCTTATTTGACATCATCTTTGACAAGACTCCATTGCACAGCTGTTGGAGAGGTCCACATATAAGCCAGACCATGCATGTGTTTTGAGGATGTGGAACTCCTGGAAGACTCACACAGGTTGGTGGTGGCATGAATCCCTTCAACATCACTGCACTCTGAAAAATAACTTGGGGCTTTCTTACCCAGGAAAATGTGCAATTACAGTGTGTTCTTGAGGCTCTGCTGGCAGACATTCATACAAGAGAACCAAAGGGTGTGGTCACACAGAGAACTGTGTGTCTTCAGGAGATTTATGAAAATTTACCCAGAACTTGAAAATTCAAATGTTCCAGTGGGCCAACAAATCGCAGAGCATCTGTATGAGTGGAATCTTATACAACAATGCACTCAAAACATTTCATACATATATAGACAAAGAAATATAATCATATGCACCTCCTAATTCCTTCCTCTACTCCCCTAATCCCCTCAGCAATCTCCCAACTTCATCCTACTGTCCCTTCTTCCTTCTTTCCTTCCTTTCCCCCCTTCTTCTTCCTCTTCTCCTCTTCCTCTTTTTCTTCCCCTCATCTAAGTCCACACATTCTTAAATGTGAAGCTGTGGCTAGAACATAGTCAACTTACCAATAGCCACATCCTCAAAGAAGAACTCTTTCTTCCCCAGCAGCCATCAATTGTCAACAGCTTCTCAGTAAGGAATGGGGCCACGAGAACTCCTCCCAGTCCATGGCAGGATGTTGACAGCACAAATACATTGATGAATTTCTGGTATAGTCAAGAGCATCCTGCTAAATCAAAGAATCTGGCCTCTTAAAAGAACACCCTGTAGGTTACACTGAAGTATGTTTGCGGTAGTTTGAATATAATTGGCCCTATAAATCTTATAGGGAGTGATACTATTAGGAGATGTGGCTTGGTTGGAGTGGGTATGGCCTTGTTGGAGGAAGTGTGTCACTATGGGGGCAGGCTTTGAGGTTTTCTATGCTCAGGATACCACCCAGTGTCTCAGTCGACTTCCTGTTACCTGCAAGATGTAGGACTTTCAGCTACTTCTCCAGCATCATGTCTGCCTGCATGCCGCCATGCTCCCTGTCTTGATGATAATGGACCAAACATCTGAAACTGTAAGTGAGCCAGCCCAATTAAACGTTTTCCTTTATCAGAGTTGCTATGGTCATGGTATCTTTTTACAGCAATAAAAGCCCTAAGACCATTACCAAAAAGCAGAGCTATTTGAGGAGAAACAGGTCTGTGATGGCTGGAGACTCGCTAGAGGCGGTGGACCCATCACAAGGATTATGGACAAGATTTGTGGCTGATGGATCTGATATGTTGATTATAGTATTGGTCCCACAAGCATAAGTTGTTGTTGTTGTTGTTGTTTTGTAATCACATCAATTGTCTCCTTAGTATCAGAAAATACTTCATTTCCCTTCACTGTGGCTTTATTTGTTTTTGGCCATTCTCTTCCCTGTTAGCAGAAACTTATGGAAAATATAAAATCAACGTATTTGACCACATTATAAAACTAGGCTGCCAGGTGGCTAAAATTCTAGAGAAAATTTCTAGGGAGAAACATACTAGTAATAAAAGATGGCATTTGGCTGGTCAGAAATGGGGAGTGGGGCTTGGCAAACATTCCAGGATTTTTTTTTTTTTTTTGTGGAGACTACAATGTGGGTGCTGTGGATAGGGGCAAACTGAGATGCGACCCACAAAGACTCAAGAGATCCTTGAATCATCTCAACCCAAGAATCCTGCTTCTTGCACTATCTGAAATGTTGAAAATCAATGCTTGTATTAAATGCCTGCAGAGGAAGAAGTACATGTATGGTCCATGTTTGATGTCTGACATCCAGGAACAATGAACAGATATCAGGCCTGTGTTAATAGGAGAAATGGAGGCAGACTAAGAAGAAATCCAGTCATGGATTGGTCAGAAATAATCTTGAAATATCCCTCTTTAATGTAATCAATAAATTAAAATATCAAGACAGCATCAGCAAAGAAACATGAAAACACATTAAAAAAATAAAAAGCTGATAACTGTAAGAATATTTGAAATGACTCAAAAAGGAATTTCATCAGCAAATTAGAAGTAGCTTAAAAAATTAATGAAGTGAAAGACTGGTTATGGTAAAATATCCAATACAGTGAGAAAATATGAAAAATACAGACTATAATAAATATGTGAGTCGGAGTAGAATAATTTGACAGATGTGTCACTGCTGTCCCAGAGGCAGAAGTAAAAGACAAGGCAGATGCAGATGTTGGAATCATTTCAGACTTGACACAAACATTAATAGATAACTCACAGAATGCAGGAAATCTCAGATAGAATAAATACAAAATAAAAATAAGAAACTACGCCAAACGCCATGCCGGCAAAGCTGCTGACCACGGAGAGAAGTTTCCCAGCTCATTAAATGTGGCCTACATCACCTTGCAAGAAACAGCAGTGCTTTGGACGGAAAGAGCTAGAAGAAAATCTCTTTCCTGAGCCTAAAAACAAACCCACCAAAGAGAATAGCAGCAAAAGGGGCTGACACAGAAACAGCAGACGCTGCCCTGAAGCTGCTCTCCCCAGAGTGCTGTGTGGACCTAACATCTGTCAATCATTTCATGTGACTTTTCATGTTGCTGTGACCAACCCCTAATACGCAACTTAAAGGAGGAAGGATGCCATTTTTGGCTCACAGTTTAAGGGGTCGTGGCCCATCATGTCAGGGAAGGCATGGTAGCAGGCATGTGAAGTCATATCACATCCCCAGTCAGGAAGCAAAGGATAATAAACTCTGATATTCAATTGACTGTCTTATTTTTCTCTTTTTCATTCAGTCTAGGATCCTAGCTGTCTGGCTAGTTTTATGTTACTTAACATAAGCTAGAGTCATCTGAAAGAAGGCAACCTCAATTGAGAAAATGCCTCCATAAGATCTGGCTGTAGGGCATCTTATTAATTAGTGATTGACAGGGAGGGCACAGTCCATGGTAGATGGTGCCATTCCTGGGCCAGTGGTCCTGGGTTCTATAAGAAAGCAGGCTGAGCAAGTCATAGGAACAAGCCAATAAGCAGCATCCACCATGGCCTCTGAATCCTGGCTCCAGATTCCTGCCCTGCATAAGTTCCTGTCCCAACTTCCTTTGATAATGAACTGTGATGTGGAAGTATAAGCTGAATAAACTCTTTCCTTCCCAAGTCATTTTGGTTATGGAGTTTCGTCACAGCAATAGTAACCGCAATTAAGACACTAGCCTATGAGATGGTGCAGCCCACATTCAGGGTGGGTCTTCTTTTCCCATTAAACCTCCCTGGAAACAACCTCATAGACACACCTGTGTCTCTTGGGTGATTCCAAATCCTGTCACACCAACAGCGACATCAAAACCTGAATGAAAGTGCCTAGAGAGGTGGCTCAGTAGTTAGTAACACTTGCTTCTTCTCTAGAGGATCTGGGTTCGAATTCTTCCACCCACGTGGTGGGGCACAACCATCTATAACTCCAGTTCCAGGGCATCCAGCACCTTCTTCTGGCCTCCATGTTCACCAGGCACTCATGTGGTTCCCAGACACACATATAAACCAAACATCCACACACATGAAAATAAATAAATAAATAAATATTAAAAAAAAAGAACTGAAAGAGAAATGATACATAGAGCAGAAATATTTGGCAAAACTCAACCCAAAAGCAACGCAAAGCTTTCAGAACATGAAGTATACTGTTTACATTTAAACATCATTTTTATTACCATACAAATAATTAGGCTGCATTGCAGCACTTCTTTTCAGACAACATTTGTTCTAGCTGGCTGGGGGTGGCTCCTGAGACCCCTACCCCTAGCTGAAATATTGGCAGATGATGGCTGCTTGGAAGGAGAAGCCACTTTTCTTCAGGAGTGTGGTCACTAGTAGGTTCCCATGTCTCAGTGGGTGGCCATCCACCCATGTGCATATGGGCGGCACAAACCAGACTTGTTGGGTTAAAATAAATGTACAAATAAATCAATAATGATAGAAGGAAAGCATGTATTTTGGAGGGAGAGGTGATGGCGAGACCTGAGGGGAGTTGGAGGGGGTAGTGACGGGTGGATATGATCAAGGTACATTGTATGCATGTATTAAGTTTTCAAAGAATAAAAATTAGAATTTTGTTTTATCTGTTTCATTTTCCTACTTCTTCCCCAGTGTTCTTTCCTCTTTTGCATCCTCACACCCTTAGTAGCCTCTTTCCTGCTTTCACGGTTCATGAGTCCTTTTGACACGCCCCCATCTCCTTTTCTAGACATCTCTTGTTCCCCTCTCCTGGTCCCATATCTACTCTCACTCATTTATATAGAAAGTATACTAGTTGCTTAATTTGTAAAAGAGTCTTTATAGGAGCAACCTACAGAAAACACTGTGCTTATGGCTATGATATAAAAAAAAAATGCCCTGCCATGATCTGGAAGGCCTCAGGCATGCTCATTATTAACACTTCTACAAAATATTTTACTTGAAATTTCAATCAGAAAAAAAAAGCAAGACTAGTTAAAATAATTGGAAAGCATGAAATCAACTGTCATTATTTAAACACAAGTGATTTGTGCATAAAGAATCCAGAAGGAAATCCAAATAAGCCAGAGAATTAACAAGCACATTTGGCAAGGACTTTGGAAATGAGACAAGCAAGCATGAATCCTGTTTCCCTAGGACACTCAGTGTCTGGAAACACAGATAGCATTACCATCTCCTGTGCTGTAACTGAGGATCAGTGACCCACGGTAACCTCATGTTAAGTTATATGCCTAAGCTGCACATAAGTGAGAAAATAGAAATGAAAACATCACTTAAAATGACATTTGGGGGTGCATCTAGAACCCCAAACAGCTTGTAGATCTACACACGGAAAAGGACTAGGAACTCCAAGAAGAGGCTGAAGAACTGAGGAAGAGGGCTGTGTCTAGAAGAGCTGGTTCTGGGTACCCGCCCCCGTTCTCTCTAGTAACACCCACACCATAGCTAAAAGTTGGCCTTGGTGATGGAATTTACACCGCAGACATTGGCAAATGCTTAAAGACAGTTTCTCTGGGGAAACTTATTCATCATTTACCAGCACACAAATGGCTATGTGACACTCAAGGATCAGGAAAACTAAACATCTATTTGCACACTTCCACCTCACATGAACTATAAAAGTTTCAGCAACTTTATAAATGATTTAAAAATCTATGTGGACATTTGGAACTGGGGACACAGCTTAGTCCTGGTAAAGAGGATTATTTGCGTTCAGATCCAGGCACCCATGTTTCAGTGTACACATTTAACCCCGGTGCTGGGCCATGTGGAGACAGGAGGGTCCTTGGCCTCAGAAGGCCTGGAGCACCCACTGTCATCACCATGGCAGAGGATATTGCAAGGTGTGCTTGGCTGCAAGGCCGTGAATCTGGGCCTTCCATGGGGGAAAACACTCATCCTTATAAAGTGACACCCACTCCAGCCTAAAAACTTCCAGTTCTGGGTCCCCAGGTCCTCCCCAACCCTCAAAACAGAATAAAGAGAGTGGATAAAACAAACCAATAAATTTAACTATCAGCTGTTGAATGATTCTCTTTGTGTTAATATTGGAGGAAGTAAAATTCTAGCCCATGATAGAAAAATAGGGTGGGGCATGGTGGGAAGATGCCAACAGGAAAGGGAGAAAAACCCACTGGGAAGCAGGAGGGAAGAAATGCTAAGCATCTGTATGCATTATTAGGAAAATCAGACAGTTATGAATATTAAGTTTGTTTCTGAGACAGGGTCTCCTGCATCCCAAAGTGGCTTCAAACTTACATGTAGCTGAGAGTGACCAACCATCACCACATCCTGGCTGTGAATGCTAAATCTATGACATAACACCTACAGAGTTCAACATATAGTGTCTGTAGCAATGGGGAATAAAAAAGAAAATCTCATCAAATTAAGGGGTGGGGGCTATACCAGAATATATGTACACTGTGTGCAGATCTGTTGCTGTGATTGGTGTAATAAAAAGCTGAATGGCCAATAGCTAGTCAGGAGAGATAGGCAGGACTTCCTGGAGAGAGAGGGGAAAGAGATGTGGAATGAGTCGGACACACAGAATGGGAGAGAGGTAAAAGACACATGATAGAATGTAGATTAATAAAAACATGGGTTAATTTAAGTTATAAGAGCTAGTGGGGCCAAGCAGTGGTGGTGCACATCTTTAATCCTAGCACTCAGGAGGCAGAGCTAAGCAGATCTCCGTGAGTTTGTAGTCAGCTTGGTCTACAGAGGAAGATCCAGGACAAGCACCAAAACTATGCAGAGAGACCCTGTCTCAGAAAAAAAAAAAGAAAGAAAGAAAAAGAAAAAAAAAGAAAGGTAGTGGGACAAGCCTAAGCTAATGGCCAAGCTTTCATAATTAATAAGACTCCATGTCATAATTTACAGGCTGGCGGTCCCAATGAGAAAACATACTACATATGCTCTCCAACATGGGGGTCTCTGATGGGGTTGAAGATTAGGTAGTTACAGTTACAGTTTTCCATAGTTTTGATAGAAAATAATTAGGTACAAAGCTTTGGACTTACTAAGACAGAATAGGTAATGGAGTATTTTCTTTGAGTTTGTTAATATTAATGGACTGGACATTGTGAATTTCTTTCCTTTTTTTTCCCTTGAGACAGAGTTTCTCTGTGTAATTTTGGTGCCTGTCCTGGATCTCACTCTGTAGCGTAGGCTGGCCTAGAACTCAGAGAGATCCACTTGGCTTTGCCTCCTGAGTGCTGGGATCAAAGGTGTGTGCTGCTGCCACCGCCACTGCCACCGCCCCACCCTGCGGCCGCCGCCACCACCAACACCTGGCTGTGAATTTATTTCTTACTTGATAGTTGTTCTTATTGTATATAGTTTTACTGGGTTAGAGCTAAAATCCTTCTTATTTATTTATTTATTTATTTATTTATTTATTTATTTATTTATTTATTTTTTCGAGACAAGGTTTCTCTGTGCAGCTTTGTGCCTTTCCTGGAACTCACTTGGTAGCCCAGGCTGGTCTCGAACTCACAGAGATCTGGGATTAAAGGCGTGTGCCACCACCGCCCGCCCGTTTTATTTAGACAAAAAGGAATGTTTCAGGAGAATTGTTTGCACTGCCAATCCACTGTGCCAATAAAGCCACCTTGAATCAAGGACAGAGTCAATGATTGGCTGACAGGAATTAGCCATAGAGATGTTGGAGGACTGAGGACGTCGGATAGAGAGGGACAGGAAGAGAGAAAGGGTGGAGGCTGAGAGAGAGAGAGAGTTCCTGCGGTTTTGGATCAGGAAAAGGTAGAAAGTAGGGTCAGCTGATTGCCCCTCCGCTGATCCTTGGGTATATTGGGTTTTTATCTCAATTTCTGACTCGCGAGTTTTTATAAATACTGGAACAATTTAGGTGACATTACAGGGGGTGGGAAAGAAGACTGGAGCAGTAAACACACCTCATTTAGGAATGATTTGCTTCTGAGGTCGCTGGAATGACTTGCAGACATGTGGCTTTATCTTCCAACCTGGGAGGTCAAAGGGAAGCCTTTAGTGTAGCCAGAGAGGAGGCCCCAGAGGGACTGAACCAGAATCAAGAGCCGGTTCCTTCCTGTCTCCCAGCACTGGGAGGAGCCCCATCTTCCTGTGAGTCTGGGGTTCCGTATTCTCTCGAACTGACTTACAGGGATATGAGAGGATTCTACGTGGGATCCTGGAAAAGCTAAATCTCAGGCATGCTGGGCTCCATGTGACTGACAACCTGTGTGCATTGGAAACTCCAAGCAGGGCCAGCCTTGGAGGAATTGAGTCTTCATGTTTATTTTGAAAGTAGCATTTTGTGGGTCTTCATCTGTGATTGGAGCTCTAGTAGCATCTAGTAGGTGATGAGAGGCAGGGCAGGGCCTCAAAGGCTGCACCAAGGGAGCCCTGTTCTGTAAGCCAGTCAAGTCTAATAGCATAGGCTGACTCTGCCTTCCTTCTGACACATGAAAGGTCCCTGGTTGGAGACCAGGCAGAAACAGTTTTAAGCAATTTTCTTTGCTTCCACAAAAACCTGTGTCTTACTGAAAAAAAAAAAAAAATTCCCAAGGAGAAACAGGATCTGGGTCTGAGCTTTATTCAATTGGGCGAGGTAAGTTCCTGTCATTCCTTCCGTCAGCTCTGCCACACTGACAAGAACTCTGTGCTCAGGGTCCTGGGGTATTTTATCAGCCAGCATTGTATGGGTTGCAGAGGCTGTGTGTGAATCCAGCCCTCCACAGCAAAACTCAGTTCTGGGAGCCAGGAGTCTACGAGGAAGGTGTGGACAGGGTTGTCAGGGAGATAAAGCCCCCGCCTTCCCCCTCTCTCCAACAAGCATCTGGTGAGTTCCTAGGCCTGCTAAACAGTCCTTTTATCCTCTCTAAAAGCAATACATCCTAATGAGGTCCCCAGACAGCACCTCTGAGGCAGGTGGAGTATGCTGGGCCTCATTATCCTTTGGATGGAGTGGGGGTGCTGATGGGGGTGGGGGGGCGGAGAAGGGAGGACTTCACTTTAGGCTGCTTACTGTCCAGATAACTCTTCATGCTGTCGGAGGCAGGTGGAGGAAGATCGTTGACAAGACCGTCTTTGCTGAGACAGGCTGGGGAGCAAGTGCCCAGCAAGCAAGCATAAAGAATCTTAGACTGAACATCGGTCTGTTCAGCTTTCCAGAATCTCTGCTTGCTAAACCTCCAGCAGGATTGGCAATGTCTAGTTGTGAAGTGCATCCCAGAGTGATTTCTTCCTGGGAGACCCAGATTCAGCTTCCTGCAGGCACCCTTAGACTGTTGGGAACTAGCCATATTGATGTTTGAGGCCAAGAAGGCCACTTTCCAGTCGGGAGAATCATCCTGTACTGATCCATGGTGGGAGGGAGCCGTATGCTGTATACCAGTGGTTCTCAACCTTTGTAATGCTGCAACCATTTAATATAGTTCCTCATGTTATGGTGACCCCCGATCATAAAATTATTTCATTTCTACTTTGTAACTGTAATTTTGCTACTGTTATGAATTGTAAATATCTGATATGAGACCCCCAGTGGGATATAGACACACAGATTGAGAACCACTGGTCTAGGGACTCCTGGTTCACACAGACACAGCAGGTGAAGGGTGACTGTCTCCAGGTCCATCTGAGGCTTGCTGGGCTGAGTGGTTTGAGCTACTCCTCAGGGACCTTGGTACAGTGGACTAGTTCAGGTCTGGGGCCAGCATGGGGGCTTTAGTCATCCTGAGCAGCTCTTATCCATGTCTTCTTCCAGAGCCTACAGAGACACATCTCTCCCCACCAGCCTGTTGGCTCGTGGCCTCCTCAGAGCTGCTGCCTTTTAAGAAATTAAAATAAATGTAGGCATTGCCATGCATTTTATCATGAAAATGAGTCTGTTAAAAATCCACAAAGAAACATCTTCCTGGCTTCTGGGAAAACAGTGAAAAGCACGTGTAGGCTGAACTACCTTGGAAATGCATCTTAATTAGCACATTTTCCTCATCTTCCAAAGACGCTGGCATTCATCTTTTTCATGGGCTTTGCCCCCCTTCTGCATTTTTCTAGTGGTAATAGTCTGGTAGGCATTAAGCTTCTGGAACGGAGGCAAGCAGAAATTTCACCCAAGGATTTCTCCTGTACAGGAGGATACTCAGCAGAATGTATGGGGACAGGGGAGGCTGGACAGGGAGGAACACACTCTCCTTGGATCCCGGATACAGCTTCTCCCATTCCTGGACAGACACTCCTTACTTCCATGTTTTTGCTTACTGTTTCAGTTGAGACAAAATACATCCAATGCAACATTTGCCATTTAAAGGGCCTGGCAGGGCATAGGTCAGAAGCACCTAGCACATTCATTCCATGATGACATCGTCTATACACCATCTCATCTTTACAAACAAACTCAGTTCCTCTTGCTTTCTAGCTCCTCACCTATCTGTAGCCTGGGCACCCCTCACTCTGCCTTCCATCTCTATGAGTTTGTCTTTCCTGTAAGTAAAGTCCTATGGTACATGCTGCTTTTATGAGTGGCTTAGTTTACCCAGCCTGGTGTCCTCGAAGTTCTTCTGGATGGTTGGAGGGGTCAGAATTTATTTCCCTGTTGAAGTTCTATTTCATAGGCCACAGTGTGTCCATCTATCCATCCATCCATTCATCCATCCACCCATCCACCCATCCATCTATTCTTCCTTCCACCCATCCATCCATCCAACCATCCAACCATCCATCCATCCATCCATCCATCCATCCATCCATCCATCCATCCATCCATCCATCCATCCATCCATCCATGTATACATACATACATACATACATACATACATACATACATACATACATACATACATCTCAATTGATGGGCCACTGCTGAGTGTGGCTGTTGCTTCTTTGCTTTGATAGTACAGCCAGTTATGTCTTCTCAGAATCCTTGCCCCCAGAACAGATCTAGTCTCACCCTATCCCTTGAGTAGGGGGTGACACAGACTGAGAGGCCTGACCACCATTGAGAAATGAACCCAGAACGTATAGAGATGGAGATGGAAATACTGACCTATTGTCTACCAGTTGGGAAAAGCAGTTTTTTGCCCATGTGGGCAATGAACACTGTATCCACCCAGCAGAAGGCACAAGTGGGTGGCTTCAACCTGTCTCTTAGGGATGACTCCACCCTGTGGGCCATGATTCCTCCTGTTATACACTGGACATCCATCTAGTCAACAGTGTGGTTGCGGAGGATGCAGCACTGGAACAGGCTCAGCCACTCCACCCAAGCCTCCTGTCTGTTCAGCCACTTTCTGTATGTGCCAGGGAGACTGCAGAGGCTATGGCTCTCAGTGCAGCCTTCCTTCATGGCTAGGAAGGGAAGGGCCCTACCTGCCCACTGGACCATGAGTCCAGCTGTCCTTCCTTCCAAGTGATAACACTATACTAGAACACAGGTGATTTTCTCTCAATAGGGCCAAGTAGTAAAGGCTTGGTTCCCAGGTTGGCTACTGGGAAGGATGGAAAGATTGAAAAGTGAGTCCTAGTGAAGCTTTTCAGGCAACTAGAGGGTATCTTCAAAGGGGATGTGGGACTCCACAGATCCAGTTTATCTCTGTTTTGTAGTTGTGATGTGAATGCTTTGCTCCAACATGAACCTCATGAGGGTCCCAAAGTGAGGGTGCTGACTAATCTTCAACAAGAACCTCAAGAATCAAATGCTAAGTAAGTCTCTTGGCTTCATAGGTTAGTTGCCTCATGGGCTTTGTTATGGTAATATGAAGCTGACTAACCCATTGGATGAAAGGAGGTTTCTAGACACAGACTGGATGACAGATCTCAGGGTTCTTTTCAGTGACCAGTGGTCATATGACTGAGTTCTGTCTGTAGGACCCAGAAGAAGGGATGAGTGAATATTATCAGGGTCTGACTCGTGGCTGGTACTCACCATATGTTCCCACTGAAGTACACTGTGGGGGCATCTCGACCCTGAATTTGTAGACATCAAAGCATCTCTTCAGAGTCATGTTTGACAAGGAGAGAACCCTGCCTTCTCTAAGATGTCTCTAAGACTCCACAGATCCTTAGGGCCGGGGATCAGCCTATCCCTGCTCAGTTCCCTCTTCAGCTGGAGTTACTGGACTCCACATGCCTCTTTCAGGTTCCAGGGATGCTCTGCATAGAGGTCAGCTGATGTGGGACCTGACTGGAGGGGAAACATTACCCTAGACCCCATTGCTCCACAGTCACCATTGGCATCCCATGGCTCTCCCTTCCAGGCTCTTCTTAGGCAGAAATAGAGCTTTGAAAAGTAGTCATCTTTTGTATATTATCATCTAACCTACAGCTTTTTGTTTCATGTTTTAGAAATAGCTTTGTTTTTTTCCTATTTCAAAAGACATGCTTAATGAAAAACACAGAAAAGTATTGACTTAGATGTGGAATGTCCCCCACAGGCTCATGTGTCAGGACACGTGGTTCCAGATGGTGGCACTGTTTAAGGAGACTGAGGAACCCTTAGGAGGGGAGCTTGCCTGAACTTGGACATCCTTCTGCCTCAACTTCTTGAGTCCATTACCATGCCTAGTTGAAGCTTAGTTACTACTCCATTTGTGTTATTTTCATCCCATTATTATAAGGTTGAAAAATCCCAAGTCGATCTGTTTAAAGTGGGGATCATGCACACTGGAGATTAGAATTCTTAAGTAATTTGTCCCAGTATAGGGAACCACAATACCTTGCATTGTGTTACTTAAAAACATTATTGTTATTATTTTAAATTAAGTCTATAAGGGTGTGTCTCTCTGTGTGTATGGGAAGAGAAATAAAGGTGTCAGCAGAAGCCAGAGGAAAGCATCAGATAGTAGATCCCCTGGAGCTGGAATTACAAGCAGCTGTGAACCACCTGCTGTGGGTGCTGGGACCAAAACTCAGGTCCTCTGTAAGAGCAGCAAGCACTCTTCCCCACCGAGCCATCTTTCCAGCCCCTGTTTTATGTCACTTTAAAATTATTTGATCTATATCCTAATCTGTGGCCTATATTTTCCTTTCTTGGGGATTCTTTGGCCACCAAATGATGTAAAGGGTTCCAAAGAGTCCTTCAAGCACGGACAGACCACCTGCCCTCCGTCTGCCACTTGACACTTTCACACAAACACTGCTCCTTGTCTTCTTGGGTTTGGGCTGTAATAGAGCTAAGTCACTCATCTGCTAATCATAGGCTTGCTGGTGGAGACGAGAAGAGGAAAGCCATGCACGGAAACCAGGGATTGAAGAAATGAACTGGCTCCACAGATTATGAAAGTAAATATTGCCTTACAGATTAAGCTTTTAAAAATACTTCAAATCTTCTGTTCATCTGGGACCTATTTTGGTATCAGTGCAAAAGACAGATCTGCCTTAGTGTTTCCCCGAAGGGCTAATTACACTAATTATATTGATTGAAATATTTGCTCTCCTTCCCTTTGATTTGAAACAGCACTTTATGCTAATTCTCTCACTCTCCCTCTCTGTCTGGGTCTCTCTTTTTCAGCCCCAGGTTAACATGTTTTTCTAGCTACAGAAGCTTGCTAGCAGGCCTTCCTGTGCAGAGACCATAATTTTGGGAGAAATGAGTCTACCGACGTCCTGATTTCATGCATACTTACTCATCCTTCCTTCCAGGGTTCGTCACCTGCAGAGACAGCCTCTCATGTAGCTTAGCTCTGTCTGCTGTCTCCTCTGTTCTCTTGTCTGCTGCTATGCAGCACTGCTGGTTGTGTGTGTGTGGGTGGGTGGGACCCCTCCACTGACCACCTTATCTCAGGCTCAGATTCATGCATGGGTTTCAACCACCATCTCTGGCCCACCAGCCAGGTGAGGCCACTGTTCCTCCATCCAAGACAGCCAAGTATCTTCATTTTCTTAGCTGTATCAATGCACACTTTTAACATAACCACCCACCCTCAGCTAGCCCTCAGCTCATGCAGTGGGGTCCAAAGTCGCTGCAGTTTACCTGACTCTACAAGTAAGGGCTGGTGTCCTGTGAGGGACCTTGCCTGGACCCATCTTCCTATATGGTACTGCATGCATATCCCTGTGTTTCTGGAAGCTTTACTTCAAGCCAAACTTTTGTTATATGGCTGTGGAGCCTCCCTCCCCCTTCATCTTCCCGACAGACACTCGCTCATCTTGCCAGCTGCGACCAGCTGCTACTGCTTCCAAAGCTTGTCCTCCAAGAAGCCGTAGGTGGAGCTAAATTGTCCTAGTGACTGTGGTCTGAATGTTGGTGTCCCTGTACATTTTATGTTGGCATCTCCAACCCAACAGGACAGGTTGGGAAGTGGGTCACTTGGGAGGTGATGAGATCATGAAAGGGTGACTAATATAAAGAGGCCCAAGGAAACACATTCACTCCATCAACCGTGGGACCCAGCAAGACCTGGATCTGAGACTGTGACTTTGGCTTTTCAGATGTAAACTCTAGGAATAGCTGTCTATGGTGTACACATGTGCTTTCTCCCACACATGCATAGTACTCACATATACACAGGCACTTACATATAATGCACACACTCACACGTGTGCATGTACGCACATTTAGTTATACACAACACACATGTGCACACATGCAGTTATTATACACAGCACATACAGACACATAGACACACACAGAAACCCACATGGAGACACATAGTTATTCACAGCATACACACAGTCACATACATGCTTGTCATAGGCATACACACACACAGATACATGCAGCATGTGCACATATATATTCACACATACATACACACTGAGACACCCACACAGCACAAATATACACTCACAGAGAGAGAGAGACACACACACACACACACATGAACACACACACATACACATGTGCCATTCTTACACACACACAAACTTGGATTTTTTTCCTCAGGTAAGACCAGTATATGATTCAGTTCTGCGGCCACAAGTACATGCCCTAAACCATGGAACTGCCCCATCTGCCCTTGATTTTCTGTCGCTGGGTGGGTTTACTGGGACAAGCCTTCTGTGGGATGAACAGGCAAGTGTATGTTGTGGCTCCCAGCCCTGTGGACCCCCTGACCACTGGGCCTTACTCCTCTCTTCCTTCCTAGCCAGTCCCCATGGCCCATGGCTGCTAAATATCATTATTCTTATTACTCAGAAGCTCAGCTCTCCAGTTTGTGGTTGATATATTATGCACCCCAATAAACTTATCTGGGGGTCAGAGAACAGAACAGCCATAATATTAAACATAGAGGTTAGGCAGTGGTAGCACACACCTTTAATCCTACCATTCCAGAGGCAGAGATCCATCTGGATCTCTGTGAGTTCAAGGCCACCATGGAAACAGCCAGGCATGATGACTCACGCCTTTAATCCCAGGAAGGGATGGCAGAAAGCAGAAAGGTATATAAGGCATGAGGACCAGGATCTAGAGCTGGTTAAGCTTTTAGGCTTTTGAGCAGCAGATCAGCTGAGATCCATTTGGATAAGGACTCAGAGGCTTCCAGTCTGAGGAAACAGGATCAGCTGAGGAACTGGCAAGGTGAGGTGGCTGCGGCTTGTTCTGCTTCTCTGATCTTTCAGTGTTCACCCCAGCACCTGGCTCTAGGTTTGTTTTTATTAATAAGACCCTTTAAGATTCATGCTACTCCAGTTGTCTTCAGCAAGGAAACAAGGGAAGAGAGAAGAAAAGACCCAGCTCCTCCAGGGTGGAGCAGGGAGTGCTCTGCCTGAGTGGTACAGGGTGGCAGGCCCCAGAGAAGGGGTGACAGGTGGGGCTCTGCTTTGGCCAGCCCTTCTTTGTCAGTGCCCAGTCAGGATGCCTGGAGGTGTGTGCACGCGTGCGTGCGTGTGTGTGTGTGTGTGTGTGTGTGTGTGTGTGTGTGTTTGTGTGTGTATGTGTGTGTGTGTATGTGCGTGTGCGTGTGCACACACGCGCACAGCAGGTGCCAGGGATTGTGTTGGAAAGCTGAAGATGGGGCAGGCACCAGCCATCCTCCTGGAGTGGAATAGGGCCCCCAGGCCACTTGCCATCTGGGGCCCCATTTTGTAGCTGATGCCTGGGTGGCCCCGGTGAGGTGTCCAACACTTCCTGTCACTGATGGGTCAGCAGAACCATGTTGCCAGCTCGCCTTGAGGATCAAAAGTGTGGAGCCAGGCCCAGGGACCCTCCTGTAGTCCCCGCTAGTCCAGAGGCTGAGGCAGGGGTGTCACTCAAGCTCTTGGGTTTGAGACCAGCCTGAGCAGCATAGTGAGATGCTACCACCAAAAAGCAGAACAAGACAAGAAAAGTTAGATTCTTCCAGAGCAAAGGCCCCTGACCCTGCCCACCATTCCTTTCTTCTTCATTAGTGAAGAAGCTTGGTTTTATAGTAAAGAAACTTGGTTTTAAACACAGCAGCCTCATGACCAGATTGGAAAATGCTACATTCCTTGGCATTTCTTAGTAAAGTTCCAACTGCTGTCCATGGCCCTCAGGATACCAGAGGTCTAGTCCTGCTGCCTGTCTAGACACTTATCCCTCTACTGGGTACATAAAGACCTCCTCACCCCACTCTGCTGGCTCCCTGTTCTCTGAGGTCTGCTGCCCATTGCCTTCACTGTCCCTCCCCTGGCCACAGCCCTGCTCTTGCCCTTTATGCATGTTCTTCAATACACTTCTTTGATTGTCTACAAGCTAATCAATTACCCTGGAGCTTGCTCTTGGGACCACACCCTCAGCACCTGTCAGGAACGTCATTCAGGTATGCTGTCTGAAGGTATGACACTGGATACGCTGTGCTCTCCATTGTCCCTGCTGAGGTAAGCCTAGCCTTGGCACAGTCTCTGGTGCTCCCTGGTGTCTGCTGGCTCCTATCCAGGAGAGTCTCTACCATCTACCTGCATAGGGAACTTTCAATAGGGAAAGGAGAAATGTCCTTCCAAGCAGCCAGACCAATATGTGCCTGCTACTATCTACTCTCCCTGTTTGTAGAAGAAAGATGTAGTTAACCCAGCTCCCTTTAGACCATGCCCTGGGTACTCTGGGTCTCCTTTACTATTTGTCTGTTGGTAGAGGCTATCACACACCCATCTCCACCCATCCAGGACAGGTGCACACATGGCCAGTGGCCGCCCAAAGCACAGCCTGTTGTTGTTGGAGCCAGTCCATCGGCATCCTTGTTGGCTCGCCATGGCTAATAAAACACCCGTAACAACACCGGAAAAGCCGACTTCCCCCTGCGCTCCACTTTAATAGAGTCAGTCTTCCACGGCATGCTTTAATACTGTTAGAAGCAAATCAAAATTAATGAGATTACCGCCTTTGAAATGTTATATATAATTAACCTCAAATTAAGGACAATATGTGTTTGAATTTGCCAATCAGTAACACCTCGCAATTGCCCAAATACACAGTGGCAAACAGGAGGTGTTGATGCTAACCGCCGATTGAACTTGCTCTTTATGTCTTAAGGATGATGGCTTTGGGGTCCACTGGTGAGTCCTTAGTGGAGCCTGGGGAGAGAGTGGGAGGCTCTGGGCAGACTGGCTTTAACATTATGTCCCAAAATCCTCTTGCGTGAATAGCTACAGATGTGACAAGAACTCCCATCCAGTCACTCTATTTTGCAAATCTTACTTCTGGCTGCATAGATCAAGGCTTGGAAGGGCTCCTGGTAGCTGTGGTGAGAGCCTCCCAGTAGCATCCATAGTGGCCTGAGTGGCTTATAAAGCCTTTTGGGTCTATGCTTCTCTGAAAGACGGTAAAACACCTGTCACCAACTGTAGATGGAAGTTTCTGTCCTGCCTGGTCCTGCAGCTGTACAGTCCCAAATAAACATACAGAGGCTTATATTAATTATAAACTGTTTGGCCGGTTGCTCGGGCTTACAACTGACTAGCTCTTACGCTTAAATTAACTCATAATTCTTGTCTATGTGTAGCCATGTGGTTTGGTACCTTTTCTCAGTCCAACATTTTCATCTTACTTCCTCTGTGTTTGGCTGGAGATTCTGTCTCTGCCTTCCCTCTTCCTAGCCTTCTCCTAGTCTGGTCACCCTGCCTGCACTTCCTGCCTGGCTCCTGGCCAATCAGTGTTTTATTAAACCAATAAGAGTGACAAATCTTTACAGTGTTCAAGAACATTATCCCACATCAACCAACCACATCGGCTGGCTACAACATTGGATGAATGTCCTGCCTGGCAGAGCCAGGAAGACAGGACAATGGCCAGACGCACCAACTATGACAATGCTGAGTAGAATGTATTTCACATTGTTTCTAAAGTCCCCTTGGTCATTTCTCCCCAAAGCCCTAAATGTGTGTGAAGTTGGTTTGATCTTTATTCCACAAGTGAAGAGACTGAAGCCAGAGAGCTGCAGTGTTGCTTAGGACTGCACTATGGCAAAGAGGCACAATTCTGGTGTTCCACAGAAAGGCTAAGTGTTCTTAACCTCTGTGGCTTCCCATAACTTTGGAGCAGACTCTCACTGACACTCTTCTAAAGGATTCAACCAACCCCAGCCCAGCTCCGCCCAGCCCAGCTCAGCCCAGTACCAGCCCAACCCATTTCAGCCAGCCCAGACCAGACCAGCCAATCTCAGCCCAGTTCAGCCCAGCCCAGCCCAGTCCAACCAAGCTCAGCCTCACTCAGCCCAACCCAGTTCAGCTCATCCCCACTTCTATGTCACCTGTCACAGTTTCTATCTGAATGGCCAGATCCTTCCTGCTGTGTCCTCTGTGCCCACACCAGGAGTCTTGCATCCTGACAGAGGCTGCATCCCAAGGGCCCCTGATGCACATGGACAGAGCATGGTTGTGTTTGGTGCCTCTTCCTCCTCCTCCTCTCCAGACCTCTGTGCCTCCAAGTCCACAAATCCATGGATCCTTCCCATCCCCTCATCTGGACAGCTATAACAGCCGAGAGCAGCTCTTCCCGGCAAAGCATGGAACAGATGAGAGTCATGGAGACTTGGTGCCATGTCTTCTTCCACAAGGACTGTCCACTGGAAACCACCAACACAATGCCATTAGGACATGGGTTACCTGTGAATTCAGGGAAGACAAAGACTTGGATGATGTCCCTCTGAATAAGAAAGCCCCAAGAGAGAGTCCTTACAGATGACAGAAACCATGTGATGATGTATTAGTTGCTTTTCTTACAGTTGCAATAAAAACCTGACAAAGGCAAGTTAAGGGAGGAAGGGTCGGTTCTGGATCACAGTTTGGGGGCATAGTCCATCATGGCAGGGGAGTCATGGTGCCAGGAGTACGTGGCAGCCAGTCACAGTGTACCCACAGTCAGGAAGCAGTGATGAACACTGATGGTCTTTCTTCTTTTATTCAGTCCAAACTGCAGCCTAGGGGATGGTGCTGCCCAGATTGAGGGTGAGTCTTCCAACCTTAGCTTACCCAGGGTAGAAACTTCCTTACAGACATACCCAGAGATTTGTCCTCAGGTGGTTCCAGATCCTGTCAATATTAACTATTACGTGGCTGGAGCCCTAGAATTCCTGGAGCCTTCAGGAGCTAGAAGGGGTGGGAAGAAGTCTCTTCTGGAGCCTTCAGAGAGGTTAGACCCAGGGACATCTTGTTTTCAGACTTCTGGCTTCTGGTATGGAGAGAAAACAGCTGTCTGTTGTTTTCAGTCATCGAGCGTGTGGTGATTTGTGTGGTAGCCCTAGGAAGCTAATACACTCGAAATGCTGCTTACATGTCTCATTAACATCGATTCTGCAAGCTGCTTGTCATGTACCTGCTCCATCTCAGGTGAACTGTGGTTGGTAGAGCAACAGCCCACATCCACACAGCTGTGCTCCTCAGTCCCCAGGTGGAGCCAGCTTGCGGGTGTGTGTGTATGTGTGTTGGGGGGTTGTCCCTGATGCGATGATGCTTACCTCCTGCTCTGGCTGTGTCTCTTTCTTGCTTTATGCTAGCTTCTGGGGCCTTTGTCTCAGCAGCACGTGTCTCTGAGGCAGCAAGCAGCTCCCCTGCAGAGAGTTGGCCCTTGAGGGCTGGATGGATGGTGTGGCTGGTGCTGAAGAACCAAGCAGATGGCTTGGTTCATTAGGAGCAGGCCATATGTCCATCAGATGGGCATGTCCAAAACTCACTAATTTGGACAAACCAGCTCAATTCAGATTGGCAAGTGTTCACTGAGCCCCTATGCTGCCAGGCATGGTGCGAGGGGCTGGTGATTGGAAGGTAATTCTTGTTTTGGGAAAAAGACAGCATACCAGATTATGTTGAGCCATTTTTTTTTTTTTTTTATTTTTAAATTTCAGAATCTGATTGTATTCACTGAGCACGGTTTTGAAACTACAGGTAAAACAAAGAAATCTTCAAAACATAGGTGTCGTTTATACGCGCCTCACTTGGAAATGGTCAAGTTGCAGATGCAGGCCCAGGCCTTGTAAGACCCGGGACCCTGGGACACAATGATCTGGAAGCTGCCTCCTTGTCCCTGCCCTGCGTGTACCACTCTGCCCCCATCACCCATGCCAGTCTCCACAGCTGAGTCAGAGCCGCCTCAGCTGCCAGCTCTCACTCCAGTCCATTGAATCTGACTCCTATTGTGGAGAATTTATGTTCTTCCAGTTTTTAAAGTCTTATCACTATTTTGAAAAATAGATTAGTTTTAAATTGTAAAATTACTGCCTGCCATGGAAAAATTACCAGCAGTGCAGGAAAGTGTATGTAAGAGAAGTCACCTTCCCCATGCCTGGACTTTAGGAGAATGGTAAAATGGCCCCTTTCTCAAAGTTTTACGTAGCCACATCACCCACCCCTGGGTCTGTATTGCTCCTGTGGAATTCAAGGCACCAATGGTTATAGTACATATCAGCTCTGCTATTTATCTAACATCTGTTAATCATCCTCCTGCCCCCTATTCTTCCTTCTGTCTTGTCTATCTATCATCTATCAAATATCTATCTATTGATCAGTCAACTATCAATCATCTATTGTCTATCAACCTACCATCTGTCCTTATATGTATATCTATGCGTATCATCTATCTTTCATCTACCTATTGATTTGTCATCTCTTTATCTATGTATGCATATCACCTTTATCTTCTATCTATAATCTATTTATCATCTATATATCTATTTTCTATCTATCTATATCTATCTGTCATCCACCTGTTTATAATCTATCATCTATCTATCTGTCTAGCTATCTATGTATCATCTATCCACCTATCCATCCATTCATCCATCTATCATTTGTCTGTCTGTCTGTCTATCTATCTATCTATCTATCTATCTATCTATCAATCAATCATCTGTCTGTCTATCTAATCTGTTTTCTATCTATTATTATATTGGTCACTGTTCTGGTGCTGTGATAAAGCACCATGACCAAAGGAACTTACAGGAGAGTTTATTTTGGCTCATGGTTTCAGAGGGACAGAATCCATCATCACAGGAAGGCATGGCAGCAGAACAGGAGCTGAGAAATCACATCCTCAACCACAAGCATGGAACACAGCAAACTGAATATGGGGCAAAGCTATGGACTTCAAATCCCACCTCACATGACATGCTTCCTGCAGCAACTTCCCCAACAGTAGCACCAACTGAGGACCACATGTTTAAATGCCTGAGCTTATGGAGAACATCTCTCTTCTAAACCATTGTAACTGTCTCTTTATGTATGCACATATGCATGTGTATATGTATCTATCATTTATCTGTGTCACCTATCTATCTATCTATCTATCTATCTATCTATCTATCTATCTATCTATCTATCTATCATCTGTCTATATCATCTATCAACCATCTGTCTATATCACCCATCTACCTATCTATCTATCTACCCACTCATACTCTAGCCATCTCCGATTTTCCATAGGAAAGGGCCATTCTGTGCATTTTATTTACTTATTTCTCTCCTTTCCACTGCACATACCTCACACATCTCTCCACATTAGCTCATATCATATTCACTCACTGGTGTAAGCTTCATGTTCTGGACCACTCCAGGCACATGGGCATGTAGGCGGTGGTATAGCGCCTCTATGCTCTGCACACAGCTATCATAACCAGGTTTTCCAGAGAGGATCAAATACAGTGACCAAATACAGGCTTGTGTGACATAGGTATCCCATTTAGTTGAACACCAGTGGATGGCTGCACACCCTAGAGTATTGTAGTGGTATAAATTAGGCTTGTTTGGTTTTAAAAAATGACACAGAATTGAGTGGATATGGGAGAGGAATAGGTATGAAAGCATTTGAAGGAGGGGATGGATATGATTAAAATACAATGTATGAAATTCTCAAGTAACTCATTTCAGCTCTCTCCACACTACAGTGCGTTAGCATCTTCCCTGCAGGGTGATTTTATTGTTTCTTTGAGTCACAAGCAGCCAGTTTGCATTTGCTAGAATATCTCTTAATTAAAAAACAACAACAACAACAACAACAACAACAACAACAAAAACTGGATGTTTTTCTCCCTTTTCTGCCATTTGTACCCTGAAGTGTTCAATGCATTTTTTTTTAATTTGCGTGACTTCTTTCTTGTAGTGTACTTACCTCATTCTTTGAACTTAGTGTGCTACTTTGAGATTGTCTTAGTTACTGTTCTATCACTGTGAAGAGACACTGTCACCAAGGCAGCATTCAGAAGAAAGTATTTAATTGGGGCCTGGCTTACAGAATTAATTCATGACCATCATGGCAGGCAGCATGGCAACAGATAGGCATGGTGCTGGAGTGGTGGCTAAGAGCTCAAATCTGATCCATAAGTTCCAGGTGGGGGACGGGGGTCAGGTGTGGGCTTTTGATATGTTAAAGCCCACCCCAGTGACACACCTTGACCAACAAGACCACACGTCCCAACCTCTTCTAAACATTCTACCCCCTGAGAACCAAACATTCAAATACATGAGCCTGTGGGGGCCATTCTCATTTGAACTACCACAGAGATAAATGAGAATACATTGCACATGGCTGCCCCTTGGCCTTCAAACACTTCTGTGTGTATTTTCTCAAAAACCACAACACAGGTTTAACTTGGTGAGGTATAATTGGAGTGATGGTGTCACCACAACTTTGTTCTTTTTTTTTTTTAATCCATAGTGTCCCAGCAAGAAGAACCCTATTTGAAAGTCTACACCCTGTCTTCTGCTCTGACCTGGATGATATGTAAACCTGCTTCTGCCTTTCAGGACGTTGTGGTTTGGGGCTGTGGTCTTAGAGAGCGCTCCTCTATTTCTGCTTATCTAGTGTTTCCTCAGCATTCAACTCAGGTTAAGCAAATTCTGGTAGAATACTGAGGCTCTCTGTTCCTCTCAGGGAGCTGCCTCAGGGGCATGTGGTGTTGACTTGGCCCATGGTGAAGTGAAGCTACATGGTTTGTTAGGGGTGGGGGCTGCTTTACCCATCTACAGCTGTCATCTCCCATTATTAGAAAGCGTCGCATGGAGAGATAGTGAGGGTCGTGTAAGTGCCCTGTTACTCTTCTTTCAATTATCTTAAGCATTCATTGTTGATTCTTGTTTAAATCAATTATTATTGCAGTGGTTAATAAATGATACATTCCTAATTCCATTAACATCCTTCTTACCTCAATCATTAATTGGTTTTCTATTGTAAGGGACCTACTAAAATATGCATTTATTTATCTACCCATTCATCTATACACTTATTCACTCACCAATAATTCATCTACCATCTATCCATACATCCACCCACCTATCCGTTTATCCATTTATCCATGCATGCACCACCATCCATCTAATCATACATCTATCCACTCATCAATCCCTTGATCCACCCATCCATTTACCCACCATTTATCTGTCCATCCATCCATTTGTCCATCCATCTACCCACCTATATAACCCTCTCTCCACCCACTCATCCATCTATCCACCTAACCATCCATTAATAAAACATCCATCATTAATCCCATTCAATCACCCATCCATTCATCTATCCACCCACTCACGGATCCATCCATTCATCCATCTACCCACTCACCCACCTACCCACCCAAGCATTCATAAATCTGTTAATCTATTGGTTTGTCCATCTTCTCATTTGTGCACCCACCCCGTCATCCACATCAGCATGCACTTGGGTTTCTGCCCTTTGCAACATGTGCTAAACCTTTGCTATTTTTAAGTTTAGGCTCCAATCCTCCTAGAGCTGGCTGGCAGGAGCATATGGGCCAAGCCTGTCTCTTGTGGATATTTCTCATAATCCTGTGATCCTTTCTTTACAGGATAGTTGAGGCTCATTTCTGCTTCCTCTACCTGGACCATTTTTCTAGCCTCCAGCTTCTTTCACGGAACACTATTCCAAGCGACCTTCTTCAGGCTCTTGTTGCTGTGTTTGTGAATTATTGTTTCTGAAACTTTTCAAGGAAAGAGCCAAGAAGTATGTTTTTCTAAAAGAGAGTGAGGGTATCACATCCACATTTATTCTGATGTTTCCAATTCATATATGTGTTTCAAGATTTGTTTCTTACTATTTAACATCTTGGCTTTCCTATCCATTATCTCTTTTATTTTACACCAAAGTTGTCTTTCAAATGCTATTAACATAATTATTTTCTTGCTTTGTCCAAAGTGTCACACCTTTCAAAACTGTAACAGTTTTAAGTTAACATGGATTCTACAACCGTTAAGATTGACATGGCTATTTTCTTGTCTTTGGGGTATATATATATGTGTGTGTGTGTGTGTGTGTGTGTGTGTGTGTGTGTGTGTGTGTGTGTAGACTGCCTGTTTACATATCTTATTGAATAACTGTTAAATGTCTCACATATAATGAGCATACTGTGTCTTATGGGGGAAGGGAGAGACAGAGAAGCAGATGCCATATTGAGTAATTTGAAATGTAATGTGATTTCTCTCTTGGAAGCTGCACACTGCCTTGTACAGTCATGCTCTTTCTTTCATTTTGCTTTTTTGGGGGCACTGCCTCTTGCTTTTGGTTATTGAGAACTTTGAAAAACGCTCCTGTCCATTCTTTGTGACGGCTACATGCTACTCCACTGCAAGAATGGACCAAAGTTTTCTCTAGTCGGTGTACAAATGATGTCCATTTTTCTCAGTCTTGTTATTTTCTCTCTTAATAGAACAAGCTTGTCTGTGCATGTGTAAATATAAGTGCTTAAGAGAACAAAGCTGTGCAAATATGGGAACTTCCTGAAGGGGATGATGTTGAATGAAATGCTTTAAGACTGGCATAAAATGAGCCTAGTGTGAGAACAGAGAGCACTGTGTGGTGAGGGGTGTGAGGATGGCAGAGGCGCCTTCTCTGAGGCACTTGGGAGAGCTGGGAAGGTTGTGTCTGCTGGTGTTTGAAGGTTGTGGAGGAAAAAAGAGGCCCGGCAGCATCAAAGCAAGGTGGGCAGGCAGCCTTCAGGAAAGTAGACACCAGACTGCTGCAGGGTGTGGAAGTTCCTGCTGTTCAGCGAAATCACTGGGTGCTCATATGAAGCAGTCTCAAGGGACTAGGTGCTGGTGGCCAGAAAGTCACACAAATGGTTTGGGGCTTGTCCACTGAGAGGCAGAGAGGCTGGGAGAAGGAGAAGAGGGAGGAGTAGTGAAAGTGGGGGTGGGTGGGCAGAGGAGGAGGGAAGGAAAGGGAAAGAGAGGGAGGGGAATGGGGAGAGACCAGCAATCCTCAGTAGAAAGCATCCATCCTCTGACCAAGCTCTGGATTCATGAGAACTGAGACATGGAAACAGAGAGAGGCTGAGGGGCTGTCCCCAGCTTAGAGTGGGTCTGGCTGTAGCATCTTTTGCCTGTTATGAAAGGCAGGGCAGAGGTCTTCATGAGGCACGCATGGAGATACCTACAGTGGCCTGGTAGTGTTTGTGGATGTAGCGCCCGGGTAAGCATCATCTAAAACATGCCCTGAAGTGGTGAGGACAGCTGAAGCTGAAGGGTCAGGTCTGAGTCCTGCACTGCCTCTCCCCATGAGCAGAGGTGGTGAGGACCAGGAACCATCTCAGGCTGGATGTGAGCAGGGAGTATGCCAAAACACCAGGGGAAATAATTTTGGCTATCTGGGAAGTGTTTGTGTGTGTGTGTGTGTGTGTGTGTGTGTGTGTGTGTGTGTGTGTAGAAAGGGCTAAAAATCTGTGAATGAGAACCAGGTTATCACCATGCACAAACTTGCAGAGCATGCATTCTCTAATAGGGCTCACAAGGATTCTTCTAGGGAAGGGTCACCTGCCCTCAGACCCTCAGAGTTAAGGTGGTGGGAGGGATGGCTCAGTCAGTTACATGCTTGTTGTGGAAGTGCATGAAGACCAGAGTTTGCTCTCCAGCATCTGTAAAAATGACTGATATGTGTAAATGAAACAAAACAATCAAACAACAACAACAAAACCAAAAAGCTGTGTGTGGTGATATGTGCCCACAACCCAGCACAGAGGAAATGGAGAAAGGAGGCTCTCTGGGCTTGCTGGCTGGCCAGGCTAGCAAAATCAGCATGCTCCAGTTCAACCAGAGACCCTGTCTAAAAACAAACAAATAAATAGGGTGCAATGCAGAACAGTTAATACCTTCCTCTGGTTTCCATTGTATGCCTAAACATGTGTACCTGCACCTGCACACACATGCATAGAGACACAAGAGTGATGGTAAATGTCTGCTGTTTACCCTCTTCTGGAATCTCGGCTTGGGAGCCTCCTCAAGGAGCTTGCAGATGGTTGTTTCTGATACAGTCTCATTCACACATGAAGTGAATTAGGTTCACCTTTGAATTAACTTAAATATGGACTTGGTAGTGTGAAGTCGTAATTTACATCTCAACAGCCATTGAGCTTATTAAAGGTACTACTTATCTCCTCTTCAAAATGACCCTCGAGACTGGCCTCAAGCTGTCGTTGTCACAGGAGAGGGTGAAGAGGGTGAAGTTCCTGCTCAGAGGCACTAGTCTCAGCAGGCTGACAGAAGAGCAGGGCTGATTGAGGCTGCTTGAAAAGCCAGACACAATTGGCCCCTACTAAAGGCAGATCATGTTCAAGGCAATAGTTTATTATGATTTAGGAGGCAGAGAATTGCACAGCATATGGTCAATAGGAGCTATTTGCTGCTTTCATAAGCCATTTTTCATATCATTAATTTTTTGCATATGTTTCATTAATTTTCAGGGCAATCCATATCCCCCTTTCCTGGGAAATACATCATTGCAGATGTGGGTGTCTCCTCATAGCCATGTGCTTTGGTCTCACCAGTTATCTTGGATGTTTAATGACATATGGTTTATCCAAACTAAATCCAGCATTCAAACAGTCCTCCCATCATCCATCTATCCCTCTACCCCTCATCTCTCCAGCCAATCATCAACCCAACAATCCATACATCTATCAGTTTTGGTTTATATATCCTCATATCATCTATCCATTGATATCCATCCATCCATCCATCCATTCATCCATCCATCCATCCATCCATCCATCCATCCATCCTCCCATCCATCCATCCATCCATCCATCCATCCATCCATCCATCCATTCTCTCATCCACATCATCCATCCATCCATTCTCTCATCCACATCCATACATCCATCCATCCATCCATCCATCTATCCATCCATCTATCCACATTCAGCCATCCATCCATCCATCCATCCATCCATCCATCTATCCACATGTAGCCATCTATCCATCCATCCAACCACCTATCCTATAGCACTCCATCCTCACATCCATTCCATTCATCTACTAACCCATCCATCTATAGATCCATGCATGCATACATGCATGCATTTATCCATCCATAGATCCACCTACCACTTCACCATGTGTTTATTCACATACCCTGAGTCTTTACAATGTTCTAGGGTCTGAGACAGGCACTGGACCTGTAGATAGATGAGTAGGATACAATCAACCTCTATGAGTTCATGACCACAGGAAGGGTACAGACAGATCAATGGCAATTTACCCTGAGTGCTGCAGCAGAGGCTGTTCCAAGTATTCTGGGAACCACAGGCAGGGGCCCAGGAATCTGACTCTACAACTTTTCTGTTATTTTTGAGAGGAATGGACCATTAATTTTGGTAGCAGCAAAGGCAGCAAAAACCAACTGGGATCAACTCTGCTACCCAAAGGGATGTGACATGAAGAATTTGTGACTGTAAATGTGACCAAGTATTGCCCAAAGTTAGAAAGGCTATGCAGGATGAGGAGGTAACTGAGACAAGGGAGAGCTGAGAAAAAGGAGGAAGGAAACGGTGGCCTTTGATGCCTTATTAAGCTAGACATCCTTTTCCCTGGGCCACTACCCCTTCCTCTGTCCAATCCTCTGGTATCTCATTCAATTGTTCAGGGACCACCAGTACACTGCGTTTTGCCCTCTTGCTAAGGTATCCAGCTGCATTTAGAGAGGCCAGAAGCACAGCCATTCCTGATAACACTTGATTTGGAGGTGCCTGGGACTGTCCACGAGTCTAAGGATTGATCTCTGAGCCCTCCTCAGGATCCAGGCACATGGTCACCCACTCTCTCATGCTGTATCCACCACCTTCCTTCAAAGTACTGTTGGCTTAGCCACAGGTTCACTTGGGTCCCCTGAATGTCTCTTACTGCCCTTCAACCTAAGCATGTCTTACTTTGTCAACAAGTAGGACTAGAGTATTAGTTGTGCTGTGCCCTGGTGTTGGAGATACATGTGCCAATACCATAATACATTAAGCTGTAGGGCTGGAGAGCTGCTGTTGTAGAGTATTAATTGAAGATGTGTTACATTTGTTTATGCTGTAGAATATTTGTTTAATGATGCAAAGATGTGTTGCATTCTTTTATGTTGCATTTGTTTAACTCTGTGAAGCCGTGTTACTTTGCCTGCCTAAAACACCTGAGGGTCTAATAAAGAGCTGAACAGCCAGTAGCTAGGCAGGAGAGCTACACAGGTGGGGCTGCTGAGCAGAGAGAATAAACAGAAGAAGAGGAGGAAGGAATGAGAAAAGGAGAGAGGAGGATGCTAAGGGCCAGCCACTCAACCACACAACCAGCCGTGGAATAAGAAGGAAAGAAAGGTATAGAGAATAGAGAAACATAAAAGCCCAGAGGCAAAAGGTAGATGGAATAATTTAGTTAAGAAGAGTTGTCTAGAAACAAGCCAAGCTAAGGCCGGGCATTCATAAGTAAGAATAAGTCTCCATGGGTTTATTTGGGAGCTGCGTGGTGAGCCCCCAAAGAGAGAAGATTAAAAAACAACCAACTACAAGTTTCAAAGGGGGAGTACACATAGAGAGGAGGCCAGGCCAGATGAGACCCATCCACAATCTAATGGTTGGGAATATGAGGAGGAGACTGATGAGCCGCACCAACATGGTGGGAAAACCAGAAACCCAAAGTTTGAGACCAAGCAAGGTCTCCAGAGCTTTCTGATAAGAGTAGTTGCAGAGATTTGGGGGCAGCATCTGATTGGTCAAGAGGGAATGGGATGGCTAGGACTAGGGAAGAGAGTGTGCAGGAGGCCCGGGGGCCTGTCCTGCCTGCTGGACTTAGCTTCCCTTCCTCTATCCAATTTCTTTTATGTTATTCACATGTACCCAGCCTCCTAATCCTCCCAGTGATGACATTCTTTTGCACTCTCCTCTGTGCTCCACCAGATCTACTTTAGCTCTGTCTCCCAGAGTGCCGGCGCAGTCATTGAATGGTCAGTCACCATCCTATCAAGCTGCCAGGAACTCAATGAGAGTCCCATGTCTGGTCCTGTAAATGTGTTGGTACTCACCCTAAGATGCCTGTAGCACACAGGCAACAGTAATACTCCCGTGAGGACTGTATGACCTGCTCCTGGCTCAAGGAGGCTGAGACAGGGGCTTGCCAGGGATATTCATATATCTGTACCATTGGTGAACATAGAGGAGCAGTGTGTCCTTGAACCGTAACGTGGGCCTAAGTTTATAACAAGAGTGAGTGCATGCAGGTCCTCACACTTCCCAGAAGGCTCCTGTTGTCTCAGAAAAGTTCTGAGAAGGGTGGGCAGCATGTTTGCAAGACAAATTTCTCTCTCTCAAAACTGTGCCTGAGGCCAGCTCCAGTTTCTGTCTTCGCCCACAATCGCTGCTTTCAGCCAGAGCAAGCCATGGATCCTCTGTCTGGCTCCAAACTCCCAAGCATGCGGGCGGGGGTGCTCACTGACTGAGTGGAAGCAGACTGTTTTCAATTGTTTATTTGACAAACCTGACTAAGTATTCAGTAAGTTATCTTTCAAAATACCCTGTCAAAATCATCAGGGCAGGGGATGGTGGTGAAATCCTTCTCAGGAGGGAGGATGAATGTGAGCATGAAGCAGCTGTGTTTGGGGCACCCTGCAGCTGAACACACATGCTGATAGTCTTTCATTGAGCCTCTCAGGCCCTGTGAACATGGAAAGGGATGATACACCTTGTCCTAGTTTGGTACCACAAGTAACACCAAATGCTGCAGAATCTGTTGCCTTGAGTGGTCAGGATAGTTTGGGTGGGTATCTACAGTCATGAGAGTATTTGGGGTGGTCTGACCCTAGCCTTTAGCAGTACCCTGCCACTAGGGCAGTCTGTCCACTCCATGACAGATGCTGCAGGGGGTGGGGGTAGAGTAGGGATTAAATAGACATTGTTGTAAGGAGTGTTACAAGGTTGAGATGTGAGAAACCTTTCACTCTCGTCTCTCCACATCACAGGGTGGAACTGACTGTCCTGTGTTGATCTCTGAGATGTGGATCCCCATACCAGCCCTGTGTTCTCTTTGCAGGCTGGTGGGAATGAGCAATGTGTGTTTGTGTGCTGCTCTCCTCTGGATTCTGCTGGCTGTTGGGGATTACCGTTTGCGCTATCTGAGTTTTTTTTTTTTTTTTTCTGTGTTTTGTGAGCCATTACAAATCCTCATTTAGAAGACAGAACGGGTTATTAGATTTAATGTTTGAAAAGAATGCAACAAAATGGGAGCATCCGATGCATAAGCCTCCGAGGCGATGCTTCTGATTGGCTATTTGCACTTACCCTAAATGGCCCTTCTTTGTCCCTGTCATCTCAGAACTGAGCCAGAGGAGATGGGGACCAGGGAGATGCCTAGGAGATTTTAGTGGCTTCTCTGTGAAGAACCTTCTAGGATTCTGTCCTTGGCTAGCCCATAGTCAGTGTGAGGACAGTGTCCTATTGGCCACAGGAGAAGTCAGTCTACAGATATGTTCATCTAGGGTGTGGGACTTCCTCTAGGACATGGGAAGGAAACAATGGAGACCAGAGGCCAAGCAACAGGATCATGGTGCTGATTCTGGGCTGGTAACAAATGAGCCAATGCTGGCGCTGCAGGGGGAAGAAATCCTGGATCTAGGATGGATGACAGTGTGTAAATTGAAAGCTGCGGTCTGGGATGGTCCATGGCTGCTATACAGATCTAAAGCTGCTGGTCTCACAGCATTCAAGGAAGGTCTCCTGTGAAGCACGCCCTGGTGTGTGTGGGTGCTAGTCTCCCCACATGTCCTTCCTCCACCCAGGCTTGCCCTGAAGAAGCCTGCAGACCCCTGAGGAGAGAGACCAAGGTAATTAGTGGGAAACTGAGGTCTCTATTATAAAGCTTCCTGAGCAATGGTGTCTGCACTCTACTTGCTGTTAAGTGTGTGTGTGTGTGTGTGTGTGTGTGTGTGAGAGAGAGAGAGAGAGAGAGAGAGAGAGAGAGAGAGAGATATGAGGGACACATATGTGCTCATTTGAATGGCAGCCCTGTCTTGTTTGTCTCTGCCGTTGAGGTGGTCCACCCAGGAGCTCATGTTGGACGATCAACTTCATGATGTCCTTTTGGATCTTAGTGATCGTCCCTTTAGTGGTGATATACATGTGCCATGGTTCTTGGTTGCCCCTAGGTATGACACAGTATGGAGCATGTCTCACCCTGGGGTCTTCTTTACAAACCTATTCTTTACAAACCTAGTCTGACCAGGATGAAAAAAAAAAAAAAAAAAAAAGCAAGTTCAAATGCAAGTACAGCAGTTCTCAGCCCGATGCCTGTCGGATGCTACTGAAGACCACCAGGTTTGTGAACACCTCAGAAACACCGGGTGACTGTTCACCAGATCACCTCTGAGCTGGAGTTATAGGCAGTTGTGAGTTGGCCAGCAGGGGTGCTGGGAACTGGATTTAGGTCCTCTGCAGGGGCAGCACCAAGCTCTTTACTGCTGAGCTGTCTCTCCAGGCCCACAGTGCCATTTTAAATAAGGCAAGCACACACTGAGTCGAGCATTATTTTCTAATACATTAATGAATAATGCCTTGGTTGCTATGGCTACCTCTAGTTTAAAAGAGCATTTTTGAGAGTTTCACATTATCAGTAAAAAGTTGAAAATCAATAATGAACGTCTATAATGAGAGAGAGAGAGAGAGAGAGAGAGAGAGAGAGAGAGAGAGAGAGAGAGAGATCTATAATACTAAAAGGATTTTTGACCTGATGCATTGTATTCAAACCAAACCCAAAGCCCTCACCTCAGTGAACACATACTCTCCTTCCTTGAGGCTGAAAAACTATCAGTCCTATGGACCTCAGCCTATGGCCACTTGATGCAGAGGAGGAGGTCAGCCTTACTCCAATGGCAGGAGCCAGAATAGAGAGGCATTTCAGGAAGGAAGGAAGTCAGGTACTGTTGGAGGTGGGCTGGGTGTCCTAGGACTCCAGAGGGACCAAGAAGGTAAGGACTAAATCATGCCGTGTGTTGGAGTCTGAGAGGTGACCTCTGAGAGCCTGGGGACAGAGGCCTTGCTACAGTGAGATGAATGGGGAAGGGCCAGACAAACTAGGGGGAGCCAGGGAAATGAGGCTACAAAGAAAGGGGGCATGTGGGTGGTGAGACACGCAATACTTGCCGCCGAGAGCCACCTTCTGTGCTAAGTGCATCACATGTATTAGCTCATTAATTCTCAGCCCTGGAAAGTAGGTATTGTGATCCGTACTCATATCTCTCTGTTCAGCAAGAAACATAGGTTATGAGAGACCCATTAACTTGGCCCAGGCCACCTAGCTAGTGGTGGTAGAGCTGTGAGTCCAGTGCAGACTTCCTGCTACCTCTCAGAGCAGAACCTACTGGGGAGGAGACTCGGTTAGTGATAGTTATGGTGAAGATGAAGAGGGGGCAGTTGGTGGAGGGTGGTTGACTAGGGAGAACAGAAGAAAACAGGGCGCCAGGGACGTTGAAAGGGGAGAAAGCTGGGTTTCTGTCATTACTGTTGTGAATTTGGGGCACAGCAGGGTGGCTGGGGGCTCTTGGAGGCACGAATGACCCTGCTTAGAGTCCTTAGCCTTAAGAAGTGAGCTTGGGGACTCTATTGAGAATTGCCCTGTCTTGGTTTCTGATGGCTGCCCCTGCCTTCAAGTGGCAGAGGCCTCAAAGGAGCCTTGTTCTCACCCAGCACCTGGAGCTTGGCCCAAGTGCAGGCTTTCCTGGTGGGTCCCTCACTCCTCTGGAGAGGTTGTTCTTTTCTGGAAAGTGCTATCACCCATGTTCCTTTTTGTCTTTCCCAGGGTTGGGATGACTCAGAGAAGAACTCCCTTTGAGTGACGTCAGAATCATTTCCAGGTACTTCTTCCGGAGTTGGTCCAGGAGACACCACTGGGTTAACCCCTGTTCTTTTCTCCTGATAGGATAGAGTGCAGCTGCCCTCAGAGTTCAGCTGGGTGTCCTCTCCTACCTTCCCAGGGGCTTCCCCATGGTGGTTGTCCCGGGTCTAGAGCCCTCAGCCATCAGTGGGGCTAATGGAGATTCATGTATTTGTCCTATGGGATTGGCTCGGACTTTTGTCCTCTACAGAGCAAGCCAATGCCCTGAGCAGAGGAATATCATGTTCTTATGCCACTGGGCAGGTCACATGGGCTGGCCTCCCCTTCCCCTTCCCTTCTCCCCCCAGACACTTCAATGGCTATAGTTCCCCCTGGACATTTCCATGACTGTAGTTGTCCCTGGACCCTTCCATGACTGTATTCCCCTGGACCCTTCCATAGCTGTAGGCTCTGGAAGCTCAGGTGTGAGCGGCTCCTCACCAGGTGCCCCTGGGATCACACAAGTCAGTTTTCTACTGTTTTGAGCACACACTGGAGGAGTGAGCTGTGGCAGAGTCCTGGCAAGCTCAGCTCCTACAAATGACATTTTTCCAGATCATAGATATTTTTAATGCAGATTCACACAAGCCATCACTAACATCATGGGAACAATGCCTTGCATCGTAAGCCCATCATAAAAATAAACACTGTGACAGGAGTGAACGGGAGCGGATTGCACTCCCTGTGACGTACCGTTTGCTCGGGGGTGAACACACAGCAGCTGTCTGATCCCACAGCCTGGCAGACAGATTTGTGAGAAACAAGAGGCTGTGAGGCAAGTCAGGATGCTGGGCCAGTGGAGAATGTTTGGGAAGCACAGGTGGAAGGCTCTGGGTAGTCTAGGCCCTAGAGTGGCAATGCCAGCTGGGCCCCTGAACGGTTGACATTCTTCTTTAGTAGTTCATGTATTCAGGGATGTGAAGGGCCTAGCCACAGCCACCATGCTGGGACCTGCTCCCCAGGGGTCTGGCTTGGTCACGGTCCCCCACATATCTCCCAGAGGTGGTGATGCCTTTCTGGACCATTCTCCTTCAAGCCTGACCTCCTCCCAGGAGAGTTACTACCTCAGTCTAGTGAACAGTTACAGCTCTCCTCCTCTATATACCCACTCAGTCTCACCCTACAGAGGAGTCAGGATCCCAGATCTATCCCATCCTTACCCTTCCTGGCTCCCCACATCTCTGGGAGCCCTTTGGTGAAGCCCTGGGTGGCAGACATTCTCTTTCCTGGGAGAATAGGAATACCTTTTGCAGCACACACCCTCTGAGCTTTGACAGATGCAACCTTCCCTTCAGTGGTTCTATATCTTCCTAAAGCTGTGACCCTTTAATACAGTTCCTTGTGTTTTGGTGACCCCCCCCCAACCATAAAATTATTTTGTTGCTATTTCATAACTGTAATTTCGCTACTGTTATGAATCATCTTGTAACTATCTGATATGCAGGATATCTGATATGTGACCTCCTTTGGGGGTCATGACCCACAGGTGAAGAACTGCTGCCTTAAAACCTGCACTGTACCTTGGCTGGCCCTGGTACATTTCCTGGTGGTTTTATGATTTGTTTATTTTCTTTTCTGCATCCCAGGCTCTTGATGTGGTCAGTGAGGTAATAATCCCAGGGCCCAGGGGCCTGGGAAGAGTCAGTGACTCAGAGGTTGTTAGGAACATCTCCTTAGTGAGCCAGTTTAGGCCTCTTCAGTGCAGGCTGTGAGGGAAACTATGGCCTCATGAGGCCACCAGTGGCCTCTCATGCTGCAGGCTGGTGCATTCTTATTCAAGTGACCAGGTAGGTCCCTGGCTCTTCTTATTCCCTGCTGAGTGGCCAGTAGTAGGAGCTCTCTCCCCAGCAAGGTCCTTCTGGGAGAGGAGGCAGAGGCTTTGGTGTCTGTACCCTGTACTCTGCAGTGTGTGTCCACTGGTCCCCTCATTTCATGCCTAAGTCACTGTCACCTGTGCCCCAGGCTCCCGGGTGAGGCAGGAGCTGAGATTGGCTTTTTCTTTCTTTGAGCCCACATCCTGGGCTGAAGGGCTGAGGGCTGTTTTCTCTCCTTCCTTTTGTGTGTTTGCTCTCCAGCTGGCCTGAACCTCTCCAGGCCTTCACCACCTGTAGGGCTGACCATGTTATTTATGTGATGTTCTGTTAGTTATTAAAACTTTACGGGGCTATTTTGCTGATCACAAGCATTTTACACAAACTAGGTTTCTTCCTAATTTCCCAAGTGAACCTCTGTCCTTCAAATGGAAACACACCTCTGGGCATACTTGTGTGGGAATATCTAGATAAGGTTCACTGGGGTGAGCAAACCCACCCTGGATGCAAGCAACACCATTCATGGGCTGGGGTTTCGGACTGAACACCAGCACCCATCCCTCTCTACTTCCTGATTGCACGTGCAATGAGACCCCCTGCCTCAAGATATGACTGTCAGGACTTCTCTGCTATCATGTGCCTTTAAATGGAGTAAAAACCCTGAATCCTTCCATGCTTCCTTAAGCTTCTTTTGTCATAGAAGTAAGAAAGAGCCAACACAGAGGGGATAGTGGTGGTTTGGAGTGACAAGATGTCCTACCACAAAGCTCGTCTACCACACATCTGCTGGTTTTGTGTCACACTTTCCTGCCCACACAGGGCACTCTGACCCTTTTCCTTCATTCCCACTGTTCTCGGACCTGGTTTTCCACTTCCATTTCTTTTATCCTCACCCAGGATTTCCCTTGGCCTTCTAGGAGGACTGTTATTAAAGGAGGCCCTGGTATATCAGGATGTTATGGATAGAGCCAACTGAAATGATGTCTCTCACTCAAGCAAGGGACTGGAAGACACAATGCTGGAGACAGGGGACAGCTGCAGTGTTACTGGGCTGTGGGGACAGTGGGCTGTGGGGACAGTGTGCTGTAGGGACAGTGGGATGCAGGGACAGAAGCTGACCAGTTACAGGGCTGTTTGCACAACTAAGCCATTGTCATGCTGAGCAACACTCCCAACCCAGGGGGGTAAACTTCTACCTAGAGACTAGAGACAAAAGTTGTGTTGGCTCCACCTGGCCTCCACTCAGCAGGGAGGGCATGATCCAGAACAACATATGCCTGCCATCCATCACCCTGTACCTCTGATTTCCAGCTGAAGTCCACCTCCCATGGGGCCTTGAACCTGCTCCCCACTCCAGGGTGGCTGTCCACAGGGGCTCCAGACAGCGGCTTGTCTCTGTCTCCTCAATGCTGGGATGACAGATGTACAACACACCTAGCTCTTTGCTTGAGCTAGTCAGGTCCTTGAGCTCATGTGACAGGTACCTTCCCCACTGAGCCATCTCTCCAGCTCCAGTTTTTCATTTTCTTTCAAATAAACCACACTGCCCCATTTCCATTGCTTACACGGGGTTTGCATTTGGCCCCGAGGCCTGCCTGTCCCGACCCCGTCCCTGGGTCCCTGGTGGCTGGCTGCTATCATCAGTTCTACAGCTGCCAACTCCCTGCTTCTCCTGTGTGGACTTACTCTGATGGCTTGCGTGAATATAAAGTGTGTGAAATATTTTTATTTCCTGGCTCGCCTTCTCCTATGTATCTTTATTTAATTCCCAGAATGTGTTATGTTGTGTGTGTTCGCAGCTTATGTTTTTACATTTAGAATAGTTTTTGCCTGTTTCCTACAGGGATAAGGCACTTTGGGCCAACTTCAATTTTCTAATTCTGAGTTTGGAATTGAAACTCTGGGCTAGAAGCTGAGCTTGTATGAGGCTCGTCGGTGCCCCCGGCAGTTGGGAAAGAGGTCTGAATCCAATAGAAAGAAAGGTGTCAGTATGTGTCTTGGATTTCCATATTTGGGGTGTGTTGAGTGTTACAGTTAGTCTGGTGGAAGTTGGAGGGTGGTTATTTGTAGTGCGTGTGAGTGTGGTGTGCGCGTGTGAACAGTCAGCTCTTCATATCTGGGGGTGCCAAGTGCAGACTGAAAATATTTAAAAAACATGTAACCATACTAAGAGTGCAGACTCCCCTCGCTGCCTATTCCTTGAATAACAGAACAGCTTCTATTCATTCACACTGTGGTCATTTTGAGAATTCTCTGACGGTGGTTTAGAGAACGAAAAGGATGTGTGTAGCTTCTCTGTGAACATGTTAGCACTTTCCTTCAGGACATGGCTACTGAGGACTCTAGTCAGACAGGTAAGATGTGTGCCCAAGTATGCATGTGTGTGTGTGTGTATGATGTGTGTAGTATGTATGCATGTGTGTAATGTGGGGGGATATGTGCATGTATATGGTATGTGTGTATGTGTGTATGATGGGTATATGTGTATAGTGTGCACATATATGATGGATGTATGTGTGGCAGATGCACATATATGTGGGTGCATGTGCACACATCTTTCCCATGTGACAGATTTTCCTGGTGTCATGAAGAAGCTGTTTGGGGCGTTTAAAATCCAGGTAAGCAATCTCTGACACTTTTGAACAGAGGACCCTGTCTCCCAACAGCTCCTCCCAACAGACCCCTTTAGGACTGCTTGCTTATCAGCATCAGATAATGCAACCAAACCCGCCTGGATTCTATAGAGCCTTTGCCAAATGACAGCCATGGAGGCTCCAGGAGAGGAGCCTGGTGGGCCAGCCTTCTCAATGAAATGCCCTCTTGTGATGTTGGGATGGCTGGCATATCCCATATGACCTTCTGGAACACCCTCCCTGGCTTTCTATGGGGTTCTCTTCCAGGTGTTCCTTGAGTTCCAAGTACCCACCTTCCTGGCAGCCAGGCAAACAGGACACAATCAAAAGGTTGCCAACCGCCAACTTTTCCAAAGTCTTGTTCCAGGCCATCCAGATGGTGCCTACAAGTCGGTCCTACAGTCAGGGTTAGTCTTGTGCATGAGGAAGGAGCGAGTCACCCCACACCCCCTGCCGCAGCCATCAACTACACTCTGCCCTTCTGGTTGCACACCCTGAATCATTTCTTCTCCCTCAGATTCCTGAAGTTTCCAGGCCATCCAACAGGCAGGCCTGGGCAGCAGAAATCATGACCAGTCGGACCCCAACATGGCTCAGGCTGCCTGGCTAGGAATGCCTCTCAGTCCCTACTTCTGTCCTTCCGTGAATATTTCTAGGGCTTCCCTCAGTATCTTGAAGGCAGCTTCCCCAGGAAATTCTGTTTGGTGATGGGCAGCTGGACGTGGTCTGTTGGGGCCTCTAGAACTAGGCCTCTGACCTACATTCTGTTAAGGAACCCCACAGGGGTGAAAGCTCGCCTCATTTCATACTGGAGCTGAAAGTGGGGTGCAAAGACTGAGGGAAGGACCAGGATGGGGCACAGTAGGTGGGGCAGCCAGCCTTCCCCCATATTTCTCCATCCAGTACAATAGACTTCCTCAGTCAAGATGGTGAGTGCACAGCTCTCTTTGTCACAGTTGCTGCATCTTGAACTGGACTATGGCTTATTCCTCTTGTCTATCTGTATCCCTCGACTAATGTCTCCCCTCCAGCTCTCACCCTACCCCATCTCTGTTAGCTGCTGTTCTCTCTCTCTCTCTGCACCCATGAACTTAACTTGTTAATTCTACATATAAAGTGACCACACTGGAGCTGCTTCTCTGTACCCTCCTCATGCCATCATCATATCCTCCACGTTCACCAACATTGTCCCAAATGCTGAGACGCCATTCCTTTTCAAGGCTGAGTGGACCACAGTTTTGTCTTTTTGTTGTTGTTTGTTTGTTTGTTTGTTTTGTTTTGTTTTTGAGACAAGGTCTCACCTGGTAATCTAGTCTGACTCATACACAAATCTTTATGTAGCTCCGGTTAGCTTGGAACTCATGTCATCCGAATCCTGGGATTCCAGGCATGAGCCACACTCCCACCCCCAATAGTTTTGCTTTGTTTTTTTAATCCTTTTGCCTGTGGGGGAACTGTTAGGTTGAGTCTCTGTCCTGGACCCTGTGACTACCTGTCTTAGTTAGGGTTTTATCACTCTGAACAGACACCACAACCATGACAACTCTTATAACGGAAAACATTTAATTGGTGATGGCTTACTGTTCAGAAGTTTAGTCTGTTATCATCATGATGGGAAGAAGTATGGTGGCGTGCAGGCAGACACGGTACTGGAGAAAGAGCTGAGAGTTCTATATCTTGATCCACAGGTAGTAGGAAGTCTATGTCACACTAGAACTGGTTGACCATTTGAGACCCCAAAGTCTGCCCCCTAGTGACACACTTCTTCCAACAAAGCCACACCACCTCTGAATAGTACCACTCCCTATGGGTCTCTGAGGTCACTTTTATTAAAACCACTACACTACTGCAGTGACACATGAGAGTAAAGATGTCTGGTGTGACAACTTGAAGCATTCTGGAATCATCTGCAAAGGGAGGAGCTGTCTAGGCTAGGTGGGCATGTGGGCATGCCTGGGAGGGATTTTCTTAGTTGGGTGAATTGGCTTGTGAAGACCTGTCCAATTTCATGAGCTGGGTGCCAGAATAAGGGAGGATGAAGGAGAGAGAGAGAGAGAGAGAGAGAGAGAGAGAGAGAGAGAGAGAGAGAGAGAGAACTGACCACTAGCTCCCACTCCATCAATCCATTGCTCTCTGTTCTTGACCATGGATGTTCAAGTCCCTGCTGCCCTGATGTCCCTGCAGTTACAGATGGGAGCTTAGAATTTTGAGCAATTTTGAGCTTTCCTTAAAGCTTGGGTAAAGCATTTTGTCACTGCAGCAGGAAGGGAAACTAAGATGAGGGTCAACACATCCATTTCCACTTTCCAGTCCCAGGAGGTGACTAGATAGGTGGACATGCTGGCTTCAGCTTTAAATTCCTAGGGGGTAGTCTTACAGCTTTTATCTGCTAAGTTCAGTCTTACCAGCAGTGAGGGGTCCTCCCCTTCCCTTGCTTGTTCTTATTCCTCTTTTGATGAGAGCCCCTAGATCAGGTCTGCGGAGATAGCTCATTGTCCATGTGATTTTGATGACTCATGTATGGGTGTCCTAGTTAGGGTTACCATTGCTATGATGGAACACTGTGACCAAAAACAAACTTGAGAAGGAAAGGTTATATTTGGCTTATACCTCTACACTGGAGTCCATCAATGAGGGACATTGGACAGAAACTCAAGCAGGGCAGGCACCTGGAGGCAGGAACTGATGCAGAGGCTATGGAGGAATGTGACTTACGGGCTTGCTTTTCATGACTTGCTCAGCCTTCCTTCTTATAGAACCTGGGACCATCAGCCCAGAGGTGGAACCATCCACAATGGACTGGGCCCTTCCCAACTAATTACGAAAATGCCCTACAGTCAGATCTCATGAAGGCATTTTCTCAATTAAGGTTCCCTCTTTTCAGATGAATCTAGCTGGTGTCAAGTTGACATAAAACTAGCAAGCACAGTGTGATAATCTATATATTAACTATACATTCCACGTGTATACACATAGTAGTTTGAATGAGAATACACCCCCCCCCCCCATAGGCTCAGGCACTGAGCATTTGGTTGCCTGTTGCAGGAATCCTAATTGGTCTTAATAAAAACCCAGAGACAGCTTTCAGAAAGCTGAAAGATCAGAGAAGTAGAGCAAGCCATCTCTTAACTCACCAACTCCTCAGCAGCCTGCCAGAGCCTGAAAAGACCTGAGTTCCGGTCTCCTCCTGCCTTATATTCCTTTCTCTGCTGAGCCATGTCACTTCCTGTCTCAACCTTCTGAGTGCTGAGATTAAAGGTGTGCAATCCCAAGTGCTAGAGTTAAAGGTGTGTGTGCCACCACTGTCTGGCTGTTTCTCTTTTAGACTGGATTCATCTCGTGTAGCCCAGTGTGGCCTTGGACTCACAGAGATCCTGACAGATCTCTGTCTCTGCCTCCGAGTGCTAGGATTAAAGGTGTGCACCACTACTGCCTGACCTCTATGGTTAACTCTGTGACTAGCTCTGTCCTCTGATCTGCAGGCAAGCTTTTATTTCTTGGATTACTAGCAGTATATCACCATAGTCCTCGACTGGTGGTACTTGTTGGGGAGGTCTGAGAGGTCTGGCCTTGCTGGAAGAAGCACTGAGGCCAGTTTTGGAAGTTTACATCCTGCTTCCGGTTTGATCTCTCTTCTTTGTGATTGTGACTGGGAATATGCTTTCTCAGCTTCCTGCTCCAGCAGCCATGCCTGCCTGCTGCTGTACCTTGTTGTTCGAATCTTAGATGGTCTTTAAAACAAACAAACAAACAAACAAACAAACAAAAACCCCTGGAGCCAGATATTAGGGTGAAAGCTGAAAGATCAAAAAAAAAAAAAGAAAAAAAAAAGAAAAACAGAACAAGCCTCAGCCAACCTCACCTCGCCAACTCCTCAGTCGATCCTGTTTCCATGAATCCTCGGACTGAAAGCCTCTGAGTCCTCACCCAAAAGGGTCTCAGCTAAACTGCTTTAGTTCCTGTTTCCTCACGCCTCATATACCTTTCTCTGCCCATCCACTTCCCGAGATTAAAGACATGTGTGCTTCCCAGTACTGGGATTAAAGGTGTGTGCCACCACTGTCTGGCTCTATTTTCTCTCCCAGATGAAGTTAATCTCATGTAGTCCAGGGTGGCCTTGAACTCACAGAGATCCAAAGGGATCTCTGCCTCTCGTGTGATAGGATTAAGGGTGTGTGCCACCACTATCTGGCCTTTATGTCTAATCTAATGGCTGGCTCTGTCCTCTGATCCTCACGCAAGTTTATTAGGGTACATAATATATCACTATAGTACCTCCCAGCCATGATGGACTGTTATCCCTCTGGAACTGTAAACTCAAATAAACTTTTCTTTCTTCAGGTTCCCTTGATCATGGCATTTTTATCACAGCAACAGAAAAGTCACTAATAAAATACTTTCTCTTCTCCTTTTTTTTTTTTTTTCAGTGCTGGGGATTGAACCCAGGACCTTGCACATGCTAGGCAAATACTCTATCACTGAGGCCCATCCTTGGCCTTTCTACAAGGTTTTAAAATTTTGACACAGACTTATTCAGTTGCCTGGGCTGGCCTTGAACTCACTCTGTAGCATAGTCTGGCCTTGGACTTGCAATGTTCCTGCCTTAGCCTTCTGAGTATCTGTGATTACAGAAAGGTTCTTACCATCCGCTCGTGGATACTAACTCCTAAACATGCTGTTGACCGTGAAGTAAACATCACTTAGTTAACGACAAATAAAACAGAAAGTGGACTGGTAAGATCTATAAGAACGGTTGCTGCCATGTCTGACGACCCAAGTTGCCCCCAGGACCTGCTACATGGTAGAAGGAGAGAATTGACTCCTACAAATTGTCCTTTGACCACTACATGTACACACACACACACACACACACACAAAATTAAAATAAAAAATTTAAAACAAGAGGAAGAGCTTTGGTGGGCGTCATTCTCTAGCCTTGCTTGCTTCCTGGAACCCAGCAGTGAGGGAGGAGGGAGCAGAAGGGAGGACTCCAACCTTGAGCACTCTATTCACATGGCTCCCTGCTCAGCCTCCCAGAGCCAGGCCCAAATTCCCCCATTGGCGTGGACTCAGGTGTGGGAGAAAGGGCTCATTATGAGTAACAAAAGACCCTCCAAGCACACTGGAAATTTCAAGGATCTGAAGAGCTCTCCCAGCAAACAGGGAGGAAGACCAAATATAGATTTTTAATATACCACAGTGAGACATTTCTAGAATGTTCCCGTGAGTAATATGCCTGCTGTAAAGTGAGACGCCCCACCTGGATGGAACATTTATCTACACAAAAGAGGAGACATATATCAGACACTTCTTCCCCACCCCCTCCCAGGAACGAACATTTTGGCTCCTGAATCAACACTGGACCCTCGAGCCTCCTCGGTCCCCTGAGATCCCACTGCCAAATGGCCCTATTAGTCAAGGAGTTCCAAAGAATCAATAGGGAGAATGCTTGGCGAGGCTCCTGGGCTGCAGCCAACGCGCAGCTCCTTCCCCGGATGAAGGATGGCCACTGGGGAACATGGAACTGAAAATAAGTCACATTGATAGGGTGCAAACCATTCGCCCAAGCAATTTTTTCAAAAGTTTCTCGGCCCCTCCCTGCCCTCGGGCTGGTTGCATCTGATAATTTTGCTTACTTGGCAAAATTGCTTTCAACTGCATCGTTGTGGGGTGTGGGGGGCTCCCCGCCTGCTGTTCTCCATAAGCCTTTTTGTAATTTTAATTTGGTGGGAAAAGGCACCCGCATGCAGCAGGCGTAAAATACCTGCTGGTGCTGTGTGTGGGGAAGCATGCCACCGTCTGTAGACTGAGCAGGTGGGCCCAGAGTGAAGGCTTCTGGCTTCACAGTCTGTTTTCTTTCTTGTTGACTAGGTGTTATGTGGCTCTAGAGGTCCCTGGTTTGAGAGACTAATAACCATTCCCACATTAAGGCAATCAGTGGTGGGTTGATGCCAGGACCTGGGTTTGCTTCTTTGGTCTGTGGCTCTTGCATGGAGGCTCTTCCTCTCTGGGGGAAGTTCCAACCCCATCTGGCTCAGGAGATAGCTCACACACGGAAGAGTTTGCAGGTCCCTCCAGCTCTGACAAGCCAGGATGCTGTTCATGAGGTTGGTTTGCACAGAGACCAGCCAAAGCTACAGACATTGCAGAGAACACGCAGTCTGTGGACCCATCACTGCGGCACACCAGAATCCACAGTGTCCCCTATCTGGAGAAGCAGAGAGAATCTCCTTCATCGCTCACCTAGTCCCAGACTCAGTCATTATGAGGAGACACCCATGGTGTCTATGATGCCTTCCTTACTTCCAAAAAGTGCTCTCTATCACATCTTCATGGGCTTCCAGAAAGACCTCCCCAAAGTGGCTGCCCTGATACCAGGCCCACACCCATCACTTGAGCCTTGCCTAGGGCCTGGTTCCTCACCAAGGTAAGCTGCCTCAGGAACATCACCAGACTGACATGCAGGACTCATCAGGGCCTGGGGATTGTTTCCTCTCAGGGGACCCTCTATGAACTAAAGATTATCATTCAAATGCTTCCAGAATGGTGATGGAACTCTGAGGGGAACTGTCACCCTCAGTCAGAACAGCTGGTGAGTTCCAGGAAATGCAATTGTGCTCCATTCACATATGGCACACGGGCAGAAACCTGATTAATTGTAGCATTTTATCTGGTTCCAGCAAAGCTCCTCTTGGTACTGGGGACAGAAATAGAATAAGTTTAGGTCAGATTCACAAAGAGCTTTGCAGCCCCTACTGGGTCATGGATTCCAAGACATGCAGCCTTGGACAGCTTGTCCTCTTGGTGAATATGCTTAGGGAAGGGAGGTAGCCTACAGAAGGCTGCCTAGACTTGGGACTTCAGCCATGACATCAGTATTGCACTGCCTACTTAGTCCCCAAAGCATTAAGAATGGACGATCTTGTGCTGGTCTTGTGCAGGTAATCATAGCTGCTGGGGAGTTGGTGAGTGATAAGCCATGTCTTGTACATTTCACAACACTCCTCTGATAATCTGGCTCTTACATTCTTCCTGCCTCCTCTGATCCTTGGTGAGGGGTTGTTAAAGATGTCCTGATTCAGGGTGAGCCCTCAGTTGCTTCTTCTCAGCACTTTGACCAACTTTGAGTATTTGTAATGATTGCAGCCCCCTAAACAGAAGCTTCTCCAACTGAGCTTGAGAGGGGCCCAGGTGTCTGGATATACCATAAATATTTAGAAGGCAGTTTGAAAGTGTGACTTTTTACTACAGCAACAGTAACAGGTTCTACCTGAGGTCATGTGACCCCTGCTAACTATGAGCATGAGGTATGCACAAGATCAAACCAACCAAAATTCAAGCATAGACGGGGGAGCATTCTCATGGCCCTGTTCCCTACAGGCTCCAAGCAACCAGAGGTTTTTGTCTATCTCTGATTCCAGAAGGTCTGTGGTCAGAATCACTATGTGGCACCTTTCTTTGATTAACAATGTGCTCATGTGGTTCTCATATGCCTTCTCACGACTTGACAACTCATTTTTACTGCTGAATATTATTTTGTTCTTTGGAGGGGGTAGACACAGTTGATTTATCCACACATATACTTACAGCTTGTCTGTTCCGAGATTCCACAGTCATGGATTGCTGGGAACATCTGTGTGTGGGCTTCACAGTGGACACAAATTCTCACCTTCTTTGGGAAAAACACCTATAAGCGTGCTGGCTGGGCTGCCTGGTAAGACTTTAGTTTTACATCATCCCCACTCTCTTTCCAAGTGGTCACACCATGCCAGGTCCCCCACTAGCAGTGTGTGGGCTCCTGTGGCACCATGTCCTCATCATCCTTGATGTCTCTGCCCATGACTCAGTCCATTCTCACAGATGCACTTCATGCATCTTTCAAAGGGAATTTGTTGGTTGGTAATTGGTGTCTAACACACAGTATGTGATGTTCAGCCCAGTCCTTGGGAAAGGCATTCTCCATCACCCTGGGAATTCGGAGAAAGGGTGCTAGAGTGGCATGTAGGGAGCTTCCTGGAGGGCTAGTACCCAAGGTATGCTTGCATTTCTGTTTGATGTTACAGACTCCCCCCACACAAGTCCCATTGGGAGTCTGAAGGTCTGTGCTGGAATGGCCTCTGTACCCAGTGTTCAAGGTTGGCTCCAGCACCTCATCCCAAGGAGTTGTCCTATGTTCTGGATTGCTGAAATGCTTACCCTGGACCCCAGTTTTTATATTTCCTTTTCTCCATCCTCTTCTAATTCTGAGTTTTCTTCTTAGATCTACACTGAAGCAGACAGGATGGGCACCCTGTAGTATGGCTCAGGAAGTGACCCTCCACTGGGATTGGCAGGGACTGGCACATGCCATGGGGGGTGTTAGAATGGGAGCACTAATGGAGGCCTGAGGTGGAGGCTAGGCAGGAAGGGCTGAGTCTGGCTGGCCTCGGGTGCTCCCTAGGTGCCCAGTGTACATGGCTTCCTGTCTTCCTCTCACTAAGCTGCTGGCACTAATAGCCTCACGTTCACCCATTCTGTTCTAAGACACTTGTTTTTCCATGAGAAAAAGGGAGAAATCCTTTTTCTAAAAATGTGAGACTAGCTGTGGTGACTTAGTGCTTTGGTGGTAGCTGGACATCATTCCTTAAAGAGACAGTAAAGAGGAGGGAGCTGCTCTAAGTAGGGGTGATGAGAATGGCGGCTTGCAAACCAGACATGGCCTGCTTTATAATGGAACCCAGCTCCCCCTGCCACCCCTCCTATCACCCTCTGCTCTGTGAATACACACTCCTCCCTCCTCCCTACGTGAACATGACTCAGGCACCTCTGCTAGACACTGTCCCCCCGGTTCTAATTGCGTTTGTCTTGATTTCCACTTGGAAACCCATCTCCCTAGGCCTTGGTCATGTTCAGACCCCTGAACTGCCCCACAGCTTCTTACATGATGTCCCATGCCAGCAGCTAATTGTGTCTTGATGGCTTGACCAGTGTTAGCAAGTGTCCTAGTTCCTTGTCTCATTACTGTGATTCAAAAACAAAACAAAACAAAAAAACAACCCTGTCCAGGGTTGGGGGTTTAGCAGCTCAGTGGTAGAGCGCTTACCTAGCAAGCGCAAGGCCCTGGGTTCAATCCTCAGCTTAAAAACAAAACAAAACAAACAAACAAACAAAAAACCTGTCCAAAGCAACTTAAGGAAGAAAGGGTTTGTCTGGGCTCCCCATTTGAGAGGACAGCTCATCATGGTGGGGAAGGAAGGCGCTGTAACAGGAGTGTGAGGCTGCTGGTCACACTGCATCTGCAGTCAGGATGCAGGGCCTGGAGTAGAGGGACAAGGGTTGGGTGGGGTGGGTGTGGTTCTTAACTTGATTTCCCCTCATCTCATGGCAGGTGCTGCCTGCATTCAGGTGGCTCTTGCATCCTCAGTGAAGCTTCTCTGAAAGCATCCTCTCAGGCATACCCAGAAGTGTGTTTCCATGGTGATTTTAAATTCTGTCCTGTGGGCAATAAAGATTGCCCATGAGAGCGGGATTATCTGTGAGGAGGCCACTGAGCATGGAGTATGGGAACTTCTTTTTTTCTTATGCCTCAGCTTCCCTTAAGCATCCTGAGGTGGATGTCCTCTCTGCTGACTCAACAATCAGTTTTCTCCCCAAATGTTCCATCTCCTGCTCTAGTTGAAGGTCTCATGGTCTCTAACAGGGGTCTTCACGGAGCCCCCCTCATTGCCTCCTCTGCTGAGTGTCTTGCTGTCCTTCCAGGTCTTGGGCTGTCACTGAGCTAAGCAAACCCAGGTGACAGAGCCACCCCAGGGTATGCAGTGACTCTTGGATGGAAGGTCCAGTTCAGCTGTCACTTCAGGAAAGTGACCGTTGCTCTAAAATGGGGCACTCGTCATCAATCTTCCCTCTTCCCAGTTGTCCCCACCTAAACGAAACCCCAAGCCAGCAAAGATCAGTTCTGGACAGATCTTATGTCCTTTTCCCTGTGGCTTCCTTGCCCTAGCCTGATCTGGCATCTCAAACGTAGGCTCCATCATGTGCGACTTGAGCCTAGGTTAAACCAGGTCTCATGAGTATCTGGGTGACTCTAAGAATCTGTTTAAACCAAAACAAGACAGAGAAGCTTGCAAAGAAGTCAAACCATCATGTCCTCTAACCAGCATGTGTATTAGCTTCCTCTCCTGTCACTGTGACCAAATATCTGATGATAAGCAACTTTAAGGGAACTTTGGGTCATGGTGTGAGGGTACAGTTCATTGCGGTGGGGAAGACATGGTGGCGGGCACGGCAGTAGCACCATGATGCTTCTTGCTTTCCTTGGGTGAATTATAAAGAAGAGGCCTGACAGGAAGTAAAGGTAGGCTGTAAGCCTCAAGGCCCTCCCCCAGCCATCTACTTCCTCCAGCATGAAGATTCCATTAACCTCCCTAGACAGCATCACCGGCTGAGTACCAAGTACACACTTACCTGGAGGAAGCTTTTCACATTGACTCCACAGTAGTGCTTGAGAGCAGCAACCATCACTGGGGGACTGTCCCAAAGCTTATGCTCTTTCCTCTAACTTGGCACTTTTGTCCATATATAAAAGAAGGAAATTGATTGGGCATTGGTGTCTGGAATCCTGTAATACTGTTCTAAAGCAGATATTTTATAACCAGGCAAAGCAAAGTATTTCTCATTGCCAATAAATAATTTATACATTGGGAAAAAACAGAAGAGGAACACTTAATCACATTTAATATGCAGTCCTGGGAGGGGAACATGGAATGTGTTTTCTTAAGAAGCACATCATAGAAAATGTGGGAGCCCAGAGAGGTTTCCCAGTGAGATCTGAGCTTGGTTTACCATCAGGGCTGCGTAAGAGGATGATTGGATCACAGGCCTGGGTACCAGGTGTTTGGAATGGATCTACACTTGGTTGTATCTAGCAAGGGGGAGGTCTTTTGCCTCTCCCCTAGGCATTATTATAAAAAGCCCGTTTGAATAATGTTCTGGGCTGGTAGATAAGGATCCAGGCTCTTTTGAGGCTGTTCTGTGTTTCTGTCTGTTTCTCTCCCCTCTCTCCTTCTATCTGAATCTCTTATCCCTCACTCCTCAAGAGTATACTAGGGTAAAAGGTGGGGGCAGGTCCCCCACAAGAAAAATGTTAGGAAGATGTGGAATTCCTTATGTAGGAGAAAACCTAGTCTCTAAGAATGTGTGCTTGGGTCTCTGTCTCTTTATATCACTGCATATGTGTGTATAGATATAGATTGCCAACCCAACCATCAATCCATGCTAGTACAAGCTGACACCTTGAACTGTCCAGTCAGACAATTACTCTGTACAGAGCAAGTAGAGGCAGGTGTTTTTTTTTTTTTAAATAGAAATCAGGATCCCTCTGATTCCCCAGAGAGACTAACAAGTTGTTCCCTTGCTGCAGCTCACTGGACAATAGGTTTGCAACTTGCCTGCTCTCAGCTAGCCATCGAGGTCTCCTTCTTGCCATGTAGTTTGCACATGTGCCCTTGGGTAGACTTGGCCTCTTCACGGTAGATGGTGGTAATGCCTCCCGGAAGTCAGGTATCAGTCCCCAGCCGGCCCAGTGTCGTTGCCTGGAGGCCACCACTTCTTTGGCTGCAACTCTTCATTTGTTAAGTCATCAGGCTAGCAGGGGCCTCCTCCTCACCTGGGCTTTGATTCTGGCTTTTCTCTGATGTGATGAATAGCTCTGCTCCTCAGCATGAGGTCTGGGTAGAGAGGACCTGGGTAATTGACAGCCTTTGCCCTCTGCAGTCTGGGAGGATCCAGCCTGAGAGGCTGTGCTCAAGGGGTGGGGAGCCTGGTGATGTGGTGCTGGGAGGGTACCTGAAGGATGGAGGGCATCTTTCCCAGCAGTGCTGTGACAAGGGCACACAGCGTCATCCAGGGCCATGTATCTGTCTTTATCAAAGAGTGTGCACAGAAGCCAATTATAGCTAGGCATGGCTGGGAGCTAAAAGCTGTGGTTGAATTTTTCTGTCCAGCAGAGCATGGCAGGTGTTGAGGCCCAGAAAAGGGGCTCTGAGCAGGAACATGCCTTGGGGCCTGTAGTGGCCAGTCATGCACCATCTGAAGGCTTGGTCAGGACAATGGTATCTTCCAGGAAACCCCTGATCCACCCCCAAACATCAGAAGGCTGTGGGAGTGTTCTGGGCAGCAGCAGCAGCAGCAGCAGCATTCCATGCCTGCCTCTGAGCAGGTGGCCCCAGGGACAAAGGTGAGCTGGTTGGTGCTCTGTGCTCCCAACAAGCCAGTATCTGAGATGTTGCAAGTACTTGGCACATGCCTGATGCTTCTTGGAGCCCTTGGAACGGTGAGAGTGGGTGACATAAGCCAGACAGAGAGAGGAATACAGATCATCTTACGCTGTGTGGACTTGGGAAAGGCAGAGCAGGGGGCTTAGTGAGGAGGTGTGGGTGAAAGGACTCACGGCTCCTGCTAGACAGGAGGAGTAGAGTCTGCAGAGCTGAGGCACATCATGTTGGCTGTGATTGATGACCATGCACTGGAGTAGAGTTTAGCTGTTCTTAATACAAGAAATTGGTAAGTGTGTGCACTGGTCAGCTTTCTATTACATGACAAAATGCTAGAGGTAATCAACTTAGAAAGAGGACACAGGTTTGTTCTGACTCACATGAACAGGAAGTTCTGTATAGTTAGTTCAAGGTCGGCTGGGTCCATTGCTTTGGGGCCCGTGGTGACACAACATTGCCAAAGCTTCAGGCAGAATAAAGCCATTCACTCATAGCTGGGGAGTGAAGGAAGAATAAGTAGGAATCTAGCAGTCCCTTTGGGACTGTGACCCCAATGGCCTAAGGACCTCACACCAGGCCGTTTACCCAATGGATCTGCTCCTCCCAATAGCACTGTTCTAGGGAACAAGCTGCGGGCACCTGGCCTCTGGGGGCCATTATGTATATGCTGAAGCAAATTCATACCCCATAAATATGTGTAATAGAATAAATAATAGCACCAAGAATGACAGATGAAAGACCCGTCCTCTGGTTGAAACCTAGAAAACACGCAGAACAAGAAAGCCCCAGATGGTTGTTTTGTCAAATGTGGAAAGGGGAGGTGGTCTAGCTTTCATGACATGCCATTGTCCACCCCTGTGGATACATTGGTCTTTCTCTGTTGCAGGGATACCTCTTCCCTGTGGTTTTTCATGTCCTTGGTACTCAGTATCTATAAACCATCTACATAGCAGTGACTGTTGCCTTTCTGTTTCCAGATAGCTCCATATTCCCTCAAACACACATACCATGGCAAGCCCACTGCATGTTCTACAGGCATCACCAGCCATGGTGGAGCTGTTGGGATCTACCCTAGACTGTCTTATCTGGGGCAGCACCCACCTCACCAATGTCTGTTGTCTTTCCAGTTCTTGACTCCAATCAAGGTCCATCCAACACCTTCCTTTCTACCATACTTCATCTAGTCTCTGTGAAAACACTCAATGACTGACCCATGCTCTCATCCCTGTGGCTGGCCCAAGCCACCATTAGTGATTCTCTTGTTATGATGGCATAGTCTTCCACTTATTCCTCCTCACCATCTAATCTCAACACAAGGGCCAGAGAGATCTTAGATCCCCATGTGCTACACTGGCTACTCCCACACCCTCTTATAGTCTTCACAATCAATTTTGCAAAGGTCTAGGAGGTTTACTCTAAGACCCTCTGCCACAATCTCTCTTCCTGCCATTTCTCATCTCCTCTTGCTCTGTATTGTTTTGGTTTGTTTGTTTGTTTTTGTTTTTGCACTCCTGCATATTCTGCCTCAGAGGCTTTGTACCTACTATCCCTACTGCCCAAATTCTTGTCAAAGTGCCACCTTCTCCATCTGGTCCTCCTTAATATACTGCTCTAAATCATTCTTCAAGACATCCTATCCAGCCAAAGCACCGCTGGGTTGTCTATCTGTAGTTGGATAGGCATCTCTCTCTCCTAGGCTGTAAGCTACATGAAGACGGGAAAACTTGCCTGTCTTCAGTCTCCAACCTTAATCAGTCTGTAACTCAGAGAATACGTTCTGTGAACAATTGTTGGGTAGAGACTATTGTGGCAACTTCTTTGCAGCCTCCTGCGTGGCCTGGATCCTGGTGTTGGGTCATCCAAGGAGGCCAGCTTGAGTATTTCTGTGTGAGTCATGTTTACCTGGCTGATAATCCAGTCACTCTTTCCAGCCTGGGGTCAGCATCTTGAACTATATACATTGTCTCTGAGAGAAAAGATGACCATCTTGTATGCTGGGCCCCAGCAGTTGGAGAGGCAAGAGCCATCTACTCCTCCATGCTCTGGCAAATTTCAACCCAGGAAATGGGAGCATATGCCTAGGCCTTTGAGCCTTCCTCTGGGAGCGATGAAGCACTGCATTGCCTATTCACTGAGCATGCTCCCAGATGCCTCCTGTAGCTCCCTGAGGCCTCTAGAGCCAACCTGGGCAGTGAAGGGTGCCTGTTGTCACTGGTGCCAGGATCTCCACACCTGAATAGATTTCTAAGTAGTTGCCTGCTCCTGTGCACCCCCACAGCCCCATCTTCCTTGTTCAAGTCTTACTTCATCTTCTCTCACATGGTTCTTTGCTCTACATCCCTCCCCCCAGGAAAATAGTATCATGAGGCTTCGGTGGGTGTGCTGGGGGATTCAGTCTTATGGGCACGTAAATGGCTTAATGGCACCGTTTCCTGCCTTCTTCACCCAGAATCAAGGCTAATTAAATACCAATTGTGTTGTAAAACACTCTCAGGATCATTCTGATTTTAAGTATTTATCAGGTCTTTTTAGACCTCTCTTGAGCGGCAGTAAAATGAATAAGTTGCCCACGAGAGCCCCATTCTGCAGCCTCTGAACCCAGTTCTGACTCTTTTTTAGAAGGCTTGGTGAGCACTTGGTGAGGCGACAGCTTGTGACTGTTCAGCAGCAGTGCTGCACTAGGGAGCCTGGAGGGAGGCCCACTGCTCTGCAGGGTCTTAGAGAACAGTGTAGGGCAGGCAGGGCCAGCACCAGGCTCTATCATCTTCCTTGTAGATATCTCAAAGGGTTTGGACTTGTATGCAGTAAGGACAGGGATAAACATGCCATAAATCAGCACTTCTATTGGGGGAGGCTTGATAAATCAGTCTGGGCACAGATGGAAGATGGCTTGGTCCCCACTAAGGCTAACATATGGACTTGCTCACTGCCAGCCCACATTTCTAGGAGAATATTTAATAGTTTAGAAGAAATGTATTGCTTTAATATGACTTGCCTGGGGAAGTCATTTCAGAGAGATGCAAAATGCTAATCCCTCCCTTGGTTTCCATTGTATGACCGATGTGGCCCCGAGAAGGGATGGGTCCCAGGTGAGCTGTGGGGTATGACTGGGAAATATCACATCCATCTGTAGCAGCCAGGCTCAGTGCTTCCCAGGTGGGAGGAGGCACTCTGCACATGCTCCACGAGTGCTGCCTGATGGAGGGCTGGGGACTGCTCCATGGGGACTCCTGACCAACAGGTACATGGGAGAAGTGAGGCTCAGTCTGCCTCCAGCTACTGTAGGTCTGAGTAGAACTCAGTGGAATCTAGCCTTTGCTTGGACCATGATGAATACTCAATTTTCTGGAAGTGGGAAGGGACTGGGCAAGGATGAAGGTGGGAGTGGGAGGCTGGGATGATGAGAAGTTGGGACAAAGGTGAGAGGTGGGGGGATGGGGGATGAGCAGGAGTTTCTGTTTGAAGAGGCATGCCCTTTCATAGGGCAGAATCCTCGACTTACCATAGTTCCACTTACAATTTTCATTTTTTTTTTTAAATGGGAAAGTTGTTATGCAGATGTGCGCTATCCAGCCATCTACGAACATGTTTGTTTACTTTTGGTGCAAAATTTTGTAAATTTCATGAGGTACCATGAGGACCAATTTTTTAAATATATTTATTTATTAAAATTTTTTTCATTTTACATATCAACCCCAGTTTCCCCTCCCTCCCCTTCTTCTGCCTCCTCACCTCCTTCCCACTCTACCCCTATCCACTCCTCAGAGTGGGTAGGCCTCCCATGGAAGTCAACAAAGTCTGGCATACCAAGTTGAAGGAGAGCCTAGCCCCTCTGCATTGTATCACGGCTGAGCAAGGTATCCCATCACAGAGAATGGGCTCCAAAAAGCCAGTTCATGCACCTGGGATAAGTCCTGGCTGCCAGGGACCCCACAAACAGATCAAGCCACACAACTGTCACCCACATTCAGTGGGCCTAGTTCAGTCCCATGCAGGTTCCGAGCTGTCAGTCCAGAGTCAGTGAGCTCCAATTAGCACCAGTCAGCTAGCTGTCTCTGTGGGTTTTCCCATCTTGATCTTGATCCCTTCTTCTTCTTCTTCTTCTTCTTCTTCTTCTTCTTCTTCTTCTTCTTCTTCTTCTTCTTCTTCTTCTTCTTCTTCTCCTCCTCCTCCTCCTCCTCCTCCTCCTCCTCCTCCTCCTCCTCCTCCTCCTCCTCCTTCTTTTTGAATGCAGAATGCCATTTATTGAAGGAGGGAGGAGGTATTAAATATAGGCTTACAGCACAATGGGAGAACCCTGGAGGGCAGAAGTTTGCTTCTGATTTTTTTTTTTTTTAAGCTGAGGATTGAACCCCGGGCCTTGGGTTTGCTAGGCAAGCACTCTACCATTGAGCTAAATCCCCACCCCCTGCTCCTGATGTTTTACAATCTTGCATCTAAGCTGTTAATGCCCAATATGCTGGATACACAGACAAGGAGCTTCCCTTAAGCATTCAGGAGGGTGGAATCTACCAGGGAATTAGCATAGGTAGGATATCAAGGTCAAGGTTGGCAAGCAAGGCAACAGTTACCCAAAACGGGGGCCAGGGACCTACACCCCCCCTTTTACTAAAAACATCAGCTTCTGACTTAGGTTGCGTGGGACGCATGATGACCAATTTTAACTGTCAACTTTACACACTCTGGAATCGCCTAGGAAGATAATCTCCATTAGGGGTTGTCTAGATCAGGTTGGGTGGTGAGCATGTCTGTCAGGGATTGGAATATGTCTGTGGGGGATTGGGATTTGTCTGTGGGGGATTGGAATTTATCTGTGTGTGGGGGGGGTTGGGATTTGTCTGTGGGAGATTGGGATTTGTCTGTGGAGGATTGTGTTATGTCTGTGGAGGATTGGGATATGTCTGTGGGGTATTGGGATTTGTCTGTGGGGGATTGGAATTTATCTGTGGGGGGGTTGGGATTTGTCTGTGGAGGATTGGGTTATGTCTGTGGGGCACTGGAATATGTCTGTGGGGCATTGGGATATTTCTGTGGGGGATTGTCATGACTGTCTTACTTGATATGGGAAGACCCAGCTTGAAAGTGAGCGGCCCATTCCCTGTGTTTGGGTCCCAGACCTTGTAAGAGTAGAGAAAGAGAGAGGAGTTCTAAGTACTCATTTCCTTTCTGCTCTTGACAGTGGATGTGATATGACTAGCTGCTTCTGGTTCCTGCTACTGTGACTTCCCACAGTGGTGGACTCTAACCTGGAACTGTGAGCCAAATAAACTCATTCTCTCCCAGGTTGCTTATTTGTTGGGATGGTTTATCACACAACTGAAACTAAACTAACATGGGCACACAAATAAGTTTTGTTTTTGGTGTGTGCTGAGGGGAAACTGAGAGCCTCGTGAGTGCCAGGCACATTTACTTTGAGCTGCAGTCCAAGATCACAACACGTCAATGTAAAGTCAGTTTGGTCAGAGGTTTGCCCAGCTGTGGATTTGTGCATTTCAGCCATGTTTAAGGTATGCAAAGACCAGCTACGAGGTTCAGTGGCCATGAGTGTTAGGTATACCTTTAGCATATTTATTTGTAACTTGCAGGAGGCTACAGGATGAATCCACCATGCAGCCAGACACATATTGGGTGGGTAACACATGCATGCACTGTTGTGTTTCCAGCACATTTTGTGTCTTTCCTGTAACAATGGCTCTGTTGTATGTGGAAGATTCTATCATGTGAAGGTACCTTTGAAACCATCATATTCTGTTGTTGGTTGAATTGTGTATCTCTAAGACCAAGATGCTGTAGTCCTGAGCCCCAAGGTACCAGAATACAAGACTGAGTCCTACTTGAAGATTGTTCAAGGGATAGTTTGTGATTAGCAATTGATGAGTGACCCTGACTTTGTCATGAGAGTGTGGGCTCATGAGAACAGGCACAGGGTTTGAGGCTGTGAGATGAGAGGTGTCTCAAAACCCATCCCAGGGTTCTGGAGAGCATGTCAGGGAGCACCACCTGCTCAGGGACCTCAGGCTGCCCCTGACAGTGGTGACTCTTATCAAGAGTGAGGCTGCAAGGCCATAGCTCCAGGTTCTATGGTTAAATATCCATCCACATGAGAACCTGATAGATATCTACAATTGACATCTATCTACCTCTCTGGAGGGACCTGTGGGGTGCTGACCAAATGGGAATCCTCCTCAGAAGATACTTGTGTCCTCTGTGGCCACTGTCATCAAGCATTGCAGACAGATGGCCATGGCTGAGACTTCTGGATCCTGGGCTGTGAACCTTGCAGGTGGAAGAGGGTCCTTCCTGGCAGGGGCTGGCTGACCTCAATGGTCTATGGCTTGTGGCTGCATCACCACCCCCCTCCATGATCAGATCTTTTTCTGTGTATATTTCATGGCCCTTCCTCAATCATCTTGGATTGGGTTCCCGTCTCAGTCAGTGTGATCTTATCTTCATTTCACTGGTGACATCCACAATGACTCCATTTCCAAATGAGGCCATACCCTGAGGCCCTGGGGCTTAGAACTGCAGTACTTTGGTTTTGGAAAGCATGGGATTTGACCCACAACATAAAGATGAGAGCTTTCCCAGGTCCTAAAACACATTCACCTCAGACCAAGTGACTGTTATCTGAGTGGTTTCCAAGATGCATAAAAATCCAGGTCCCTGTGACATTTGACCTTGATTAGATCTGGAACCAAATAACAGACACATCTCTGAGCAGATCTATAGGAATATTTCTAGGAAGGATTAACTGAGGGAGGATGAACCTCGCCAGAGTGGAAGTCACTTTCTGGTGGCCCAGGTATAAAGAGGCAAAAGAACAGAACAGTGCTAGCTGCTGGTCTTTGTTCCTGCTGGTGAATGCATTTCCTCTTTCTTCTTCTTCTTCTTCTTCTTCTTCTTCTTCTTCTTCTTCTTCTTCTTCTTCTTCTTCTTCTTCTTCTTCTTCTTCTTCTTCGTCTCCTCCTCCTCCTCCTCTTCCTCCTCCTCCTGCTGCTGCCGCTGTTGCCAAAGATGATGATTCCTCCATAGACATCACAACTCAGCTTTTTTGCCCTTCCAACATGGGCTGAAGACCGATGACTCCAGGAGTTCTCCGGGCCTTTGGCACCAGATTGGAACTGCTGAGGAGGCATCCGGCCTCATGAACTGAGAATCTACCAGGGTCTTGGCCTCCCTAGTGTGCAGATGGCTATTACTGAACTACCCAGACGCTATCAGTTCAATCTAATAACTCTTTTCTGACCAACATTCATCCTGTTGGTTGGGTTCCTCCTTCAGGGCATCCTCAGTCCTCTTGTGTGAGGTCTCCCTTTTCCTCAGGGGTCATTGGCTACCGACCCACAAGGGCAAAGGGTGCAGAAGTGGAGAGTAGGGTTCAGACAGCTGTGAGTATGGAGGAAAGAACTTCTGTGAGTCAGCTCAGTTTATTGAAGCCACAGGGCCAGTTTATATAGCCCAAGTCAGTGAGGGAGAGGAGGATGAATGAAGAAGGGAGAGAATATACCTAATTTGCATATTCAGACCTGCTTGAGGATAGACAAATGCCAATTCAAATACCAGTGCACTAGGAAGAAAGAGGGGAGCTTATGTGCTGAGTCATACAGCCTTTGCAGGGAGCTTTGTGCAAGGTCATCCTCCAAATAAGGTCAGGCATCTGGGCCTAGAGACACTATCCAAACAAGGTTAGATAGAGAGGGGGTCCTGCTGAGAAAGGCAGCCCTCCATATTGCACTGACCTGAGGAAGGTATCTGGACATGGTGAATTGCAACCTTAAATGCAGGCTGCTCCAACACTCTCAGGTAGACATGAGGAATGTTTCCACTGTATTGGGGTTGGTACTTCTCAATGATCCTGTTCTTTCCTATTCTTTCAAGCGATTCGAGTTTCTGCATGTTGTCATCTGTTATTCAAAAACAAGACTTTAGTGAATAAATTCTGTCCTGTGGAGTAGAAGATAAGGTACAGTTGACCTGTCCCTGATGGCTGGATATGGGGTTCAGGTTATCATTTTGGGAAGAGAAGCAGCTCCAGGGCTCCCACCTCACTTTGCCACTTGGGGGAGGCTGACTTTCTCATTGCTTGAGTGTGCAGTGCTGTGGAAGGAACTGATTGGCTTGCTCTGTCTGTTGCTACAGGAGCAGCCCTCAGAGGGATGTGGCTGCCTTGTGCGTTGCACATCCCCAGAAGAATTACTTTGACCAGAGATGTTGGGGTGGGGGGAGAGATAGATGATAGAACCAGGGCTGAATAGATGAGAAGAGGGGAGTCCCTGCAGGGACTAGGGAGGCCTGTGAGAAAAAGGAAGTTCACAGGCCAGGGGGTGGACAGCGGTGACCACCATCCACCCAGACAAGTAGGGTAGAGTCAGAAAGGTCTCATTACAGTGGTCGTATGGATCACTGAGATGCTGGGTTCTCCTCTATGGAGTAAGCCTTTGCCTCGTGGCCCTGGATCTCCAAGATAAGCACATGGTTGATATCAAAGGCTCAATATCACTTTTGTTTTCATTCTTGTGTCTTGACCTAAAAACAAAGGGCAGGGAGTGGCCCCCAACAACGGCTCCTAGCCCCTGTCTGTGCCTCTTCCTAGTGATCCTGCAGTCATGAAATGTAGCTTTTGACTGAGTAGTGACCACACTTTAGAGGGACCTGGCTATCAGGTTACCTCTGAGACTGCCCAGTAGTGACAGCAGGGTGCTGAGGCGGCCACACTGTCTCTGAGGACACCTGGAGGACTGTTGCAAATGTCATGACAGGGCTCTCCTTGGAGCCTGGCTGCTCTCTGCTAAGGCTCTGGCTGCAAGCACCCTGAGAAGGCATATGGGTTGGCAATGTCAATCTGACCCTACAAGCTGCCATGTTGCCCTAAAACACTGTCATTTCTTCCTGACATAAATACAATCTGTTCTCCAGAATCATCGCCATAAACAATATTGCTTCCCAAATGGAGACCACATAATACCTTGCCTTAGCTCATTTCTGAGGATATCGTAAAACACAGGGTGGAGAAAGGCCTTCAGGATGGCCTCAGCCAGACGTATACAGGTTGTCTGACTCTGTCTTGCATGTTTTCTGCCATGTTCTATCCTTCTAGCTGTTCCAGCCTTGTTTTCCTGGAGTTGCTGGGGATGTACATGGTCCCTGAAGACATGGGAGTTCAGGGCTGTACCGTCCCTCACTCAATCCGTGTGCATGGAACACAAGGTCATATAAACCAAGTCCCTCAGTGAAGAAGGGACGCTTAGAGACATTGAGCCTGTGCCTAAAGATTACACAGGGAGAAACTGCATAAGAGGACAAAGGCAGAGGTCTTTTTCCTACAATTAGGCCCATGCGTCCTTACAGTGTGTTAAAGGATTGTACAACTGGAGGTTTGACTTCCTGGAGATGCTTTCAAAATTTTACAAGGAGAGCATAGAGCCCTGGGAACATTCTCTCAACTTCTTGCTATGCTGCCCACACTATCCATTTTCTTCATTAAGCCTTAGCCTATTAATAACCAGCCATTTGTCTTAATTCAATAAAAAGATGATTGATCGCATTTGTGAGGGTTTCATCGAGCCCCTGAAGGTGATGAATGGCCTGCAGCCAGGAAGCCTGAGAGAAACTATGTCGTCAGCTTGCTGCACAAGATGCTGGCTGTCTGTTTCTCTGAACACGTTAAAGACGCACATAGGACATCCTTAAGAATCAAATGCCAAGCCAGGCAGTGGTGGCACACTCCTTTAATCCCAGCACTCAGGAGGCAGAGCCAGGAGGATCTCTGTGTGTTTCAGGCCAGCCTGGTCTACAGAGCAAGTTTCAGGACAGGCACCAAAACTATGTGGAGAAACCCTGTCTTGGAAAAAAAAAATCAAATGCCAAGCAGCCTTTCTCATGGGCCTATAGGTGCTGAGCTCTCCAGCCTAGGGTTAGAGGCTGAACTTTGTTCCACGTGCATGGAATGAGGCTGTGTTTTACTTCCCTGCACTCCACTAAAGAGGTATCCCAGGCCCAGCTCAGGAGAGCTGGCCACCACTGTGAGGGACGTGCCCTTCCTGCCCTGAGTGGTGAGCTGAATAATGCTCCTTTACTCCTTTACTATGGTGATAGGAAGGCCAAGGGTGTTGGTGGCTGAGCCTGTTAAGAAATAAATTTCCACTATCTGCTAACTGCCCAGCCTGCGATGGTCTGTCATGGCAGCAGAAAGAACATGGACGAGGTCACTCTTCCAGCCCTTGACAGACATGTGTTGTGTAGATCCTAGTAGTGATCCGTGCACACTCCAGTCTCCACTAAAGAGGCCTCCCAGGTTCGGCTCAGGAGAGCTGGCCACCCCTGTGGGGGATGTGTCCTTTCTGCCCTGAGAACTGAGTGGGACCTAGAAAATGCCCACAGCAGAGGAGGCATGGCAGACCGTCTTCTCCAGTTCCCTGTGGTCTGCCAAGTGAGTCATACTGGGAGAAGACATTAAGCACTCGCCTCCTTTGAAACATCACTGAGGCTGCATTATTGCGTCCCTTATTTGAGACAATATCTCAAATCCCCAGAAAAGAGTTCTGATCAATAGAGTGTGAGCATGGTGAGAGCCTGTTACTAGGAAAGAAACACATTATTAGGGAGATTAAAGGATAATAAGGCTGCTAGGAAAGCGAGGGTAGGCGGAGTGCCGTGGTCGATGTGTGTACATTGGGTGGCTTCTCTGCCTCCGACTGAATCACGTGGTTAAGTGGATTCTCTTTTATGTACCTTCCCTTCTCTCTCTCTTTCTCTCTCTGGTTTTTTTTTTTTTTTTTTTTGTCTCTGCAGTTGAAATCAAGAACATTCGTCATGTGCATACAGGCTTCTAGAACCCGTGTGACACACCTGTATATCTTCACTTGGGACATGGGTCTTCGGGGACACTTCCTGCCCTCTGGGGCTCCATGCTGAGGACACATGAGAAAGTCACTCACCTGGTAGTGTTGCTTAACATTCTCCAGTGTGGAGAATGCAGAGCATCTGGCCAGGAACTTCCTCTTAGCTCTTCTGTTCAGTGGGGATACAGACTTCTCCAGTGGACCTGTGGGATCCCAGGACCAGCCAGCAGTCACATGTCTTTGCTCCTGAAGGAGAAGGGGGCAAATTACAGGTGAGGCTCAGGCTGCTCAAGGCTTCTAGATACTGGAGTCTCCCTAGATCTTACTGTACCCCATGTGAGGCTCTCCTGAAATCAAGAAGGGGGTAGTGATTGCTGCTGGTCAGGAAGAAAGGAAGTCTCAGAGATCCAGCAGGTGTTTGCAAAAGAGAAGAAGATGCTTCCTCTAAGATCATAAGGGGAATGGAGTCATGGAGAGGGGAGATGATCCAAAGCCATTAGACAGGCCTTGGTCAGACCAGTTAAGCAGCACCCTGCCTAGATATGGCAGCTAAACATAGTCTCTAGACCAGTGGTTCTCAACCTTCCTAATGCTGTGACCTTTTAATACAGTTCCTCATGTTGGGGTGACCCCCAGCCATAAAATTTCATTGCTACTTCATAACTGATTTTGCTGCTATTGTGACCCATAATGTAAACATCAGTGTTTTCCAATGGTCTTAGGAAACCCCTTTGGAAGGGTCTTTTGACTTCAAGGAGTCATGACCCATAGGTTGAGAAACCCCACTTTGGACCCCGAGTCCTTTTCCTAGATTGGTCATTGAAAGGGAAGGTTGAAGGATATTGGTTGCTTTGCTTATCCACAGAAGGAGGCCTGTGTTTGTGAAAAGCTTCTTGCCTGAATAGGAACTAGGCTGCACATGCAAATAGTCACCTTGTCCATGGCACCTTCAAACAGAGGCAAACGGGAGCCATGTGGAAAGATTGAGGAGTCAGCAGACCAGTGGCTTTCCGAGTGTGCCCAACTTAGCTCCTTCCTGTGCCCTGTAAATTTGTCCCCTTCCCTTAGCCTGGCAGATGTGATGGAGTCAGGCACCAAGATGGGTGGGGCCTCTCTGAGCATACAGTTCCTAAGTAGGTCAGAGGGAAATGTGATGCAAAGGTCAGAGAGATGGTACCCAGATGGCCTTGGAGATGGATAGAGGGTCCCATTCAAGGAACATAAGCACTTCTAGGAGCCTAGAAGCACAAGGAAGTAAGTTCCCAGCTCCTAGACCACCTAGGAAGACACACAGTCTTGGGCCTATGAAACTGGAATGTAATTATTTTGCTTTGTGGCTTGTCACCTACATGTGCCATTTGTTCCAGCCTCTGTAGACAATTGAGGTAGACTGTTAAACCTGGATCCATGGCTGTCACTGCTATCCTGGTGGGGGTGGGCTTACTCCCTCCTGCCTGTCTGGTGGGAGAGGGGTGGGAGAGAGTCATGCTGATTTTTCAGAGAAGGGGGAACTAGGGAATTGGGCTGACAGTTACCCCCAGAAATAAAGGTGTATGGTGGGGCCCACTGCTGCTCAGAGCTAGGCCAGGACACTCAGACTTTCTAAGTATCAGAGGACTTTATTGGATCTCTTCCCTCCCCTAGCCCTGTTACAGACAGAAGCTTTAGGTTTAGTTCAGAGATTGGGAATGGCTTTTCCAGGCCAGTGAGTAGGCATTGGAGAGTCAGAGCCCAGAGATTTTTGATTCCAGGGATTTCTCTAGGCACAAAACAGTGAAGGTCCAAGCATCCCAGGAGAGAGATGAACAGGGAAGTAAGATCTAAGGGCCCTGAGAACTGGGAACTCTGGATCATTCACCAGACAAGAACTGTTTTGTAGGAAGATTCACCTTATCCCTTGGGACACTGACACCATCAACTACATGCCTAGGATAGAATGATGTCCGAACAGGAGAAGCAGATTTTCAAATGAGGCATGCAAGCGGAAGGAATAGCTTAGAAACCTGGGACTCCACTTGGTTTGGGCTACATCTCCATTCTAATCATGCACTCGGCGGCCCAAGATCCTTACCTGCATGCACTATGCACAGACATTCCTTTTCAAACAATGAATCTAATAACTTGTTAGCTAGGACCCCCACCTGCATTGAGATGCATGCATATTCCACTCTGAAAAACGGAATAAGTTTCTCCTTCCCTTTATGACTACTAAACTTTATATCCTATTCAGCCATATTCCAATTATGTCTAGTGTGAGACTAGGAAGGCTGATTTAGTGTGAACTGATTTGGGGTGGATTTGCATTGAGGCAAGCTGTTCATTAGGTGAACTTTTAGGGAGAATTCCCTAATTACCATTTTGTACCTACGTATAGTTGGGCATGCAAATGATTAAGACAAGATGCATTGCATGTGCACTGGACAAGTATTCTGTCATTCAAAATAGAGAACCACTCAAAGTATTCCAATAGCATCTCCTCCTTTAGTCTCCCTAAAAGAAGCCTGGAGGCAACGACCTCCTTATATGACCTGCAGTCACTCTTGACCTCATTTTGGCCTGTATTATTGCTTTGCTCTGATTAAAGGTACATGGGTTATTATAACATGTACACTTGTTTCATTTTCTTAAGCCAGATGCCAAGAGCCTGGAAACAGAATCACCGGTAATGTAGGATGATAGTGAGACACTCAGAGACATTCAGAGACACTGAGGCTCCAAGGCAGAAAGTGGTCCTGGCCCTGGTTAGTGGCAGCTGTGGACCTAGGGAGATGCATGTGTCCTGTGATACCAAAGCCCACCCTGTGGCCAGCACCAGCCACCTTAAAAAAGGAGAGAAAGGACAAGCCTGGCCGCAGGCTCCCAGGCTTCATTCCTGTCTGTTGCTAGCTCATCTTCTTCCTGCTCCTGCTAGGAGCTCCAGGCACTGGATTTATATGTCACACAGGGCCCACCACACTCCCAGTCCATTCCAGGAGAAGCCTCTTTGAAGGCAAAATAGATTCCAGAATGATCGCTCACTAAGAGACATTCATCAGTGAGATGTCCTCCATAAAACTGAAATATCATAAAATCGTACACACGTGGGCCTGGAGCTGGGCAGGAACCATATTTCAGAGGAGAACATGGGCCGTGCAGAACACTGGTGACTGTGGTTGATAAATTAGACCCTGGTTTACACTGTTACTAGCTTGTTGGAGAGCGTGAAATGGCCCTTCCATCAGCATCCTGGCTCCCAGGAAGGTAGGGACAGTAGTTTCGTCAGCCATCAGTCACTGGCAAGGGCACTTGGCTCTGAGAAATATCTGGGTGCCTTGGGAGAGGCCAGCTCGGCTCAGAAGTAGGAGGTGGGAGACAAAGGGCATGGAGAGTTCTGCAATCCTGCAAATGGGATCACGTGGTGAGCGCCCTAGTCTACTGCCTCTCGGTCACAGGGGCCATCCTTCCTAGAGGGTAGAGTCCACTACACCAACCTTTGGTGTAGAAATGCCTAGAGACCCACAGATGTCGCTGTTTGTTGTAGACAGGTGAGTGACCTGTGGATGATCTCCTTGCCCCCACCCCCCCAGGACTTGTCAATAACCTGTTGACTCATGGTGTCCCTGCCTCCTATAGGAGAGCCAAGGTCACCTGTCGGAAATCATTCTAGGTCAGGTGGCACCTCCAAGTCTCACTGCCCTTTGTCTGAACCCAGATGCTCTCTTCCAGATGTGGACAAAGTCCCTAGCCTCTTTTACTTTGGGTTTCACAGAAGTTCAAGCCCCTCTTCAGATAGCAGTTATAGTGACAACAGGGGCACATTTGCAGATGCTCTCCGCTAGCATTTTCTAAGTGACCTGTGCCTGCCCTCCTTATGTCCTTCTACAGAGACCCTCTGAGTGATACCCATTTTAGAGATGGCATCACTGATGCCCAAGCTTGGCCCTCACTAGGCAGCCAAGTGGGTGGAAACTCAGCTTGGCCCTTGCTAGTCATCAGTCCGTCTTCTCTTAGTTGACAGTCAGGCTGGTGGCTTGGAGGACTGTTACCTGGCCCCTCTCAAATGCATCTCAGGATCCCTGTCTGGCTAAGTCAGGGCCAAGGAATGACAGACTTGGGTACACATGGCTGTCCACCTCACATCAGAACTGGCTCTGCTGCTCTGAATAGTAATGTCCTGCTTGGGTGTCTTTTGGGGAGTCTGCCGTAGAAGGTGGTTCATCATGGAACCTCCTTTTTGCACATCATTTTCCAGAATCAGAGGTTTTTCAGCAGGGCTCTTTCTGGTCTGAGGCATTGATGTGAGTTGTGCATTTGGTTTTGGCAGTGGGATGCGCTGATTTTGCAGCTCCAGTTATAGTACGAACACAGGTGTTCTGAAAAATACATATATAGAGAAGAGCTGCCAAATGTGGTGAGTCACTTCATTCTCCATTTATGCAGGCCTGGGTGCCACAAATCAAAGAGCTGAGCTCGGCTCATGCAAGCTGGGGAGGGAGGCACCGTCTGCATGCTGGAGTCAGGACCAAGCAGGTGATAGAGATGGGTTTGTTCTTCTGATAGAAGCAGGGATGGGACCAGGTATATGGTCTCCAGTGAGACAACCATAGAGAAGTGGGGCTGGGAGTGCCAGGGTTAACCTGGAAGCCCCATAGGTTGGTAAATGTGCACAAGTGTGAGCCTTTGAAACTGTGTGGGTATGTGTCTGTAGTGTGAGCCATGTATGTATACGTAAGTTTGAGCCTTTGTAAATGTGTGTGTGTGTGTGTGTGTGTGTGTGTGTGTGTGTGTGTGTGTGTGAGAGAGAGAGAGAGAGAGAGAGAGAGAGAGAGAGAGAGAGAGATCTGAGGGTATTGGTGAGTAAATGTATGTACAAGTAAATGCATGGCCCTGAGCGTGAACATCTGTTGATCCTCTGTGGCCCTGCACAGACATGGATACATGTTTCTGTGGGCTTGCCTGTAGGTGCCATGTGCTTAGAGGGAGGGCATTGGCATGGTAAGGACTCTAGGAAAAAACACTAGAGAGAGCACAGCATGTCCAGTGAAAGGGAGTTCAGGCCAGGCCAGGCCCTTTTGCATAAGTGCTCAGAATTGTGTGTGCACACTTCCTATAGAGGGAAAGACAGGCATCTACACAGTAGCCTGGACTCCAGACATCCCCATATGGGCAGAGTGGCCTCAAGCCAGGTTTACCCTATGGAGTTCAAGCTACCCTCTCTCTCTTGCCAAGCCTGGCCCTTCTCTACATCTGCCCTCCAGTCACATGGTCCCACCTGCCCCCACACTGAGAATGACCAGGTTTTTTCCCCAACCATCACCATGCTCAGTCTGGGTTCACCCTACATCTGTATTCTACATTGCAAGACTACAAGGGAAGTTGTTTCCAAGGACCTCTTTCACCAGCCCAGGCCTCCTAGACCCAAAGAATGGTGTCTGCATCCTGTCAGGGGCTCCTGTTATTCCAAGAGATAGGATCTCTGCTTGCATGGTTGGTTTGTCCCACTCCCTAGAGGACAGGGTCAGCCCAAGAGACTCCTCTGCTCACTGCAATGTAAGGCAACCCTTGGGGACAGATCTAACTCTTCTCACTTCCTTGAGTTTTGTGAGGCTTTGGATTTTAAGGTCTCTGTTCTGTTAGGGTCTTTGCCATCATGGACAAGAAAGGCTCTCTCCCTGACTGTGCTGGCCACTAAGGGGCCTGACAAATCTACCATCACCTCTTCTGAAGAAGGAGCTATGCTGCTCAAGCATCCTCTCACTGATCTGCTGTAGCATCCTCTAGCACTTTCTCCTAGATCTCCTACCATGCCGTGTCACTCAGTCATGGCTGGAAGATGTGGCTAGAGCATCTGGTTGTGGTTGTGTTTTATCTGGACTTCAATTTCAGGATGCCCAGAAAATCTTACCTCCTTCTCTGTAGCCCACAAGGCATGTGTCACACCTGCTGGCCCACAGTGGTCAGTTACTCCAAAGGTGTCTGAAGACACCATCAAAACCGGTTGTCCCAAGGAGGTCAGGGTAGCCCGTGAGATCCGGAGACTCTGAGGTCAAGACCTGGATGGGGACAACCTTGTGGGGCTGACTAAGGCTCTCTTGCTAAGTGACAGGTGGGTAGAGATGAGCTGTCTGTAAGATATTTGTGAGACAACAAGGTCACTTGTCAGGATACCTTAGACACAAGTACATGAGCTGAACTCTCAGAAGACTAAATAGAAAGCTGGAGAGGGTGAGTGGAGAACACAGCTAGTGGAGGAAAGCCAGGAGTGAGAGCATCAGTGTGAGGTGAGATGAGAGGTTAGAATCCATGAGCACATGTAGGTGATCTCCATAGGCTCATATACCTTCATATCCATATCTATATCCATGGCCTTATCACACTTGCAGCCACACCCACATCCTCATCCATATCTACATCTGTATTTTCATCCTCATTAGCATCTATGGCCACACTCCATCCTCATTAATGACCATATCTACATTCATACCCACATCTGCACACACATTCTCATTTTCATCCACATCCATATTCATACCTGCATCCACATCCACATCCACAGCCTTATCTATCTCCTTATTCTCATTGGTGTCTGAGTTTATATCTATGTCTACAGCCATAGCCTTATCTACACCCACAGCCACAGCCACATCCTTGTTCTCATTGGTATCTGCACTTATATCTGTGTCTGTAGCCTTATCCACTCTCACAGCCACATTCATATCAGCATCTGTATCCATACCCTTATCAGTATTCACATGTATTCCCTTCCATACCCACATTCATATCTATATCCATATACTCAGTCATATCTATGTCCACATCCTAATCAATAACCACATCTATACTCATATCCACATCCACATCCTCATCTGCACCTACATCAACTATTGACATCAGCTCTCTATGGAATGTGAAGTATGTTCTCAGGCTCGATGAGCTGTGTGTGTATGTGTGTGGGGTGTGTATGATGGCATATTAGTTTCTTTTGTGTTGTTGTGATAAATTGCTATGACCAAAGTGACCTTGTGGAGTTTATTTTGGCTTATAGTTCTAGAGGGATAAGAGTCGCTCATGGTGGGGAGACACGGCAGCAGGTAGGAATGCTAAAGATGGAATGCTAAGAGCTCCCACCCTCAATTCAGGCCACGAAGCAAAGAGAATAAACCAGAGGTAGTATGAGGCTTTCAACTCTCAAATTCTACCCACAGTAAAGTACTTCCTCCAGCAAGGCTCCACCTCCCCATAACCTCTGCAAACAGGACCTCCAAGTGGGGACCATGTTTGCAAACGCCTTAGCCTTTGGGAGAAATTTCTCATTCAAATCACCGCAAATGGTTACTATGAGTTGTCAACTTGACAGAGTCTAGAGTCATCTTGGAGGCACACCTGAGGCATGCCTGTGGGGGATTATCTTGACGGTATTAATGGGGGTTGGACGACCTGCCCACTGTGGGCAGCATTATTATCTGGCTGGGATTTTGGACTAGATAATGGAGAAGGGGAACTGGGCACTAGCATGCATGCCTTTGTTACTCTCTTTTGACTGCAAAGGTAGTGAGTGTGGCCAGATGCCTCAAATCTCTGTTGCCTTGACCCCCAACACTCCTTGATGGACTGTGCCTGTGAGCTGAAATAAGTCCTTTCTCTCTTAAGCTGCTTTTGCTGGGGTATTTTATTGCACCAACAGGAAAGGATGCTAAGACAGTATACTAGTATGACTGGTGTGTGTGTGTGTGTGTGTGTGTGTGTGTGTGTGTGTGTGTGTGTGTGTTAAATGAAGACCATAGAGTCCTCATCTTTGGGATGGCGGTATCTCCCAGATGGGCCATTTGGAAGAGGAGACCAAAGCTTCTGAGAGATTCTAGTTTCTCCAGCAAAACGCAGTGGTCTTGTGGTAGTGAGATGGCAGGATCTAGATGAGGAATTTGAAGATGCTTGTTTGAAGAGGATGTATAAATAAATGGTGGTCTGGGGTTTGCTTGGGAGAGCATCAAGCCACTGAGGGGTCTCAGCCAAGAAAGGATGACACTGTAGGACTTATTTGGGGGAAGATACCTCTGGTGGTGATACTGGTGAAAGGAGAGATGGTTCTGGGACCAACGGCAGAACTAGAGTCAGGAAACCACCTGGTGAAAACCAAAGAATGCCCAAATAACCTGAACTAAGGAGGGAACCCTGGAGAGGAAGGGTGGGGCCCTACTGTCAAGCCTCTAAGGAAGGAGACTTCTCAGGGACCATTTTGAAAGAGAAAGAGCAAGCTCAGTTTTGAGTATTTTACATTCTTTGCTTGAGGGAAAGAAGCTGTAAAAACTGCAAGCAGGTATGAACCATATCTCGGTAATTTCCAGAGATTGCCTGAAATATGATAGGCACATAAAAGATTCTAAAAGTGACTACTTTACATACACAAAATCGGCTGCTCACAGAGCTTCATGGGAGGGGCATCACCCTTCCCTGCAGCTACTTGCAACAGGGGATGGGAAGAACAAAGATTCTGGCTCATTGGAACTAGGTGTATGTATGGCCAGCCTGCAGCTGCAGGACAGGCCTTGGCCCTCCTGCTCACTTTGTCTCAGGCTTTATTCTGTCTCCACCCTTCTGTAGACATGCAGCCCAAGTGTGACAACCCCGCTCTCATGCTCAACTCCAGACAGAAATCAGGAGCAGGGTCTGGGGATAAAGAGCTTGTTGCACAAGTGTAAGGATCTGAGTTTTGGTTGGTATTGAATGCTAACACATATGAATGCTAGATGTGTGGCAGCCCAGCCTGCCTGTGATTCTAGCCTCAGAAGGCAGAGACAAAAAATTCTGAAAGCAAGCTGGCTAGAGAGACCTTGTCTCAACTGAGAGCTGTTGAGGAAGACACTTTATGTCACCCTTGTGGGAGCCCACAGTGACTCCAGCTTGTGACTTGATTCCATCTTGACTTAAGGTCAGAGAGTTCAAGCTTGTTTTTGCTCCTCATGGCCAAATAACAGGATGATTGACCAAAGGTGTTACTAGATGTATTGATCATTAAGGAGGTGTTATGCTTGTTTGTTCCTTGAACAAGGAAGTCTTCTGACCCCTTGCTTTGGGCATAAAAAGGTTATGAGAAATAAATTTGGGGCTGCTGCAGTGTTCACTGAGAGCTCTCGTGAAGCTATCCCATGTCTCTGTCTCTTCTTTTATGTCTGTTTTTTCTATCTGCCTTTTCTTTATTCTCGCTCCCCTATTCAGGCACTGTTAGACAGGTTGGCTGGTCCCAATACACCCTTTGGTCTTCACATGTTTGTGTAAGCAAATTCCCGAGTGCCAGTGCACACAAAAGTGACAGCACTCATGTATGTGCAAAATTAATAAAAAAAATTAACAAAAAAGAAATAAATCATGATTCCATCAGAATGAGGTTAGTTGGGAGCCTAAGCTTAAACACACAGTGTTAGGTCCCATGTAGTTCTCGGAGGTAGCAAAGGGGGAAATGTGCATGCTCCGTAGGGATGTCTTTCACCATCCAGGGGTTTAAGAGCTTGGCCTTCGACATAAGAAGAAGCTGCGAGCTTGAAAATCAGCAGGTGTATAAATGGGACTGTCCAGAGATGTGTGTCTTGGGGAAACCAACTTCTCAAAGGCAGAAAACATGATTGGGAAATCAAACATTTCCAATGCTGTGTTGTCAAAAAGACACTGACCTGCTTCCTAGAACTCAAAGTTACAGGAAGAGGGATGTGCAAACAGACCAAGTGACAGCTGCTTAATCTCCCCCCAGTCACATGGTGACCCCCAGACAGCTGGGCTCCATAGAGATGAGGCAGAGGGATGTTCTTGTGAATAGTCCCTGAGCAATTTTCACCAGCATTGAGGGATGGGGAAGCTGGTGCTGTCTGGGAGTTTTTAGATGAGGCAGAACAGTGGCTACAAAGGACACAGGAAGTCAGAGAATCCTCTAGATCACTGTATGAGATGCAAGAAGGCTCGCCTGTCTTCTTGTCCTGGAAGGTGAGGGAGGTGAGCAGAGCTTGGCGTTCAATGTGGCAGAAGCTTCCAACTCCTCACTGTCTCCATCCTCTGGCTTCTGAAGCCTGTGAAGTTGCTGAGGTCATGGATTACTCAGCTGTCCCTGGGTCTGTGGAGACCCAGCCAAGCCCTGGCTTTGGAGCTGGTCTTGTGACCATCACTGTGTGCACAAGAGTGTGACAAGTGTCCAGAAGCACTAGGGGAAATAGGAGCATGAATAAAATCCTCTCATACTCTAGAGAAGCAGGGAGACCCCGGCTGACCTCAGGGGCAGCCAGTTGGATACATATGAATCTAAACTATCCCAGGTAAATCAACTAAACCAAGGAGGGACCACTGTTCCCTCCTCTATCACGGGTGACTCATTTTATTCTTTTTCGAATCTACTCATGGTAGGCATGTCTTCTGATCCCACTGTCTGCCTTAGATATTGTTCTTATTTCTGTGATGAAATACCTTGACCAAGAAAACTTAAAAAGAAAGTATTTGGTTGGGTTTACGTTCTAGAGGGCTAGAGTCCGTCACGGTGGTGTGAAGGCAGAATGGCAGGTGCGGCCGAGAGATCACATCTCAAACTGTGAGCAGGAGGTAGAGAGCATGCCGGGAATGGTGCCACTCTTTTGAAACTGCAAACTCATCCCTAGTGGCACCCTTTCTCTGGCAAAGCCACACCTTCTAATCTTCCCCCAAAAGCCACCAACTGGAGAACCAAGCGTTCCAGTTCCCGAGACTTACGAGGGCATCTCATTCAAACACCGTTCCTTCACTTCACTCTGTCTTACCCGTATTTTTGTGCTCTGTTGATGGTTGACCAGACATCTGTATATTTCTAGTCTCATTTCCAGTTTCTTATGGGTTTTTTCCCTGTCTGCCTGGTGTGGCCACTTCAATGGTGTGTGTGTTCTTTACCTCTGAGCTCAGACTAGTTTAACCTGCACTGTGGGACCCTGGGGTCAGGCACATTGGAAAATACAGAGGGGCCTCCAATCCTTGGGTAGTTTCCCCTTGATCTCCTATTCTCTGCTTTCTGCACGTATGGGGCTCTTCTTCCTGCACTCCTAAGCCTGCCCCCTCTTTCAGGCCCACATGATGTCAAGCTTCCTGGAAGGCAGATTCAGGCTCAGCCTCAGGACCCAGAGTATTACAGAGTTGTCAGTTCCTCCATATTTTAAGTGGGTGTTTCTTTTATGTGTTTATAAGAAAGATTATTATGGGCATACTAATTGATAATTTTTACCCATCATTAACCCCCAAACCAGTCTTTTCATTGTTTGCTTTTGTAAAACTTAAATTTTTCATTTAAAAAAATTCATTTTTCGTTGTCTAGTTAACATCTGTACAGGTTCACCTACTTGTCACATTAATTCTATTTTGTTACCCTATAAGGTACCACAAGTTGCCCTATTCTTGGCTCCTTTGGGGGGACTTAAAGAGTTCCAGCCATCCTTTGTGGAAGACACTGTATCTTTGGACATATGGCTGAAGCCCCTACAGGCTTGCCAGGCACACCCCCCCACACACACCTCCGAGCTGTGTGTTTACAAATGGCCTGTCTCTTGGGAATAAATCTCTGCACTTTCCCCAGGAAATATAGTCTATAAATCACAGTGACATTTTAGATGAGATTCGCCTCCTCCTGTGCCTCTGCCTTTAAGTGACCCCATCCCTGTGTGTGTTGCAGTATTTGGAGGAGGCCAGCTCAGCCCGGTCCGGTAGGCATAGTTAGTTAAAGATAAGATCACTGACATCTTCAAATGCCACATTTGTCAACACAGGAGTGACCCTGCCCCAGGTGCTGGATGGGATGGCTCTGTCATATTTGGTGTGAGAGTCTCCTTTACCTTGCTCACTTCGTAGTCCTGGAAGGCTGCTGTCCTCACAGATGGCAGATACTTTTTAACACTGTGATAATTGATTTTATTGTCAACTTGGCTGGGCCATGGAGAGTGTTTACCAGAATGAAAATTAGACATGAATGAAATGATTGGACAGCTAGACGAGGAAAGGAACCTTGCACCTTAATAGATAGCAGCAAGAGGAGGAATTGTTTTTGAAGAAAGAGATAGGATTAGACAGGATGTAAGAATAAAATGATGATCGCAGACAACGTCATCAGAGAAATGGAGAACGCAAAGGCAAAAGGACAATAAGAAAATTTGGAAGTCCACACATAAAAGCCTGGACAGGGGCCTGTCAAGAGGGCTCAGTGAGTAAATGTGCTTGCAGCCAAGCTGGACAGCCTAAGTTCAACCCTTGGGGCTGACACTGTGGAAGTAAAGGACTGATTCCCCCAAACTGCCCTCTGACTTCCATACATACACTGTGGCATGCGTGCGCATGCACACGTGCGTGTACACACACACACACACACACACACACACACACACACACAATATAAATACATGTCTTTGTTAGGGTTCCTATTGCTGTGGTGAAACACCATAACCAAAAGGCAAGTTGGGGAAGAAACGGTTTATTTGGCTTACACTTCCACATTGCTGTTCACCACTGAGGGAAGTTAAGACAGGAATTCAAACAGGGCAGGAACCTGAAGGCAGGAGCTGATGCAGAGGACATGGAGGGGAGCTGCTTACTGGCTTGCTTCCCCTGGTCTGCTCTGCCCACCTTCTTATAGAATCCAGGACCAACAGCCCAGGGATGGCCCCACCACCATGGAATGGGCCCTCCCCAATTGATCACTAAATGAGAAAATGCCTTACAGCTGCATCGCATAGATGCATCTCCTCAGCTGAGGCTCCTTCCTGTCTGAGGGCTCTAGCTTGTAACAAGTCAATACACAAAACCAGCCAGTACAATACATACATACATACATACATACATACATATATATATATATATATATACACACACACACACAGTGTGCATATTATAGCTACATATATACTATACATGTATATAATATATGTAAATATAAAGAAATTTTAAAAGAAGACTGGACAAGAGATTCAAAACGGATTATGTTGGAGATGTTAAGGTAGATACCTAACACGGGGCACAACACAACCTTCTACAATACCAAGAGGTCTCATGTTGCAAGAGGGTACAAGCCTTTTTGGGAAAGTCCACATGGAACAGACCACAGCAAACCACACTCCGTGAAGCTCTAGTGAAAGAACAGTCACCGTCCTCCAGACAGGAAGAGCAGAATTCTCACAGAGCAAAGAAAAAAAAAATCAGACAGATGCCAGTCTTGACAAGTCTTTATACCAGATGGAATTGGGGACACAGATTTAAGATACACAGAGAAAGCAGTGTGAGCCAGGCTAGCTGTCAGTGCACGTCACATGAAAGCCCAGAAAATGCTGTCCTCGGGGCTTTCCTCAGCGTCTGCTGGAGAGCTAGTTTGACTCACCAAGATGATGGAAGGGAGAGCAAGAGAGGAGAAGCGCAGCCGGAGGCCACAGCAGGCACCCACGAAGACCGGAAGAGAGATGAGCTCTACCCTCTCCGAGGGCAGGCAGCCATCAAGCTGAGTGTGGGGGAAAGAGGGAGTGTGTAAAGGGTAGAGAAAGCTAGCTGATCATAGAAACTGAATGTGGTACTTTGGGACAGAGGAGAGACTGAGAGGATGGGATGCTTGGACTGGAGACCAGGGTCAGGAAGGATGTAGGTGCAAGCGTTAAGTGTGAGTGACACAGTGTCTGTCAGAGTGAAGATGCCTGCCAGTGCACCAGAGAGAAAGGACTCACAGCACAGAGGGGAGGGACGTGTGTGTGACCCATCATATACATGCACGTCACAAAACTGTGACAGAATGAGGACAAATATACCGATTCCATTGATAAACACAGGAATGGGCTTGATGCAAACAAAAGAAATAGGATTTCAGATCGGCCAACAGATGAACCCAGAATTATGCTGTGTACACAAAGGCCTGTCAAAAGTAAAGAGATTAAAGAAGTATGAAGGGGTCTGCAGGGGTCCTCCAGGGGTTAGGAGCACTTACCGCTCTTGTGGCAGATCCAGGTTTGGGTCCCAGCACCCAGGTGACTATGAGTTGACTCCAGGGAACCCAACATCCTCTCTGGCCTTTCATGGGCACCTGAACTCCACAACTCCCCCACCCCCTGCCTCCCTGCCCCCCACACAATTAAAGATAAGATAAAATCTAAAAAAGAGAGGCAAAGAAAGTTCAAGTAAACATATAGCCTTAAAAAAATAGAAATGGAAGGAAATCAAGTCTAAAAGGCAGATAGGTGATGATGCCATGGCTGCCATCCCAAGGAAGATGGTGTGGTCATTAGCTCACACAACCTGTAGCCAGGGAAGACATGGAAAGGACAGCAGTTCAAGGGTACACTAGAGGCATCAGTAGGAGTTACATAGAGAAGAAATAAACATGCTACAGGGAGCTTACCATGCCTCTCCCAATTCACAACCAGCTATTATTAGACAGGAAGTGGAAGCTGTCAATGACAGGACCAATGGGGCAGAGCCTATGATGGCACATTGAACTCTGACCTCTGGTAATTGAGAATACATTGTCTTTTAAAAGAACAAGGAACCGCCTGCAAATTGAGCATGTCTATTGCTACAAAGAGAATCTCATTAAGTCAGAAGCACAGAAATGATCCATCCAGTTCCCCGCCCCCCCTCCACACCCTTACTACAGGCAGAAAAACTAGAAGTTAATTATGGAGCTAGCAGAAGTGAACACTTGCCCAATAAGCATGTCAGTAAACAACTTGGAACAAAGACAGAATAAGGGATGATACCACAGAACTTCAAACCCAGAAGATAAGAATCTGGGTTGGGGAGCTGGAACATTGAATAAGCATGAGTACCTTAGTCCAAATGCCTAGTGCCCACATAATAGCCAAGTTTGGCTGTGTGTGCCTGTGAGCCCAGCACTGGGGATGGAGACAAGTGAGTCCACAGAGCTTGGTGTTCAATGGAATTCCAGATTAGTGAGAGACCCCTTGCCCAAGCCATGAGGGCACAGCGTGACAGAGGAGATTGCCATGCTCTGGCCCCTGCATGTCTGCTCATGGGTGCACTCATGTGCTTTCAACACACCACACACACACACACACACACACACACACACACACACACACACACACACAAATAAATAAATAAACAGATGAATAAAAAGAAAATAATCTATGGAGCACCGTTAAATAGTTTATAAAAGGGTAAAATTTTGAATTTAAATGAAAATGAATATCATTACAAATAAAAATTTAAAACATAATAGCTTAATATCCAAGAACCAAGAACAGTAACAACCTAAACCCAAAGAAGGCAGATAGTGGAAACTTCAAGAGGACAAATGAGGCCCCCACACCCCCCCCACCCACACACCCCTGTAAGTCAGAGGAGAAGACACAGAACTGGAAAACAGATGACACGAAACGACAGCCTGCGACCACCACGGAGGATCTGGTGCAGAGTTCCAGAGGGGCGGGGAAAGGACGAGGATTAGGATGGAGAGAGTAGGGTGGGGCGGAGAGGAACTGGGTTTTCAAATGGTTAAACCATTTGCAAGTGGTGTACACACAACGTTAAATGATGACAGGACAGAATGACCTTCTAGAAAGGCATGGGATGCCAGTGAGAAGAATCTAAGCAGATGGTTACCACCACAGTGAAGCAGAGGTAGCAAGGAACGCTCCTTCCAAACCCCATCTCCACAGGGAAACACACTACGTTTAATTAGACTCATTACTAGCAATCTTCCGAAATGACTCCAGAGTGCATGGGAGGGTGGAAGTCATCTGGGTTCTTCCTCTGAAGACAGAGATTCTGCTGAAAAGCAGGGGTGCTGAGATGCCTCGCTGATGGATGTACATACACAAAATTTCCGCACCTCACCCTCCCCCAAAAAAAAAACCCACAAAACAGCAGCAAAAACATGAAACAAATAACACATCATGATCAAGTACTTGTTTTACTAGGAATGGGAGGGTAGTTTGATATTAGAAAATATATTAATATAATCCATCAAGGGAGACAGCTAAGCATAAACCCCATCAGATCATTTCCAAGGTAGGAGAGACATTCTGCACAATTAAACGCATTCATGTCAAAAACTCCTGATTAAAAAAAAAAAAAAGCAAATGGTGCATCTGGACGTCAGCCCTTTACTTGTGATAGTCAGTGTCATATCCAACTGAGGGATGGACCTCTGAGTGTGTTCATGGGGGCGGGGTAGAGGTGATCCTGATTATGCTAGTTGGACCATGCCCACTGTGAATGACACCCTATCTGCCCACTGTTGGTGATACCATTCCCTAGGCAGAGGGTCCTGGACTATAGTGGAAAAATCACGTTAACAACAGCGTGTATCCATTCACTGTTCTCTGTTCTTTATTGTGGATGTGATGGGACCCACTCCCCTCAGGCCCCTGCTGCTGTGACTGTCACACAGTGATAGTTTGTGACTTGTAAACTAAAACACTTCATCTCCTAAATTGCCTTTGTTGGGGTGTTTCTTCATAGCAACAGGAAAAAATAACCAAAGTGATAAATGGAGACAGGGCGGGTCTTCTCACCTCAATTAATGTCACACAGACATGCCCAGAGGCCCATGTCTCAGATGATTCTAATCTTTGCCATGCATCTTCTTATATGGACAGACAAGATGAAAATAGGCCCATTTGCATCCTTCCCACCATGGAGAACAAATTGTGTTAAAAGTCCTCACTTTATCTATCTATCTATCTATCTATCTATCTATCTATCTATCTATCATCTATCTATCTATCTATCTATCTATCTATCTATCTATCTATCTATCATCTATCTATTTACTTAATTATTACACAGACTAAGCAGGCATTAGAATACTACCTTAAGTAAGGAATACTCTCTGAGGAGGGCGAAGGGGAGTACATTAGGAATCTTCCTTGACCTCCCCAGAAGTTGTCACAGAGAAAGCTAATATAGCCAGTCACCAGCAGACCTACCTACAACTTGAACAGGGAACTCAGTATGATATAGCATAATCCACAGATGTCCATGATTCCTCAGGAAGCTCCTCATCTACTGGGAACAGGGAGGAAGAAGACATCAAGCACAGGAGGCCAGCATGGAGGCAAGACCTGCTACACCTGGGGAGATGTCAAAGCAGCTGTGAAAACACTTCCGCTTTCACACAATGAAATCCCGGAAAGTGCCACCTCAGAGCTGAGGCTGCCACTGCTGATGAAATCAGCAAGTACAGGGACAGCTCTGTGGAAGAGCCAGCCTGGAAAAGTCAGGGAGAGTCTGAGCACAGAGCAATCAAAAGAGCGGGTCTGAAGGGTGCAGCGGAAAACAGACAGCAAGAAAAAGATGAAGGGAGCCTCAGGAGCTGGGGATTGCCTGGGAAGTCTGAGCCCTGTCCTTTTGTCCCTGAAGCAGAAGAGGAAACAGCTGAAAGGGACTTGGAGGAGCAATGGGTGAAAAAACGTTCAATTTGGCAAGAAACTGGAAAAAAAAAAAAAAGAAAAACTCAAGCGGGATAAACCTATAGAAACCTATGCCAAGTTGTAACATAATTAAACTTCCACAAGGTGAAAAACAAAGGAAAAAATGTTGAAAGATGCCAGAAAGCATGCCTCAGCTAGAGGGGAAAATCACCTGAGTGACAGAGGATTTGTCACCAGAAGCAGGAGGCCAGGAGGAAATGACGGGATCTGTTGCAGCAGCTGTGAGAAAAGCAGCGTTAACTGGAAGGTTCTATTCCCGTGAAACACCCTCAGACACAGAGGAAACAGACGTTCTCAGTGAGGGGAAAGCCAGGTGATTTGCTACCTGCAGACCTGCCCTGAATAAAGGCCAAAGGAAGTTCTCAGCGAGGCAGGAAGCGCAAGAGTAGGGGGATGCTGACTGTGTGTGTTCTTTCTCTCACTGTGGTCCCTGGATTTCATACAGGTTTCTAAAATTGTGTGTGTGTGTGTGTGTGTGTGTGTGTGTGTGTGTGTGTGTGTGTGTGACATGAAAGACCTAAAACTGTCCAGGGGACCAAGAGGACAGTGGGGATGAGAAAGGGGGGATACAGGGACATGGGCGAATACATTCAATGGACCGTATGTATTTGCATGAAAACTTTAAAAATTCATTATTTGGGGGGAAAAAGCATCTAGGAGGAGGAAAGTGGAGCACAAACAAAAATACACATAAATACAGCTGGCCCTCTTTTTCCTCCTGAGTTTTCCAAATCACGTAATGTTTAATGCAAAATTTAGGGCTGTTTGGTGTGACTCTCCATCTATGCTGAGGACCTATTTAAGGTAATGACTACCCAAGGAGATGCAGACTGAAAGGGAGAGAGGCAAGGCATCTGTGCCCCCTGAAGACTCACACAGGGACAGACCTGGCCTCTGGTTGTGTCTACACACAACAATGACACACAAAGGCACAACAAACCCCCAGAGATAAATCAGAACAGGAGCTGGATAAAAAGAACTCACTCAGGACTGAGCGCTCCAAAGTCTCTCACTCTCTGCATGGTGTCCAGCTGTGGGTCTCTGTGTTGATTCTAGGAACTGTAAGAAAACCTCCTCGGATTCGGGCTTAGTGGGGCACTGCTCTATGTGAATAGCAGGACGCCATTAGGAGTCAGTCATCGATATGTTCCTTCAGCAGAAAAATAGTGGTGGGTTTTTCCCTGGGTCCAGGACCTATCTAGCTTCAGATTCTCAGTCACTGAGGCTCAGACATCTATGCAGAAGAGGAGGCAGGGAGACTGAAAGATTCAGAGAGGATGGATGGCTTCAAGGAAGCAGCACCTTGCAGAACACTGTGGGACTGATATGTATTTGAACTCATAGAGGCTGAGATAGCATAAAAACTGCAAACTACACAGAGCCCTACCTGAGGGGACTTGGACATGGGTTCTCATTCCTAACCAAGAAACCACTTGTACCTGATAGATGCTAGGAAAGGGAGAATCAGTTTTCTTCAATGGAGTGTCTCTGGGTATATCTATTATACTCCTGGCCAGGCCCCCTGTCTAGGAGTACTTGGCCAACATAAAGTAGATTCCATGTGCGGTGGTTTGAAAGAAAATGACCCCCAAAGAGGGTCATTGGGGAGGTGTGGCTTTGTTGGATTACGTATGACCTTGATGGAGAAAGTTTGTCACTATGGAGGTGGAGTAAGGTCTTTTGCTTAAGCTTCACTTAGTGTCACCGTGGACTTCCTGTTGCCTGCAAGATGTAGGACTGTCAGCTACTTCTCCAGCACCGCATCTGCCTGCATGCCACCCTGCTCCCTGTCACGATGACAATAGACTGAACCTCTGAAACTGTAACCGAGCCACCCAAAGTAAATGTTCTCTTTATAAGAGTTGCCATGGCCATGGCGTCTCTTCACAGCAATGAAATGCTAAGGTATGATGTTCTTTGTGTTGGTAGGTTTTTTTTTTTTTTTTGTCTTATTGGAATTCTTGTTTGTTTGTTTTGATTTTCATCTTTTTTTGTCTTTTTCTCGTTTTGAGAGAGAGAAAAAAAATAATGTGTAGTTGGAAGGGTAGAGAGTGGGGAAGATCTGACAGGAGTTAGGGGACAGCAAAGAATGTCATCAAAATGTATTTCATGGAAAAATTTTGAAATCAGAGCAGGGATGCTGAAAGGATTCAAGCCATAAGACGGTAGGAAAGTTAAGTCAGAGAGGGGTAAAGGGAGAGAGAGGAGGAGAGGAAGAATGGGAGGGAGAGCAGAAGACAAGAAGGGGGGGGGAGATAAAAGGGTTGGGAGGGAGAGAGAGGAAGAGAGAGGCTGAGACCAGGTGTTTAACCCCTCAAATATCAATGATTACAACTATGTAATGCACCAATTAAGATGATAATAGTTATAGAGCACATTAAAAAGCTAACCCAACTATATTCTATTCTTTTTTTCTTTTTTTTTTTTGATATTGTTATGTGTTTTAATTTTATACATCAGCCATGGGTTCCCCTGTCCTCCCCCCTCCTACCCCCACCCCCACCTTCCCCCAGCCCCTCCCCTTCATTCCCATGTCCTCCAGGACCAAGACACCCCTGGGGATTCATTTAAACCTGGTGGATTCAGTACAGGCAGGTCCAGTGCCCTCCTTCCAGGCTGAGCATGTGTCCCTGTGTAAGCCCAAGGTTCCAAACAGCCAGCTCATGCACCAAGGACAGGTCTGGATCCCACTGCCTGGGTGCCTCCCAAACAGTTCAAGCTATTCAATTGTCTCACTTATCCAGAGGGCCTGCTCCAGCTGGGGGCTCCACAGCTGTTGGTTCATAATTCATGTGCTTCCACTTGATTGGCTATTTGTCCCTGTGCTTTTTGCAATCTTGGATTCAACAATTCATGCTATTGCAGTCCCTCCTCCTTCTCGACAGTTGGACACCTGGAGCTCCACCTGGGGCCTGGCCGAGGATCTCTGCATCCACTTCCATCAGTTATTGGATGAGAGTTCCAAAACGACTGCTAGGGTGTTTAGTCATCTGATCCCCGGACTAGGTCAGATCAGGCCCTCCCTGACCACTACCAGCAGTCTACAAAGGATATATCATTGTGGATTTCTGGGGACCTCTCGAGCACTCTGCCTATTCCTGTTCTCATGTGGTCTTCATTTATCATGGTCTGTTATTCCTTGTTCTCCCTTTCTGTTCTTGATCCAGCTGGGATCTCCTGCTCCCTTAAGCTTTCTTTCCCTCAAACTTTGCCCTTCATTACTCCAACTGTCGTCCAGGTTGTTCATGTAGATCTCATCCATTTCTCTGTCATTGGGTGATCCCTGTGTCTTTCCTAGGGTCCCGTTTTCTAGGTAGACTCCCTGGAGTTGTGTAGCAGTCTAGTCATCTTTGTTTTACATCTAGTATCCTACTATGAGTGAGTACATACCATGTTTGTCCTTCTGAGTCTGGGTTACCTCACTCAGGATGATTTTTTCTAGATCCATCCATTTGCCTGCAAACCTCATGATGTCATTGTTTTTTCTCTGCTGAGTAGTACTTCATTGTGTGTATGTACCATATTTTCTTTATCCATTCTTCAGTTGAAGGGCATCTAGGTTGTTTCCAGGTTCTGGCTATTACAAACAATGCTGATATGAACATAGCTGAGCAAATGCCCTTGTGGTATGATTGAGCATTCCTTGGGTATATGCCCAAGAGTGCTACAGCTGGGTCTTGGAGGAGATGGATTTCCAATTTTCTAAGGAAGTGCCATATTGATTTCCAAAGTGGCTGTACAAGCTTGCATTCCCACCAGCAGTGGAGGAGAGTTCCCCTTGCTCCACATCCTCTCCAGCATAAGCTGTCTTCTGTGTTTTTGATCTTAGCCACTCTGACAGGTGTAAGGTGGTATCTCAGAGTCATTTTGATTTGCATTTCCTGGATAATTAGGGATGTTGAGCAATTCCTTAAATGTCTTTCAGCCATTTGAACTTCCTCTGTGGAGAATTCTCTGTTTAGTTCTATAGCCCATTTCTTAATTGGACTGTTGGGCATTTTGATGTCTAATTTCTTGAGTTCTTTATATATTCTGGATATCATCCCTTTGTCAGATTTGGGGTTGGTGAAGACCTTTTTCCATTCTGTAGGCTGTCACTTTGTCTTGTTGACCGTGTCCTTTGCTCTACAAAAGCTTCTCAGTTTCAACAGGTCCCATTGATTGATTGTTTCTCTCAGTGTCTGTACTACTGGTGTTATATAAAAAACCCAGGATAGCCAAAAGAATCCTGTACAATAAAACAACCTCTGGAGGCATCACGATCCCCGACCTCAAGCTCTACTATAGAGCTACCATAATAAAAACAGCTTGGTACTAGCATAAAACCAACATGTGGACCAATGGAATCGAACTGAAGACCTGACATCAACTCGCACACCTATGAACATACAATTTTTGACAAAGAAGCCAAAAATGTACAATGAAAAAAAGAAAGCATCTTCAACAAATGGTGCTGGCATAACTGGATGTCAATGTGTAGAAGGCTGCAAATAGATCCATATCTGTCACCATGCACAAAGCTTAAATCCAAGTGGATCAAAGACCTCAACATAAATCCAGTTACTCTGAACCTGATACAAGAGAAAGTAGGAAGTAGTCTTGAATGCATTGGCACTGGAGATCACTTTCTAAATATATTCTATTCTTAAGAAACTTTCTTCAGGAGCTGAAGAGATGGCTCAGGAGTTAAGAGGACTGGCTGCTCGTCCTGAGGACTTGGGTTCAATTCCCATCACCCACATGCTAGCTCATAACCATCTGTAGCTCCAGTTCTAGGGTATTGGATACCTCTTTGGCCTCCATGGCCAGGCATGTATGTGGTACACAGACATACATGCAGGCAAACATACTCAAATGCATAAAATAAAATAAATAAATCTAAAAAACAATTAAAGAAACTTCAAATATGATGATACAGACAGGTATCAGAGAAAGATGAAGAAAGTGTGCCAGCCAGCTATACTCCTGAGAAAGGACCGCATGAGTGGCCACCTCAGCCCCAGGCAGAGTAGACCTCAGACCAGGGAAAACTCTCAGAGATGGAGATGTGTGCTGTTCAATTTATGTGGCCTAAAAATTTTAAATTCTTACACACCCATCAAGAGACTACAAGGCCTAGGAGGCAAAACCTGACTGATGTAAGTGTGAAATGAGAGACAGGTGGAAGACAGTGTAAGGTGGAGGGTTTTAACTTTCCCCACTGACGCTGACACAGGATGGAAAAGCCAGTCAGAAGAACCAGTGACTCTGTCAGCCAACAGGTAACAGGATGCATTGACAGTCATGGAAGACTCCCTTCCACAAAAGCAGGATGTGGTTGTGTGTGTGTGTGTGTGTGTGTGTGTGTGTGTGTGTGTGTGTGTGTAAATGTTCTCAGAACACAGCCTCACCACGAGACAAACTGTAGCGAATTTAGAAAAGCATCTAAGTTACGCCACGTGCTCCCTGAAACAGCGGAAGCAGATGAACAGACAACAGCGAGGGCATCTCCAGACGCTGAGAAACAAACACTACACTTGTGAATAATCCATGGGTCAGAGGAGATGCCTCGAGGGATGCGAAAACTATTCCAGACAGACTGGAAATGAGAGTGTAATCTACCGAGCGCAGCGCAAGCAGCGCGTGGGCATGTATAACGCGTGTTATTAAAGAGAGGGAGTCTCCTGTCAACAATCTGCGCTTCCCCCAAGAATGTGAAAACAGAGCAGCGGCATACCCACAGCAGACAGAGGAAAGCAGGGCCAGCCTGTGGCTAAGTCAGTGTGACTTTTCCTGCATCATCTGGACTTTCAGTGGAAGTTGACACACCGTAGAACTAGCTCAGACAGTTCTGAAGGCAAAGCACACAGTAGGGGGATCTGCCAAGCACATTTAGTATTATTATCAATACTTGTGTGTGTGTGTGTGTGTGTAAGTGAGTATGTGTGTGAGTGTGTGTATTTGTGTGTGTGTATGTAAGTGTGTGTGTGTGCGTGTGTACACAAGCACTCAGACATGTGGAGATCAGTGTCATTATCAGAGCCCTCAATTACCCTGCACTTTACTCTGTTACTGAACTTGGCACTCTCTTGAGCAGCAGGCCTCAGGGATGCTCCTGTCTCCACATCCCTGGTGCTGAGGTCACAGGTCCGCATGGCTGCTTCTGGTCTTTGTTGTTCATTTGTTTTATGTGGGTGCTGAGGATCCAAACCCAGGTCTTGATACTTGTGGTGGCATGCACTTTACCAACTGAGGCATCTCACCAGCCCTCTATCTGGCTCTGAAACACATTTTACCTGTGGTAAATGCCTTTACAGTTGACCTCCTCATCCAGTTTTTGATGCTGAGTGTGTCTACACTGTTGTCTAATGCATGTCTAGAATGCTTTCCTCCTCCTCATCCCATAACATTCCCTGTCCCAATCAAACAACAGCCAATCCCCAGCCTCTTTCCTCATCCCCTGGTGACTCTGTTCTGCTTTTGTCTCTATGGACCTACCACTCACCCCTCTCGCACGATCACAGCAGAGGATTTCTTCCCATATCTGGGTTATTTCTGCTCATAATGTCCACTGATTTTATGTAGGGTGAGCAGAGTATCATAAAATCTTCCCTTTTTAGGAGTGAATAATATTCCCCTTTCCCTGGTGGCAGACTTTCTGTTTTCACCTCTTTGCTGTTGTGAGTGGTGCTGCTAGAACCAGAGGTGTGCAGATGTTTTAAGATCCTCTTTCAGGTCTTCAGGATATTCAGTTAGAATTATATATATATATAAAACATACACAGATAATGTGCTTGTGTAGCCTAGAGAAATAACCCAGGAAGCCAGATGCTTCTTTCTAAGCAGGGTTTATAACTCCATTGCATAAATGTGCTACATTTGTAGAAACTCTGCGTATTGGAGAAACCCCACTTTCTGTTTCCTGAGGAGTCACTGTGGTGCTTTCCATGGCAGCTGCCTTGTTCTGTGTCCTCACCACCGATGTCCTTGGCACTGCTAATCTTCACCTTCTCTAACACTCCTGTGCTTGCAGAGCAGGCACCCTGACAGGGGTAAGGGAACAGCTCATTGCAGGTTTGACATGCACTTCCCTGATCTACAGTATTGATACTCTTTATTTTATGGTTACAACTTGCTTTTTTCCTCTTCTTTGGGAAAATGTCCATTCATGTCTTTGTTCTTGTTTTTATTATTTAAATGCACGAGTTCTTTACATATTGTGGCTATTGACCTTTTGTCACACGTATGATTTGAAGATATTTGCCCCTCCATGGGCTGTCCTCACCCTGTGAATAGTGTCTTTCAATGTGCAGCTTGATAAGAAGAACTTCTATGTAGATCTCCAAGTCAAGGCTGTGCCTATTGGCCAACGCCAGAGAGATCAATGGAACAGAGTGGGGAATTCATGAAGAGGCCACATCAATGTGTCAGACTCATTTTTGATCAAGCAACAAAAGCAATTTAGTGGAAGGAATATGCTCCTGGCAACAGTTCATTCCCGAGCAATTGAATGTATACAGACAAAATCAAAACCACAGCCAAACAAAACGCCTCTGTCTAAATCTCACATTTTACATGAAAATTAACCTAAAGTGGATCCTAGACTTGAGTGTAAAACCTAGAAAAGTTGTAGAAAAAAACACAGAGGAACCTACAGGGCCTAGGGCTGGACAGAGAGTTCCCAGACAGAAAGCACAGTTTGTTAAGGACAAAGTTGACAGATTGAATCCTGAGCACCATCGGGTATGGGGACACAGCTCAGTAGAAGAAAGCTTGCCAACAGGGTGTCAGGCCCCATGTCTTATTTCTAGTACTTAGAAAATATAAAGTAAAAATAATAACAATAAAAAACCCTTTTGTTTTGTGCCCATGGGGGACGTCTGAAAACTATGCTCCTAAAAAGCAGCTAATGTGTAGGATCTGTTTATGAAAATCTTAAAATTAAAAACAAAACAAAACAAAAAAAAACTTGACTAACAAACTTAGACAGACACAGGAAGAGCCCATCCAGCACTGGCCATTAGGGAAATGTCAACCAAAGCCCCCACAAGCCACCATTCCTCACCTGTCAGCATGACCAGCATGGTGTCCACAGTCCTGGTGGGGAGGCTGACAAATGAGGTCACCAGGACATTGCTGGCAGGGACCTGTGATGGGCCAGCCACTGTGTCGAGTGGCCATTTGGTTTCCTTAAAGCCTAGCTTGGAACTACTACATAGTTGAACATTAGAGTTCACTCAAAACCCATGTTCGAACACTGATGCACACGACGTAGAATAGGTCCCAATTGGAAATGCCTCTCACGGCCTCTTTGACACATGGTACCTAAGTCACTGTGGCATATCTGTACTCACTCCATGGACTACCACTCAACAGTAAAAAAGAAAGGACTATCAGCATGACTGTGTGAGTTATAAGAAATAGGTTGTGATAGTCCATTTTCAGTATGGGGCACGCTTAGCTAAGGCTGGGTCTCCTAATTAAATGAGATGAAGAATTTGGGAAAGGGCAAGCCCTGGCATATATGAAAAGAGGACCTGCATTTCTTATGAGCAGGAGACTTTTAAAAACCACTGTCTCATGCCAAATCAACACACCAGCTAGTTTTGCCTTTTCTCTATGCCAGGTCCCTTTCTGCAGAATGATGTGTTAGAACTGCTCCGTTTTCACTAGCCTCTTGAATTCATTATCATCTTATTTCCATCACCCTGGATCCAGGGGATCAAGCAAGTGAAGCAGCTGACCTCCAAGGGTTATCCATTCCGGGATTCCGTCTTTCTAGTACATCATGGAACAGAGTTCTAAAGCCCGGGATTCGTGATTATTAGTAGTAAAGGAGGGCACAGGAATCAAACCACACAGCGCAGCTGTGGATGGTGAGGAGGGTTAGAAGCGGTCTTAAGAGATGCTCTGATTTGGAACATGTCACTGCCTGTCCCTGGGCTGTTAGTCTGACCTTTTAAAAACCTTGCAGTCCTGTGTGTGCTTCTAAGAGCTGACCCCGCACTGAGTGCACTCCGAGAATGGAGTCCATGCTGGCACCGAACTCTTTCCTGAACTGTGCATGGTGCCATCTCATGAATGAAATCCAGTTAAGGAACATGTTGGTATGGACCTGAGCCAGCACCTGCATGGCCTGTGTGAAATCATCTGATATAACAAGTCAACCTGAATGCACCACACCAGCACAATGGATTTTCTCTGACTCTGGGCTTTAAAGCCAAGCAAGGATTAACCTGAAGAGGTGCAGCAGTGCTGGTCCAGCCCAGGATCAAGGCTTTGGCTTTTTGCAGGCTGCGGCTGACTGAGGACCCATGTCCAAGGTTACTCTACTGATCCAGGCTGGTCTAGGATCTTCCCCATATGTAAGCAAGGGACCAGATCCCCACCATATGAACTTCGCTGGACAAATGCTTTCCTTGGCAGTGAACCAGCACCACAGTGGCCAGGATGGTGATCCAGCCCTATTAGTGGGTGTCCTCTACAGCTGCCTTATTGATTCATCCCTTGGAAACAAGTTCTGAGGAGGAGGTAAGGAGTGTTAGATGGCATGGGAGACTCTCCATAGTTCTCACACTCATACAGGCACACACACACACACACACACACACACACACACACATCACATATCACACACACACACCACATCTCTCTCTCTCTCTCTCTCTCACACACACACACACACCACATATCATACACACACACACACACACACACACACACACACACACACACACACACACACACCACATATCACACACACAGTAATATGTTGCAAACATGCAGCTGCACAGCTGTACATACTCAACACACACATGCTTACCACACATATAACACACTCTAAGACTACCACACATCACACAAATGTATTGCACAGCATATACACTACACTGTAAGCATTCTGCACATCATACACATCCATATCCCCCACCTGCACTCTCAGTGTACACACACTCCTGTCATACAGATACCCCACACAAAAAGCACACCAGGCACCATACACACACAGACAGCAGGCACACAGCTCCTAGGTGTAAGATTCAAACAACTGTTTGAAAGTTATGTGAGGTGAGCTATAACCCTCCTTTAAAGATGAAAATGATAAATTTGAATAGATGACGAGGTACATCTCATTGTTAGATGGAGTGCTGGCTAATAGGGACTGTCAATTTGACAGATCTAGAGATGGGACAAAGAAAGACAAGGATGTGTCTGCCAAGAAGTTTCTAGATAAGGATAATTGAGGTGGGAAGGCCCACCCTGAAAGTGGATGATACCACCCCTCTTATTTAGAAAGGAGAAAACAAACTGAGCTCCAGTACTCTCTCCAGTCTCTCTCCTCTTACTGGCTGTGGACACAATGTTATCAGCTGCCTGTGTCCCCTGCGACCATGCCTTCCCCTCAGGGGGACTCCACCCTCAAACTGTGAGTCCCAACAAACGCCGCCCTCCTTGCTTGCTTTTTGCCAGGTACTTGATCACAGAGGAAAGTAACTAATGTAGAAGGGAAGGCTTAGTGCGCCTGCATAGTTTCATATTTAAAATTATCTCAACAACAACAACAAAAAAAACCATACATTTTTCTCATTTAAAGTCCCTGATTATGTGTTTCATGATAAATTGGCAAAATTAGCTACAGACAACAGCTAAGTCTCCAAACGGAGGAGCGTTGAGGATGCCAGCCGCACAAAATATGAAGAAGAACATTTAAATTTTAGGCAGTAGGTGAAATTCAAAGTTTTTTTAATAGACACTTGTATATCCCATGACTATGATTAAGACAGTCTTTTGGATATGCCTGTCAATATTTACAGGTAAATATTTACACTTGAAATTAAGATGTGATATCTACTAAATGTTTACTTAAGAAGAAAGAGGAAAGAAGGGAAGGAAAAGGGAGGGAGGGAGGGAGGGAGGGAGGGAGGGAGGGGGATTGGGGGAACTGCTTTTCCCATTGGAAACCTTCCTTCCTCCATTATTGTTTCTGACCATCCTGGTGTCCCTCACCCTGGTGTCTCCCACTCTGGTGTCTTCCACACTTCCTGTCCACACTGGAACTTGCACTTCTCCATAGAAGGGCATGTGCTCATGTACATGTGGGAAGGAGGCCATGGGCCCCTTGCTTAGAGGCAGCTTAAGTTCAACAGGGCAATGACTCCCCCAGTAACTAGGGGCTAGATGAGGGCCTGGAGGTTCCTGTGCACCTGGCCATGCCCGCTGGGACACGAACAGGGCAGATGGTGTAGACAGGCTCATTATCAAGCCCTGCTGTTCTTCTGGCTAGCTTTGTGATGTCAGGCAATATACTGATGTCTCTGAGCCTTAGTGCCCTCACCCATACAGTGGAGACAAGAGCAGTATTTGATGTGTGGCTGTGGATGACAACTGATCCCATCCATAGGCAGGCTTGTTCTGTCTCTGCAAGCATCCCATAGCTTATCTGCATGAGGCTTTGCATCCTTCTTGTCTCACCAAACTGTCAGTTTTGTATAGGGTGAAACATGAATTGCTAAATGGTCTTAATAATAGAAAACCTGGAGACAGATATTGGGGTGAAAGCTGAAAGATCAGGGAAACAGAAGAAGCCACAGCCAACCTCACCTCACCAACTCCTCAGCCGATCCTGTTTCCACAAATCCTCAGCCCCTGTGTCCTCACCTCTGAGGGTCTCAGTTGAACTGCTGCTTAGTTCCTGTCTCCTCATGACTTATATACTATTCTCCACTCAGCCATGTCACTTCCTGGGATTAAAGGCACATGTGCTTTCCAAGCAAAGACATAAGATCTCAAGTACTGGGATTAAAGGTGTGTGCTACCACTGCCTGACTCTGTTCTCAGTGTGGCCTTGATCTCTGCCTCCCGAGTGATAGGTTAAAGGTGTGTGCCACCACTTGTCTTGCCTCTATGTCTAATCTAGTGGCTGGCTCTGTCCTCTGATCCCAAGATAAGTTTTATTAGGGTGCACAAAATATCACCACAGGGGGAGGAGCAAGGGACACACAAAGGGGTGGATGGTGATGAGGAGAAGGCAGTAAAGTGTCATCAGGGAGAGTTCTTGTGTGAGTTCTTGCTTTGCAAGGCAAAGTGGTTCAGGGACAGATGAATTCATGTGAGCTGATTGCCTGGCCCAGTGGTGTGTAGATGGATCTATCTATCTATCTATCTATCTATCTATCTATCTATCTATCTATCTATCATCTATCTTCTGCATATCCCTCCTTCCATTTATCATCTATAAATTTATAGTTCTATCTATATCCCTCCACACACACATATATATTTACCTAGCCATCTCTGTATCTATGAATCTATGTATGTATGTCTATGTATGTATATATTATGTATGTATCTACCTACCTATCCATCTATCATCTACCTTCTATCTGTCTATCTATCTGTCTGTCTGTCTGTCTATCTATCATCTATCATCCACCAATTATCTATCATCTAACTATTCATCCATGCATCATTTACTTATATTTATCCATCATCCATCCATCCAACCATCTTGTTATATCAGTTTATCTCTGTTCCCTTCTAACATCCATCTAAATCATCTGTGATCTATCATTCTATCATCTATTTGACTCTGATCTATAGTTATCTGCCAATTTTCTCTATATGTATCTAAGTAGAGTAATTATGAAGATAAAAGACAAGGACTTCTTTCCTTCTTCTACTTAGAGGCTGCCAGATCTAGACTGTAAGGCCTTGGGTCATTTGGCAAACCTGGGAACAGGTTCCCTCCCAGTGGGGAACAGGTACATGCACCATAGGTGTGTATCTGTGGCTCACAGGCAGGGATGTACTGGTGCTTTCACTAGTGAAAGACTGTATATGAATCCCAGTGAGGTGCCAATCTCAACTAGAGTGGGCTGCCTCCTTATTCTGGCATTAGAGTGGAGGGTGGGATGTGCCACACAGCCTGTCCCTGTGTGGCCTGTGGAACAAGGAGCTGAAACTAAGAATGTTTAATGTTGAGGTTGACTGCATCAGAGGATGTGACTGCAGGCTGTGGCTAAGTGGTCCTGGAGAGTGACCTCCTGGTATGTGACTGTTTCCTGTCCTGTCCAGCCATGTTAAAAAAAAAAAAAAAGAGGCAGCTCCCAGATGTGCAGGAAGGGCCTCTGGTCAGTTAGCTTGTGCCAAAGAGGACTGTGTGGGATGGCATGTGGGACAGGAGGGGCTGAGGTCTCTCAGCACAGCCTGAGTATCTTAGAAGACCAGGACTAAAGTGGGGCCAGGTGTGAACCTCGGAGTTTGTGGGGTTGCTGTCCCATGTCACCCTACCACCATTGTCCTCGGCAAATGGGAGGATGCTTGCCCCCTTCTGAGGCAGGAGTCACATATTTGGAGGTAAAATTCTTGTCACCTTTTCTCTGCTCTCCTCTCCTTACACTACTGTGTTCAAATTTACATAGTGATGAAACATTATCCACACACTCTTGAGTGACACCATTGCTGAGCCTGCAGCCAAACACGGGAGGAGGAAGAAGTCTCAGTGGGGGATGAGCTTAAATCCCAATCTACTTGTTTACCACAGGGCCAGGTGGTGTGCAAACCTCCCTGGGTCCCAGTATCTTTGTCTTTAACAAGAAAGGAGTAAACTCGTGGCTAATAGTTGTTGGAATCATCCCATATGCTCCTCTGTGCAGTTTATATGAATTATCTGGGTTATTGCTGCCACTTCCCTGAGATTCAGGTTTACAATGTAAGAACAAGGCCCACAGCCAGTGTTCATCATCATCATCACCATTATCATCACAATCATCATCACCACCATCATCACAACTATCATCATTATCACCACCATCATCGTGACCATGACCACTACCATCATTTTTGTCTCGTGTTATTCAGCTGGATTCCAGCCCAAGTGCTCACACCTAAGGCCCACACTTTCAGAACCGAAATGCTTTATGGTATTTAACAAGAATGTGATGGTCCCCCTATAAGGCCCACATATACTCGAGCATTTGTTCCCTCGGTCCCTAAAATATATTGTTGGTGAATCGGCTCCTGTAGCTGATTTTACGGGATAAAGAACCTGATATCAAGGTCCCCAGAAGAGTTGTCAAGGAGCTTGTAGGGGATCCTGGCTAAATGGAAGCTTCATCCATAGTCCTCCAGCTTCCTCTTCCACCACAGGCCTTCTCTGCACTCAGACTGCATCAGTGGAGCGAAATAGTGTAGGACTGACAGCCCCCCCCCCCTCCGTCAGCCACCCTGCAGGGCCCCTCTGGGATGCTTGTCTTCTGTCTTTCCAAAGGAGCCAGCCACACGGAAGAGCAATCTGCCTTCAAACTGTCCAGCCCCAGCTTGAGGCAGCTTTGGCAGTGGGCTCCCAGATGGGCATCACACACAGCTCCAGGGCCTGGTGGATCCAAAGTGGAGCTGCTTGGAGGATGCTGGGAGCTCTAGCAGGAGGCAAGACCAGGCAAGTATGCCAGACGGGACAGCCTCTGCCCTTGACTGTGCAAGGCTTCAGTGATAGCACAGGGCAACCATAGGGGTTCTACTGCTGTCTGGTAGGGAGCTCTTGGGAGCTGGGTGGCTTGGGATGGCTACCTGCTGCCCCTGTCTGAGAACACACAGCTCAGATTGCAAAGGGGAAGGTGTGTACCCTCTGGGGGGGTGTTGGCATGAGGAGACATCAGGATGAGCCTACTGTTGAGTCCTGATGGAAATCATTTTGAGCAAACTATCACTCAGCCTTCCTGTCCTACCTGTTCATTGCTAAAGATAAAGGCCACTTGGGGGCTATCACAATGTAAATGTGACAACCAGGCCACCATTTATGGTGGGGTTTCCACTGGGCTGCTCTGGGTTTCACTGTATGGCTGGGTCTGGTGTCTAACTTCTGCTGACTGGACACCTCATCTTGTACCTGTGGTGATCCCCCCCACCCTTTGCCTCAGAGCAGCAGAACTGGGGTAGCCATCCCACAGTTTCATTTGCATGGAGCCCTGATGAAGGTCAGATGCTGGTGCAGGGGAGTAGTCAGGGCTGAGAACAAGGATCTGGAAGTTTTCATTGGAGGTGAGGGAGGGGCCAACAAGTGAATACAGAGCAATGGACAGAGAAATGCCCTTCGCTCAGTGGGTAGGGATGCCCTGGACAGGATGACAGTTTTCAGATTGAGACCTGTGGGAATAAGGAGGGAACTGGACAAGGACCAGCCAGCCTGGTCACAGGTCCCACATCTGTGGGAGCAAAGCCCCAACAGGAAGGAATAGCTGAGTGCTGGGGCCATATATTTGCTTAAGAGAGAAGGGAGCATGTCCCCAAAAGAAGGTTGGACCAGTTGTACCATGAAGAGCTTTGGTACTCCAGTCGCTGTTCGGGGTGTGAGATGATCTGAAGTAGGAAGCCACAGCCACATGTCAGGAGGACAGATGCCAAAGATGAGGGATGCAAGACAGGTGACCCTCCAGAGGCCACTGCAGTGGCCCAAGTTTCAGATAGGCACTGGCCATGACCATGGGTGGAGGTTGAGATGGGGAAGCTTGGGTCCATGGTGACCTGCAGCCAACAGAACTCAGTTGGTCATGGGAACAGGACTTGGGAGAAGAGTGCAAGGGTCAAAGGCTAGTCTACATCTTCTGTTTGTTTTCTGAGTTGAGTCCAGGGCAGGGCTACTCATGCCACTGGGGTGGCTCAGTGTTGGAGAGCCATGGCAGAGAACTTGGAAAGAGAAGAGGGCATGGTGAGAAATGCTTTGATGGTGAGTTACATTGGGTTTCAGGAGGTGATGTTGGGAAGAGGACATGACAGACAGCTCCAGGACATAGAGTAACTGACATCAGTCCAAGACCAGTCAATGGAAGAACACGAAGGACTGGACATGGGTCTTCCTAGATCAGAGTTCCTATTTCCTTATGCAAAACTACTTACTGAGATCAGAGTGATACATACCTATGCAATGCACACACACACACATAAGCATCTCAAGGCCCCAAGGCTAACCGTAGTAGGCCATGAGTCTCAGTGGTCCCAGCAAGTTCCCTGGCAAAGCTAAAGCTTTGCAGGGACATCCATGGGAGATCATCTTGAAGGAAGACACTGAGTGGGTTGGGTAAATAACTCTAGGCAGAAGCTATTTTCTGTGCTACTGGGAGGGAAGTGAGTCAGCTGCCAGCAGCTCTTGCCACTGGAGCAATGTGTGCTTTGAGACAGTTTAGTTTACTAACGAGGGAAATGATGGCATGGAGAGGGTCTGGGCATTACAAATATCTAGGTTTAGTCTTATAGCTTATAGTTTATAGTGTTATAGTTTATCACTCTTCGTTTTTGGAAAAACCACTTTAAAGTTCAATAAACTTTAACTGAAATAAAAGTATCCCACGCTTAAAGTGAAAGTCTGCAGAGAAGAACAGTGTACGAAACACAGTGAACAGAGAACTGATCATTAACTACTGATTTGCCAATGGTTAAAGAGAGAATGGTGCTACTGAGACATGATGATCATCTTCATGGTGGGGATGATGCTGATTGGTGATGATGGTGTTGATGAAGATGATAATTATGGTGATGAAGATGACAAAACTAACCCAAATGAGCATTTGCCAACATGTGGCTGTCCTCCCCAGGAAAGCTTCTCATTGGCTGAGGCACTCACACGGTGGTGCTTTTGCATTATGAGGTAAGGAGATTTTGCAGTTCACGTGTGCATTTTATTTTGAGTGTTAGCATTTCATGTGTGCCAAACAGCTGAGCAAAAAACTGAAAATTCACTCAAACAGTAAGAAACACTGTCAGGCGTCCAGATGTGGTGGTATTCTGCCCACACTTCAGCATACATAATGGTTATTTGTTGTCGTTTGTGTCTGTCATTTGGCATGGGTCTGAGTTGGGTGCTATGGTAATAGCTATGGGAGGATTCAAACTGCACCACAGACTTGAAAAGAAGTCAAAGAGGATGCACACTGCTGCTGGAATCTGACACTTCAAGGAGGCAAGCCGGCAGGCAGCTTGAGTGTGGAGCTAAGTGGTTGCTGGAGAAAGCATTGCAGCTGCTTGGCTCTGGGCCTGCTCGGCACAGATCCTGAGGTGCGGTACAGTTTAAAAATAACCCCGCTCTGCCTGGCTGTCTGGGGATCTGCTGCTGGACTCCCAGCTGCCGCAGCTACAAAAACCAATGTGCTTTTCAGAAAGGTATTAGGCCAGGGTTTTGTTCTGTCAGTGTTGTTTCAAATTGTCCTCCTGGAGTAGACAGAGGCTGCACCCTGTCCTTCCAACCAGGCAAGGGAAAAAAGCAGGGTAAAGAAAAGATTTCTGGGCAGATCCTGACTCTGAACGAGCCACTCACCTGAGGGGAGCATGTGTGTATGGACCTAAGAGAAGGTGTGCTCCTGGGTACTCTTGCCTGAGAACCTGCACATGTGCAAACATCTGCACAAGTATGCACATGCACGTGTGTGTGTGTGTGTGTGTGTGTGTGTGTGTGTGTGTGTGTGAGAGAGAGAGAGAGAGAGAGAGAGAGACAGACAGACAGAGAGAGAGAGAGAGCTCAGGCAGATTCATGAAAATGTTGCTTGTCAGATAGTGACTCATTGCTCAAAGTCCTCAGGTAATTGCAGCCAATCTGGTGATTTCTGTTTTCAAAAGACATTTTAAGTTGAAATAAAAAGTATCATACTTTCCAACATATTTTGTCAAAGAAAAACATGTATTAAAAAAATCACTATCATCGGCTCCAATGTCATTTAAACACTTTGAAGTGAAAATGAAATTCATGGACTTAATATGAGAAGCTGAGAGTAGTCACAAGCAGAGTACCTGACTGTCACATCATCAAACCCCAGTAGATGCCAATTCTCATTATTATTGTTATTAGTTTCATCATCAACATAATCACCAACATCACAACCATCGCCACCATCATCACCACCATCTTCATCACCACCATCACCCATTTTCACCATCACCACCATCATCACCATCACCGTTGTTTGCATCATGATCCCTGTTGTCACAACCATCACCATCATTACCATCATCATCACCACCATCATCTTTATCTTAAGCATATTTCTATTATCACCACCATCATCAACATCACCACTGTCACTGTTATTGTCATTATCTAACCAAAGCCAGTGGCTATACATACTAACAGAACCCAAATGTGTAGAGAGAGGCTATCAGCATCACGTGATCTCACAACCATTTGTTATTCAGTTTCTTTTCTGCAGATCAGACCTAACCTGGAAGTGTCCTTGAGCAGGATGGATATAGAAGAACTAGCTTAGGGTTCTAGCCCAGGAAAGCCTCTGCATGCTACCTACCAGGCTGGCAGTCCGGGCACAACTGATTGGCTGTAATGTTCTAGATGGGAGCCCTTAATCTTCTCAGAGTGTTGGGCTGGGCTGGGTAGGGGCTGATCCTGGAACTCTTTTGCATTTTTAATCTGTTCAATGGAAACCAAAAGACTCCTGTGTTTTTCATTATGTATGGAATTGATAAATGGCCACTGTTCTGTAGTGGTGTGCTTTCATGTGTGCATCTGTGTGTGCATGTTTGTGTGTTTTCAGGTGCATGTGTACATGTGTACACATGTATGTAGAGGCTGGAAGACACCTCAGCTTTCATGGTTCAGCTGCCATCTACCTTGTGCTTTGAGATAAGATATCTCCCTGAGGGAGGGGGCTAGAGAGATGGCTCAGCGGCTTAGAGCACTGGCTGCTCTTCTAGAGGACCCAGGTTCAATTCCCATCACCCACAGAGCAGCTCACAACTGTCTATTACTATAATTTCAGGGGGATCCAACACCCTCATGCAGATATGAATGCAGACAAAACACCAATGCACATAAAATAAAATTAAATAAAATCTTAAAAAAAAATCTCTCCCTGACTCTAAACTCTCCAGATAGTCTAGGATGGCTGGCCAGAAGGCCCAGGAATTAGGAAGTCTCCCTTACCCTAGCACAGGTTGTAAAATCATTCTTCCATGTCTAGGATTTTTTTTAGATATATTACGGGGATTGAAGTCAGGTCCTCACACTTAGATGGCAAGTGCTTTCTGACCAAACAATCTCTCTAGTCCTGGGCAACTCTTCCGTCTCATGGACAGATTCAGAGAGAGTTGAACGATAATACCCAAATTGCTTGAACCTCAGCCCCAGCCATGGAGCAACTGGCCAGAAGCATCATACAGGGTAGAACACCTTCGAGCCAGTTCAGATGGGGAGAAAGGCCCCAGTGGGGTACAAAATTCACTGAGATTCCTTTGATTTTTATCCCTGTCCATCTTACAACCTGACTACCCTAAGAAAAACCAGGGTGTCTTACCAGCCACTAGAGGCAGCCAGGCCAGGACAGCTGCACTCAGGAGAAAAAAATGGGACAATGTGGGGGTCACCTGTGTGTCAGAGCTGCAGTGGTCTTGCCGGGCTATGCTGCATTGTAGGGGAGGCAGCCTACCTGGACTTTCATGATCAGGTTGAAGCACAGAAAGGAGAGAGGGATTCAGGCAAGGATGCTTGGTGAGCAGATGCAGAAGCAAGCGGGAATATGCCAGGATGTATGGCAGTGTTGAGACAGGACCATGTACAGGAAGTCATGGCTCCTGTTAAACAATGGGAAGGGTTTATTTGGCTTACGTGTGTAGAACACAGTCTGCCACCAAAGGAAGCCAAGGTAGGGACTTAAGTCAGGAACCTGGAGGCAGAAACTGAGGCAGAGACCATGGAGAGGTGCTGCTTACTGGCTTGCCATCCCTGGGCAGGTAGTCCTGAGTGTCCTTATAAAGCAGTCTGAGCAAGCCATAGGGGGATTTAGCTCAGTGGTAGAGAGCTTGTCTAGCAAACGCAAAGCCCTGGGTTTGATCTTCAGCTCAAAAATAAACAAACAAACAAACAAACAAACACATAAACAAATAAACAAATAAATAAAATAAAAGACAAACCAGCACAGCTACTGAATGATGCTCACCATGAGCAAGAATTGAGCCCACTCGGCTAGGCCCTTGACTCAGCCTAGGTCCTGCCTCAGGAAGGCAGGGTGAGGTTTACAGCTTACCTAGCATGATTCTGATTCTTCCAGACCCAGTGGGCAGTCTCCCTCTTCCTCCTGAGAGCCTTTACCACATCTCTGTAGTCACTGGTGAAAGCTGAATCTCACAGAGGAGAGGTCAGTGACCCATTGGGCAGTTCCCCTCAGAGCTCCATCCTGAGGCTGAAGGCACAACCCAGCTGACACAGGGGCCTAGTGTGAGCTTCTCTAGCTTGTTTTCAGCAGTGATCCCGGGTGTGTGCTGATAACAAGCCCCATGAAAATGTGGGCTGCATACTGGTACCCGTCTTTTACCCAGGGGCCGTATCGTTTCTTGTCACTCCTCAGATTCTTCTTCATTTCCAGAGACACTTGTGTAATGTAGGGCTCAGACTGGATTCTGGGACAGCTAATTCTCTTCCCACTGTCCACGAAGCTACAGAGGGATAGCGGAGCAGTGTCCAGGGCCTGCAGATATCTATCTGTCTTTTACAAGCTGCGTTGCAGGCAGTGTTATCTTTTGTCATCGGGGGACTGAGAAAAGTCACTGGGACCAGGAGGTTGAGGTTAGTGCTTTGCTGAATTCAAATGGTACTTATTCTACCTAGCCTGGTGCTTCTGAGTTCACACTCTGGAATGTTCTGTCTTGGGAAATCTCATCCTTCCAGAAATGCAGAGGATGGAGCACCCACAGATGGAGAGAAGACCTCATTCTTGGAAAATGGAGGTAGTCGAGATGATGGGACACGAAGGCTGGCAGCCAGGAGATGCGGAGACTCGGACCCCTCCTCACCCTTGCTGGAGGTGTGTGACCTCTACAGCTCCTTACTCCTTGGATACAATGGGCTCCACCCCCTTTTACAGACTCCAAGCTCTCCCTGTAGTTTGTGCAGTGGTCCTAGAGTTCTAAGCCTAAAAGGTCAGCTGGAGAACATGTGACCTTTCCCGGGAGCATGTGCTAGTTTGATATCTATGTGTCCCTTAAGGTATGTGTGTCCATCCCTGTGCAGATAGGGACAGGTAAAGTAGGGGTTGGCTGCAGTGTGGAGGTCTTCCTGGTCCATTTAACTGAACATTACCAAGCTTACCACTTGCTCTGCCTGTTCCAAGGTTGGTCCGAGGGTTTGTGCAGAAGCGGTCCAGCGTCAGAGCAAAGAATCCCACCTGCCATCCCTGACTCCTGTGGCAAGCCTTCCTTCCCCAACTGCATCTTCTTTGCCAGTCATCACTTCTCTCTCTTTAATAAATGGAGCCTGGCTATTAATAGCCACAGGGGACATCACACATATTTACTGGGCGATATTTAAAGAATGCTTCTAAGTGAGCATATAATGACTTCTAAGTTAAGCTCTGAGTTCCGGAAGATAAATTAATTCATCTGTGGGAATCGGCTATACTTTCCTCCCAGCTTTCCAAGGATAATATATGGTACAGTTACAGATGGGGTCTGTTAGAAGGAGAGTGGTTCTGAGGAGGAGGCTGAGGTGTACACAACACACCTTGCACCTCTCAGCTCCTAAAGTGTGACTTCCTCCTCACTTGTTCTAGCTCTATCCAGGGTGAGGAAAATCAAGTTCCTGTGTCCACACCCCTGGCTACTGAGTGCATGCTGACTGAGGCAGCCTGAAGGGTTCCTTCCCCTCAATCAGAGATCAGCACAATCCCATTTCCCAGGGAGGCAACAGAGTTCATGGAAGGCTGGAGCCACTGCTGGTGTGGAGAACCTGATTCTGGGCTGCTGGTCCTACGCCTGGAGTCTTCTTAGGAATGGCTCTGCACAGAGCCTTGATCCCAAGGTGATCGCATGGAGCTGTCTGGACATGGATTTTTCTGATATGTTTTCCCCTTCCTCTTTCCCTCCATGCCCTTCCTCTTCATCTTTCCCTCACCTTCATCTCCTCCTTTTCCATGTCTGCTGGGGGATGTTTTTCCATACCCTGTGAATATATGTCGTCTCCATTGGTTAATAAATAAGCTGCTTTGGCCTTTGACAAGGCAACTTAGAAGCAGGTGGGAAATCCAAGGAGAGAGAGAGATGGGAAAGAGAAAGGTAGAGTCTGGGGAGATGCGAGCCAGCCATCGAAGTAACAGCATGTAATGAGATGCAAGTAAAACCATGGAACATGCGGTAATATATAGATTAATAATTATGGGTTGAGTTAAACTGTAAGAGCTAGTTAGCAAGAGGCCTGCCATAGACCATACAGTCTGTAAATAGCATTAAGCCTCTGAGTGATTATTTTATAAGTGGCTGCAGGACCAGAGAAAACTTATGGTTACACATGTCCTTCTTTTTCATGCATGTGCACATGTTTGCATATATTGTTTTCTGTGTGTAGCTGCATTCGTGTGGAGGTCAGAGGTCAGTCTTGGATGCTGTTCTTCCTTGGGTGCCATGCATCTTGTTTTATGAGACAAGGTCTGGAGTTTACTGATTAGACTAGGCTTGGTGGTCAGTGAGTGCCGGGTGTCCACCTTCCATGTGTCAGTGTGAATGATGGGTGTCCACCTTTCATGAGTCAGTGTGAATGATGGGTGTCCACCTTTCATGAGTCAGTGTGAATGATGGGTGTCCACCTTTCATGAGTCAGTGTGAGTGACGGGTGTCCACCTTCCCTGAGTCAGTGTCAGCTACTTTTCCAGGTTCCATCTCTGACTCCGTGTCCATCACTGTCTCCTCTCTGCTTGCAGCACACTGAGGATGTCCTGCCCTCCTCATCACAGGATCTGCCTCCTTCCCAAGGACTTGTCGTGATGGTGAGAGCCTGGTGTGGTTCTGGGCAGCACCTAGAACGCCTGCCTGGCAAAGAGGTGTTATTAATTGCAGCCAATACCTGTACTGATCATGCCTGTAGAGGTCATATCCTGATTCTTGGAATCAGGGCTGAGAAAACAGATAAATAAATGCTTATTGTTCCCCTCTGTCTGCAACAGGCCCTCTATCCCCATGAGATACTTCTACTACATCCCATGCTCCTCCTGACCTCAGAGCTCCTGGGCATTTGGAGACTGGCAGTATCAGAGAAGCCCTTAAAACAGTCTCCCCATCCTCGTCCTTCCTTGATTGGATTAGCAGTAGGCCAGCACTACAGGGACCCAATTACCAGAGAATGTAGAAAGACACTCTCCCTTTAAACGACATAGACACACCTGGAGAACATCTTTATCTCCTCCAGGATGTGACCAACCCTCTGGTCCAGTGGGCTCCTAATTGGCACGACAGACATCCTCTGTGACATAGAGCTGCTCTTCTCTGCCTGAACTCCACCACCTTCTCTGCTATACATGCTCAGCCAATCTTTCTACATGTATAGATAAGATGCATTTATTTGAAGACAGGAAAGCAACCAAAGCTCATTTTCCCAGTTGCTCTGCAGGGCTAGATGAGCTTCCTGTTGGCTGTCAGGGCCTGGCTAATCCTGCCCCTAGCATGGGGAGCTTTGGGATTGAGAGCAAGCTGCTGGATGGGGTGGAGGGTCCAGACCCAGTAGGATGCTTCTATGCTGTTTGCCATAAGGACCCCGAAGGCCTGGGTGGCAGGTCTTCACAGTACTACTGTAAAAGGCACTAAGGATTCCCAAGAAGTGTGCTGGTCACTTGCTGTGCCCTGCCCCTGAGCCAGTGTGGGCTGCAGGCAGCTTGGAGTTTTCACAAGTGGGTTGCACAGACTCTTCTAATATTCCTCCTCTTCTCTTCCTCCTTCTTCATCTTCCCCTTTTCCAACTCCTTTTCTGTGTACGCATATGTGCGTGTTCACGAGGGGGTGTGCATGCATGTCTTCTTGTGTGCATATACATTTCTTGTGCACATAAGACTACCCCCCCCCCCCCCGAAAGTCGGGAGTTAGACTGGTTACTTTTCTGTTGTTGTGATGAAACACCACGAAGGTTCTAGAAGGTTAGAGTCCATGATGGTAGAACAGAAGAAGCAGGTGGCAGACTGGGCAGCTGGAGCAGAAAGTGAGGGCTCATATCTTGAACTGCAAACATGAGATAGAGAACATGGATTAGAAATGGCACAAGCCTTTAAACTCTCAGAGCTCACCTCCAGCAGCACACTTCCTCCAACAAGGCCACACCCCCTAAACCTTTCTGCAGTGCCACCAACTGGGGACCAGGTGTTCAAATCCCAGAGACTGCCGGGGGGGGGGGGGGGGGGGGGGGGGGGATCTCCTTCAAACCACCACCCAGGATAACCTCACATGTCATTCCTCCTCAAACACCATCCACCTTGTTGTCTGAGTCTCTCATTGGCTGGAACTCACCAAGTAAGATAGGCTAACTGGCCAGGGAGCCCCAGGGACCCGCCTATCGCTGCCGCCATAGCAATGAAGTTGCAAGAGTGTGTAAGCATGCTCAGCTTGTTTTAAATATAGGCTCTGGGGACCAAATTTAGGTCCCCACATTTGCAAGGCAGGAACTGAGCTATGGCCCCAGCTTTCTCAAATCCTTCATCTCTACTTTCTTCTTCCGGTAAGGTAATATGCACTAAAACACTTCAGTAAAATAAGGTTAACTGACAATAAGGTTAACTTGCCAGGAATATGCTGGGTTCTGGTGGCCACTGCCCAGTGGCAGTGGGGGACTTTGACAGGGTGAAGCTGGCTGAGATGGACATCAAGGCTCGAGAGACATCTGTGGTCCTCCCAGAGTCCAGTCTCAAGCTGCTTTTGCCACAGAGCCTGTCCTGGTTCTGCAGATGGCTGCAGGGTATGCTGACACTGCAGTAGTCCCAGTCAGAGTTTTCAGCCATCTCTGTCTACACAACCCCATCTCCCACTGGAGGATCTCTTGCTGTCCTTGGACATTCCTCCACTCCCTTGACTTATGTTCAGGCTACAGTACACCCATTAGCTCAGGTTGTTCCTCAAAGGCAAACTGGTCTGAGAAAATCCAGGCAGCAGAACATAAAGGAGTCAGAGACCAGAGGTCAGAGATCAAAGCACAACCTTCTAAAAGAGCCTGGAGTGGGGTGGGCATGGGGTTATAAAAGGGAGACAGATGGATGAGTAAGTGTGGTTTTCCAAAGAGCCAAAATTGGCTTAGTGGGCTGGCTTTTGCCTCCACTCTATGACCAGTTTCCCCCTCTTTGCCATGACACCACATGCAATAGGATGCTATAGCCACTGTGAGTCCCTAAATCCAGGAGTAGGGGAGGGCCCAAACTTTGAAAAATTAGGATAGTCTTTACAAGAAGCTAGATGGGTGAGACTCCAGTCTGGGTCTGCAATGTATGGCCCTCAAATCTACACTGAAATCCAAGCTGTATGAGTCGGCATTGAAGGGAAAATTGACTGGAACCCAGATGCATGCCCAGAAATCCTGCAAGCGCCTTCATTACCAAATGACTCTGCTCTAATCTCACACTTGCCATGCAAATGGGCTGCAGACGCCGGCTATTGTGGAATCTAATTCAATTTCACTGTCTGATGAAGACACTGTCTGATAGGCTCCGTCCTCTCTGCTGACTTTATTGAGTAAACTCCGTTGCTCAGTGTCTTCCAGTATTATGTCTGTAGGTACTTGCTGGGGTGGCTCTATGCTAACTGTGGCACCCATGATTAGGTCGCAGAGGGACTCTTATTCCCCAGCACAGCCATTGGCTTTCTCATAGGCAGCGCCCACAGTGGCAAACATACAAAGAAGATGTAGCCATCCTTGGGCAGCTTCAGAGTCACAGAGGTAAGGGAGAGATGAGCGTCCAGTTTCTCTGTCTCTCAGAATCAATGCAGACCATCACCACATTATCCTGACCAGCCAGTACTGGGAATGGGGACCTCTGCAGCCTAAACACACACACACACACACACACACACACACACACACACACACACACACACACACATACACATATATATATATATATATATATATATATATATATATGTCCTATCTCCCAGGAAAGTAGAAAATTGGAGGTGGTGGGGGATGAAAGGACATTTGAAATATTGTTAGAATAAACTACACATTGAGGGAAGAGCCTCTGTGGGTACAGGTGCTTGTAGCAAAGCCTGATGGGTTGAGTTCAATCTTTGGGAACCACAGGGCGGAAAGAGACAACTGACTCCTGCAGGTTGTCCTCTGACCTCTGTATGTCACACTGCACCTCCCCAACTCTCTCTCTCTCTCTCTCTCTCTCTCCCTCCCTCCCTCCCTCCCTCTCTCTCTCATGCTCACACGTGCACACGCGCACACACACACACACACACACACACACACACAAATACACTCACACACACTGTATTTTTTTAAAGAACAGATTGTAAGAATAGCATTTGCATAGCTCATTTGAATGGGTGCAGCTCTCCCGTTAAGCCCTCTTATCTGACTAAAACTTGCTTCTCCGTCTCAATTGGCTCTCTTCAATTGGAGAGCAATCTCTGCTTACTAACTGCCCATGACCACAGCAGGTGCCTTGGCTCATCCTTCTAATCAGCCTGTCGGGGTCTGGACTGCTGTCAGCATCTCGGCTTTCCTCTCTCTGCCTTCCTGTATGGAAGGGCTATGGAAAGTCAGTGGCTTCTCTGAAGCATTTTCCGAAGGTATCAACCTCCCAAGTGGGGGTCTCCACAGAGGTGAGTCCATATTTACCAAGGACAGAGCAGTCAGACACTCAGACACTGCCTGGTAAGTCATTCCTTACTGACTTTATGATAACCCCATTCACAAGTCGGTGGGTCAAGCCCTCTTGGGCAGCAGGGGTGCATAGCTCTCAACACAACCCAGAAGCCTCGTTGAGCTCTCGGATGGCACTGCTGCAGATCTGGTCAGGACAGAAGAGCTGCAAGGCCTTCTTCTCCTTAGGTTCACACTGTTGATGCCTGTGGTCCTGATGCAGAGCCTAGCTGAGCTTTACCCATTATGGTGACTGCTGTGAGTACATCTCTCTCTCTCTCTCTCTCTCTCTCTCTCTCTCTCTCTCTCTCTCTCTCTCTCTCCACATATGTGTGGGTTAGGGCTCACATATGTGCACATGTGTATGTAGGCAAGAGGTCAATGTCAAGTTTCTTTCTCTATCTCTCCACTTTAGTGTTTTGAGACAGGGTCTCTCTCTGAACCTGGAACTCACCATTTTTGATAAGACTGACAGGCCAGCAAGCCCCAAGGATCCTCTATCATCCCTTCTCCATCATTTCAGGTGCATGCTGTTGCATCCAGGTTTTTTTTCAATGTGAGTTCTGGGGATCTGAACCCAGGTTCTCATGCTTACATGGGAAGCACTTTACGGACTGAGGCATCGCCACAGTTCCAGAAGCTGCCACATTCTTGCCCATGCTCCTACAACAATGCCTGGCTTCTCATGGGTAAAATCCTTCTTGCCTTGAAGCATCTTTTGGGAAAATCCCTTTCAGGGGCACTTGATCTCAACTTTACTTATGGCTCTTGGCATTAGAGACTTCTTTCTCTTCTCTTCATACCCTTCACAGTTCAGCTGGAAGAAAGGCTGCTCTTTCCTGAGGCCCCTGCTCATGTGAGTTGCAGTGGACCCAAGGACAAAGCCAGTGGTACAGATGCTCAAAAACTGCAGAGTTGTGTGGGCAGAATCAGCTGGGTGAGTGCTCTGCTCAGAGCAGAGGTAGCCGTGGAGATGGAGGAACAGGGCTGATGGACTAGTTAGGACATCTCCCTAGGCAGTGGCCCACATTCCCTTTGGCAGTGGCCCATTCCCTTTAGGTTTTAGAATGCTCACTGCCTGGCAATGTGGTGACCACCTTGGTAGACTGGTGACCTTTCCCACTGCTGTGGTGAGATACCTGGTAAACACAACTTCAATGGGAAAGCATTTATCTGGCTCACCATTTGAGGGCAGACCATCGCGGCAGGAGTGTGAGGCAGTGGGTCTCAGTGCATCTGCAGTCAGGAAACAGAGACAGATGGTCTGGTGCTCAGCTGGCTTTCATTCATCCCAGGACAACAGCCTAGGGAATGGGGCCCCCCATGTTCAAAGTGAGTTTTCCCACCTCAGTTCAGCTAATCTGGAAAGTTCCTCACAGACAGACCTGGAATTTTGTGTCTTAGCACACCCTAGAGCCTACCAAGTTGATAGTCACTATTAACCATCATAGCTGGAGAGAAGGCTTCTTGTTTGCCCAACTTGAGTTCTGATTCATTGATGGGTCTTGAGGTCACTGAGGGGATGTGACACAGTTTTCCCAGAGTTATATACCAGGATAGAACTCAGAAGAATAAATCAGTTCCACAGGTGATATCAGCCCCCTCACCCCCCCTCCCATATTTCCATATATGTCCTATGCATTTCTGCTGACCAGAGCGGGAGCTGAAACATATTAGATGTGTTACGGACAGCAATGTTTGATGCTCTGTAGCCACTGTGCTTGTATAGGCACAAAGGTGACTGTCTTAGTTAGATTTTCTATTGCTGTAATGAAACAATGACCAAAAGCAACTTGGGTTTACATTGGGGTTTACATTTCCACATTGTAGTCTATCACTGAAGGAAGTCAGGACAAGAACTCAAAGTGGGCAGGAACCTGGAGGCTGGAGCTGATGCAGAGGCCATGGAGGGGAGCTGGCTTGCTCATCATGGTTTGTTCAGTCTGCTTTCTTATAGAACCCAGGGCTAACAGTTCAGGGATGGCACCACCTACAATGGGCCGGGCCTTCCCCCATGAATCACTAGTTAAGAAAATGCCCTGCAGGCTTGCCTACAGCCTGATCTTTCGGAAGCATTTTTCTCAGATGAGGTCCCCTCCTTTCAGATAACTCTAGATTGTGTCAAGCTGACCAAAAAACTATCCAGGACAGTGACCATCAATTTTAAGTATCCGATGCATTCAAGCCTTGCAGGACTGTGTGCATCCTCTTTGCACCGGGTCTTCCTTCATCAAGCACCCTCTGTGCCCATCTTAACACTTCAGTGTGCAGTGGAATTCTCTGCTTGCTTGCATCCTTGCTCATGTCTTCTCCCATGAGTGGTTAGTAGCCTCCTTCTCTGTAGAGGCAGAAGAGGCTGGCAGCGTCAGAGGGTGTGTGCTATGTGTGGTTCAATAGGCTGCTCCTGCTCCATTAACGACCCCTGAACAGAATCATTCCTTTCACACAGCCCTTTCCCAAGAGAGATATGACACTATTTAATTCCCATACTATCATCCTATGGTTATCAATGAGAAAAGAAAAGCTTTGTGAGGGGGTATGGCCTGAAGATCCAATCAAGAATGAGTGACATGGGAGTGCTTTAAGTTTCCTGATTTAGGTTTCATGTATACATTTGAAAGATTTATTTGTATTTATGTGTGTGCGTGTGTATGTGTGTGTGTGTGTGTGTGTGTGTGTGTGTGTGTGTGTATTTCAGTATATGCCACGTGTATGTGAGTGCCTAAGGAGGCCATCAAAGGTCATATATGATGGTTATGTTTTTTTGTCAGCTTGGATACAAACTCAGGTCACTTGGGAAGAGAAAATCTCAACTGAGGAATTGCGTCCATCAGACTGGCCTGTAGGCAAGTCTGTGAGGCATTTTCTTGATTAACATTTGATCTAGGTGGTGGTACAACCCCTGAGCAGGTGGTCTTGGGGTGGTATAAGAAAACAGGCTGGCCAAACTGAAAAGCAGCAATCCACCATCATCTCTACTTAAGTTCCTGCCTTGTGTTCTTGCCTTGGCTTCCCTCCAGAATGGACTATAAACTGAAATAAACCCTTTCCTCCCCAAGTTGTTTTTATCATTGTGTTTATCAAAGCAACAGAAAGCAGTCTGAAATACCATGATACTACTGGAGCTGGAGTTAAAGTGGTCATGAATCGCATCTGGAAGCTGAACCCAGGTCCTCCAGAATAGCAGTAAGCTCTCATAACCACGAGCCATCTCTCCAAGCCCCAAGTTAATGCATTAAAAAAAATTATCTCATGCTTACACCATGGGAGCGTAACAGTGACCGTTGGGGTCAGAGAAGTCTTTGCTGGAGGCAACTGTCCTTGGCTCTGTGTTCAGCCAGCATTTCTGACTTTTGCTGCCTGGAACTTCCCTCACTTTCCCCCAGAGTGTGACAAACACAAGTGTCTGCACACTTTACTCAGGGTCCCTTAGGGGAAAGAGCTACTGCTTCACTAACATGCCTGTGGCTCTTATTGATAATCGCACACTGGTCATTAGAAACCCACTTAGATATATTGATAGGCTATGAAAAAAGCCCTTCCCTTGTTCTTTTGCCAAAGCTGCCCCAGAGGCACCTTGTTATTACCTGTTTCTTGTTCATGTTTATAGATGTAGCAACCGTGGGTGTAATAATGCACCCGCGCTCCCTCCTTCCCTTCTTTCCTTCCTCTCTTTCTCCCTCCCTACCTCTTTTCATCAGTCCTAAGTTCCTCTATCTTTTCAAAATCAATGATCAACATCTTTTAAAATTTAATTAATTTATTTTACACCCTAACCACAGTTTTCCTCCCTCCTCTCTCCCATTCTCTCTCCCCACCCCTTCTCTGTCTCCCTCAATCCACCCCTCCTCTGTTTCTGTTCAGATAGGGGCAGACCTCCCATGGGTATCAACAAAGCATGGCATATCATGTTGCAGTAAGACTAAGCACCTCCCCTTGCATTTAGGCTGGGCAAAGCAATCCAGTCCTTATGAGGAATAGGTTCCCAAGAGCCAGCCAAAACATTAGGGACAGCCCCTGTTCCCATTGTATACCAAGCTACACAACAGTCACATACATATAGAAGGTTTAGGTCAATCTGATGCAGATTGTTGGTTCAGACTCTGTGAGCTCCTATGAAACAGGTTAGTTGTTTCTGTGGGTTTTCTTGTGGTGTCCTTGACACCTCTGGCTCCTACAATCCTCCCTCTCTTTATCAAGATTCACTGAGCTCAACCTAATGTTTGGCTGTGGGTCTCTGCATTTGTTTCCATCAGTTACTAGATGAATGCTCTCTGATGACAATTGGGATAGTTACCAATCTGATCACAGGAGTTGGCCGTTCAAGCTACATATACATTATTGCTAGGAGTCTTAGCTGAGGTCATCCTTGTAGATTTGTGGGAGTTTCCCTTGCATCAGGTTTCTCCCTGATCCTGAAATTCCCCCCTTTCCAGTAGTCTTTTTCAGTACTCTCAACCTCCATCCACCCTCCAGTCCAACCCTTCAAGTTTCTATCCCCATCTGCCCCAGTCTACCCAGGAGATCTCTTTTGTTTTCCCTTCACAGGGAGATCCATGAGTTCCCCATTGGGCCCTCCTTGTTACCTAGCCTCTCTGGGTCTGTGGATTATAGCATGATTATCCTTTACTTTACAGCTAATATCCACTTATGAGAGAGTGCATACTATATTTGTCTTTCTGGTTCTGGGTTACCTCACTCAGGATGATGCGTCCTAGTTCAATCCATTTGCCTTAAGATTTCCTGATGTCATTGTGTTTGACAGCTGAGTAATACTCCATTGTGTAAATGTACCACATTTTCTTTATCCATTCTTCAGTTGGGGGACATCCAGGTCATTTCCAGGCTCTGGCTATTATGAAAAAAGCTGCTATGAACATAGTTGGTCAAGTGCCCTTGTGGTATGATTGAGCATCTTTTGAGTATATGCCCAAGATTAATATAGCTGGGTCCTGAGGTAGATTGATTCCCAATTTTCTGAAAAACCACTATATTGATTTCCAAAGTGGCCGTGAAACTTTGCACTCCCACTAGCAATGGAGGAGTGCTCCCCTTACTCCACATCCTCTCCAGCATAAACTGTCATTTGTGTTTTTTAGCTTAGCCATTTTGACAGGTATAAAGATAGAATCTCCAGGATCATTATGATTTGCATTTCCCTGATGGCTAAGGATGTTGAACATTTCTTTAAGTGTTTCCCTGCAATTTGAGATTCTTCTATTGAGAATTATCTGTTTAAGTCTGTACCCTATTTTTAAAATTAGATTATTTTGGTTTTTGGTGTCTAATTTCTTGAGTTCTTTACATATTTTGGAGATCAGCCTTCTGTCAGATGTGGGGGTTGATGAAAAGAAAATCTTTTCCCATTCTGTAGGCTGCTATTTTGTCCTATTGAAGGGGCCTCTGCCTTACAGAAGCTTTTCAGTTTCATGAGATCCCATTTATTAGTTGTCTATCTTAGTGTCTGTGCTACTGGTGTTCTGTTCAGGAAACTGTCTTCTGTGCCAGAGTTCAAAGCTATTTCCTGCTTAGTCTTCTATCAGGTTCAGTATAACTGGATATATGTTAGGGTCTTTGGTCCAGTTAGACTTGAGTTTTGTGCATGGTGATAGACATGGATCTATTTGCATTTTCTACATGCTGACATCCAGTTATGCCAGCACCATTTGTTGAAGATGCTTTCTTTTTTCCACTGTATAATTTTGCTGTTTTTTTTTTTTTTGTTTGTTGTTGTTTTGTCAAAATCATGTGTCCATAGGTGTGTGGATTTATGTCTGGTCTTTGATTGGATTCCATTGATCTACTTGTCTGTTTTTATGCCAATATCATCATGCTGTTTTTGTTACTACATATCTGTAGTAGAGCTTGAGATCAGGGATGGTGATACCTCCAGCAGTTCTTTTATTATACAGGATTATTTAGCTATCTTGGGTTTTTTGTTTTTCCACATGAAGTTGAGTATTGTTCCTTCAAGTTCTGTAAAAAAAATCGTGTTGGAATTTTGATGGGGATTGCATTAAATCTGTAGATTGCTTTCAGTAAGATGGGCATTTTTACTATGTTAATCCTACCTATCCATGAGCATGTGAAATCTTTCAATCTTCTGGTATCTTCTCCAATTTCTTTCTTCAAGGACTTGAAGTTCTTGTCATACAGGTCTTTCACTTGCTTGGTTAGAGTTACCCCCAGGTATTTTATATTGTTTGTGGCTATTGTGAAGGTCATTGTTTCCCTAATTTCTTTCTCAGCCCTTTGATCCTTTGTATGTAAGTGGGCTCCTGATTTTTTGAGCTAATTTTGTATCCAGCCACTTTGCTAAAGGTGTTTATCAGTTGTGGAAGTTCCCTAGCACAATTTTTTGTGTTGCTCATGTATACTATCATGTCATCTGCAAATAGCTAAAGTTTGACTTCTTTCTTTCTTTCCAGTTTGTATCTATTTGGTCTTCTTTAATTGGCTTACTGCTCTAACTAGAACTTTAAGTACTGTATTGAATAGATAGGGGGAGAGAGGACAGCCTTGTCTTTTTCCTGATTTTCATATGTTGAACCATACCTCCATCTCTGGGATGAAGCCTACTTGATCATGGTGGATGATTTTTTTTAATGTGTTTTGGATTTGTCAGTATTTTACTGAGTGTTTTTTCATCAATGTTCATGAGGGAGAGATTGGTCTGTAATTCTCTTTCTTTGTTGAATCTTTGTGTGGTTTGAGTGTCAGGGTAAGTGTGATCTCATAAAAATAATTTGGCAATGTTCCTTCTGTTTCTATTTTGTGGAATAATTTGAAGAGTACTAGTGTTAGCTCTTCCTTGAAAGTTTGATAGATATCTGGCTGAAATCATTTGGCCCTGGGCTTTTTTTTTTTTTTTTTGGTAGACTTTTAATGAGTGCTTCTATTTCCTTAGGGGTTATAGGTCTATTTAAATTATTTATCTAATCTTGATTTACTTTTGGTATGGAGTATCTACCAAGAAATTTGTCCATTTATTTTATATTTTCCAATTTTGTGGAGTACAGGTTTTTGAATTATGACTTAATGATTGTCTGGATTTTCTCAGTGTCTGTTGTCATGTCCCCCTTTTCATTTCTGATTTTATTAATTTGAATACTCTCTCTCTGCCTTTTGGTTAGTTTAGATAAGGGTTTGTCTATCCTGTTATTTTCTCAAAGAACCAACTCTTTGTTTCATTGATTCTTTGTGTTGTTCTCTTTGTTTCTATTTTATTGATTTCAGCCCTCAGTCTGAGCATTTCATGCAGTCTGCTCCTCTTGGGTGTGTTTACTTCTTTGTGTTCTAGAGCTTTCAGGTGTGCTGTGAGTTGTTAGGGTGAGATTTTTCCAAATTATTTATGCAAATTATTATAGCACTTAGTGCTATGAACTTTCCTTTTAGGACTGCTTTCATTGTGTCCCATAAGTTTGGGTATGTGTTGTTCATTCATTTTCATTGAATTCTAGGAAATCTTAAATGTCTTTGTCTTTTCCTTGACCCAGTGGCAGTTCAGCTGAGAATTGTTTGGTTTCCATGAGTTTGTAGGTTTTCTGTAGTTTGTGTTGTTGTTGAACTCTGACTTTAATTCATAATGATCTGATAATACATAGGGGGTTATTCCAATTTTTTTGTGTGTGTCTATTAAGACTTGCTTTGTGATCGAGTATGTGGTTAATTTTGAAGAAGGTTCCACAAGGTACTGAAAAGAAGTTATATTCTTTGGTGTTTGGGTGAAATGTTCTATAGATATCTATTAGGTCCATTTGTGCCTTAACATCTGTTCTGTTATTTCTCTGTTTAGTTTCTGTCTGGACAACCTGTCCATTGGTAAGAGTGTGTGCTGAAGTCTCCCTCTACTAATGTATGTGGTTTGATGTATGATTTAAGCTTTAGGAATGTTTCTTTTACAAACGTGGGTGCCCCTATATTTGGGACATAGATGTTCAGAATTGAGACATCCTCTTGGTGGCTTTGATGTTTTTGGTGAATACAAACCCCATCTCTTTTGATTAATTATTTTTTGAAGTCTATTTTGTTAGATATTAGGATAGCTACACCAGCTTGCTTCTTAGGTTCATTTGATTGGAAAATCTTTTGCTAACCCTTTATGCTAAGGTAATATCTGTCTTTGATATTGAGATGTGTTTTTTTATGCAGCAGAAGAATGGATCCTGTTTTTGTATCTATTCTGTTAGCCTGTGTCTTTTAATTGTCAAATTGAGTCCATTGATATTGAAAGATATTAATAACCAGTGATTGTTAATTCCTGTTATTTTTATTGTTGTTGTTGTTGGTGGTGGTGGTTTTGTGTGTGTGTGTGTGTGTGTGTGTGTGTGTGTGTGTGTGTGTGTGTTTCCCTTCTTTGGGCTTTACTGGTATGAGATTATCTTTTGCCTGTGTTTTTGTGAGTGTAGCTCACTTCTTTGGGTTGGACTTTTCCTTCTACTACCTTCTGTAGGGCTCGATTTGTGGAAAGATACTGATTAAATTTGACTTTGTCGTGATATACCTTGTTTTCTCCATCTATGGTGATTGAAAGTTTTGCTGAATATAGTAGTCTGGACTGGCATCCATTGTCTTTTAGAGTCTGCAAGACATTTGTCCAAACTCTTGTGGCTTTTAGTGTCTCCACTAGGAAGTTGGATGTAATTCAGCTACGTCTGCCTTTATATGTTAGTTGGCCCTTGCAGCTTTTAATATTCTTTCTTTATCCTGTATGTTTAGTGTTTTGATTATTAAGTAACAAGGGGAATGTTTTCTGGTCGAGTCTATTTGGTGTTCTGTAAGCTTCTTGTACTTTTACAGGTATGTCTTTCTTTAGGTTGGAAAATTTTTCTTCCATGATTTTGTTAAATATATTTTCTAGGCTTTGAGCTGGAATTCCCCTTCTTCTATCCCTATTATTCTTATGTTTGGTCTTTCCATAGTATCCCTGACTTCCTAGATGTTTTGTGTTAGGAATTTTTTAGATTTAACATTTTCTTTAACCAATGAATCTTTTTCCTCTATCATATCGTCAACACCTGAGATTCTCTCTTCTATCTCTTGTATTCTGTTGGTGTTGCTTGCATTTGTAGCTTCTGTTCACTTACTCAGATTTTCCATTTCCAGAATTCTCTCAATTTGTGTTTTCTTTATTATTTTTATTTCCTTTTTCAGTTCTTCAATAGTTTAATTGGTATCTGTCAAGTGTTTGGCTTTTTTCTTCATGTTCTTTAAGAGATTTATTGATTTTCTCTAATTTTTGGTTTGTCTTTTCTTCAATTTTTTTAAAGAGAGTTTTCATTTCCTCTTTAAGGACCTCTATCATCTTCATAAAGGTTTTTTAAGGTTATTTCCTTGTGCTTCAACTGTGTTGGAATGTTCAGGTCTGGCAGTCATAGGATAGCTGTACTCTGGTGGTGCCATATTGCCCCTTCTGTTGTTGGCTGTGTTCTTACATTGGTATTTAGGCATCTGGATTTAGGGTGAATATAGGTCTAGGTGTTGATTCCCATGTTTGTCTTTGTTGGATGTGTGTTTTGTTCTTTGGTTTCTGGTTCCTCTCTGGTCTTCTAGCCTAAGTGTCCAAGGGCTCTGGTGACTGGTGAGTCTTCAGATCTGGTAGTATGTCTCTACTGGGATTTGGGGGGGCTTAGGGTCTCTTGATCTAGGAAAGCCAAATTATTCTCATGTCTCTAGATCTTTCATAGCCTCCAGTAAAGCCTGAGTCTTCTTCTGGATTACCTAGAACCAGCCTAGACTCTGGTGGAATTGCTGGGGCTGTTCTTTCAAGTGGTATAGGCTGTAACGGGGCCTCTGGTGTCAGTTCTTTCAACTGGTGTGGACTGTGCCTTAGCCTATTGAGTCTGCCTGAGTTATAGAGAAGGATTGGCTTCCCAGGGCCCTAGGAAGTTGAGATAGAAGGGATTAGGCAGCAGTATGGGATTGGAGGAGCAGAATCTAGGGGGTGGTCACGGTCCAGCTGGTAGGTGGGACACTTACCTGCCTGCCTACTGGTAAGGGCTGCACCAGTGGGATTCATGGTGCACCAGTAAGTGCTGGTGCTGAGATTGGAGGGGGGGCACAGGACAATCACTGGTGGTTGAACCTGGTGTGGTTTGTGCTTCAGTGGCAGAAGTCCACTGGGATTAGGGCCAGGACCCAGAAGCAGCAGGTCCAGGGATAAGCTGGGATGGCATGGGCCTGGAGAAGAAGAGTTGCAGGGGACTGAAACCAGGGAGGGGGACAGTTCACTGGCAGGAAGATCACTCACCTGTTTTCGCTTGTATGGCCTGTGCTTGCTTGGGGAAGTCTTCTGGGTTGGGGGAGGGCCAAGCAGAGGGGCCAGGGACTGGCTGGGATGGTGTGGGCCTGGGGAAGGTTCATGTGGGACAGACTCTGGGGAGGGGTGTTGTTCTGCTGACCTATCCTTTTTATTTTTATTTTTCATTTAATACTTTATCTTAGAGACCTCTTCACATCAGTGCCCACATATAAAGAAATAGAAGTACAGCAAATATGTGCCCCCTAATACTTACATTAATTAAATGGAATTAAATATATCTAGATATTTTTTAGCATTGTTGTAATCAATCACAGATTTCTACCTAGGATTTATGCCTACAGTGGGTTTTGTTATTTGAGTCTTTACTGAATTCCTGGGATAATTTCTCTCACACTGTGAGGGGTCTTTTATCTCCTCACTGAGTGGGTTTCCTGACCCTTAGTGTTTTGCAATGGCTTCATTGATAACTTTTAGTTGCTATCAGGCTCACAGATGGAAGACACCACATTTCTCTGTGGTACCTTGGCTCCACTGCAGTTACCCCTTCTTGGATACACACAGCCACTGTTAGACTTTGTCAACTGGACCCTCTACAGAGTGTCAGCTCCAGCCTGAGTCCATCCTTAAGCAGCTCTAGGATCCACTCTAAGATCCACAGTTTTGGGATTGCTCATTTACTGTATTGGTTGATTAGTTAGAAGATAATTTGTGGATATTGTTGTGCATGGTGATAGGCTTCATAAAGACATTTTTATACAAGCATACTATGTATTTTGGTGATATTCACCACCCTCCCTCTCCTTTTCCCCCAAGCTTTATTCTCATCCATCCCCCCAGACAGTCTCATTTTTACGTTCATGTCCTCTACATGTGTGGCTTTGTGTGTCTATTAAATCCTTGGATCCACAAATGAGAGAAAATGGGATATTCATTTTTCTGGTTCTTATTTTGCTTAACATAATGAACTTCTATAGCGTTAATTATGATTTATTACCCTAGGTTATTAATTATGTAATTGTACTTATGTCATCTATCTGTCTAGACCCACATGCATCACCTATAAATGCAGACATTCTTGTTCTCTTCCTGTTTCACCTTTATTGGTGGGATCACTGATATATTGTGGCCTGGGGGCTTTGCAGTGGTCAAGAAAATTCCTGAGAGGAAGCATATTAAGGAGGGATAGAGATTTATTCCGGCTCATGGTGCTGTAGGTTTCAGTATGCCCTGGCAGGGAGAGCACAGTGGAGCTGGGTGGTTCACGTCTCGGAGGTCAGGAGAGGCAGATAAGTTCTTTTTCTGGCTTTCTCCTTCCCTTTTGTTCCCACTGGGTTCCCAGCTCATGGGATGGTGCCACCTGCATTCATCCCTTGGTCCATCCTCCCTAAAAACATCCTCACAGACACACTTGTAAGTGGGCTTTGTTAATCTCCTGGGTGTCTCCAAAGACCAGGACAGAGCTACTACATTCACCTTCTGTTGAGTGGTTAGGATTCCTGCACTGATTTTGGTCTTACACGGTGTGAAACAGATTCACAGCCCACTGTGGTCCTTTTGTATCTCCCTGCATCAACACAGTAGTTCTTAAGTCTTGGCACTGCCTAAGTGTTTCTTGCTTCAACAGCTAGATGCTATAGAGTTGAGGAAACAATTGTCCAGAAGGTTTCTCCAACTCTAAGGCTGAGCATTCACTTGAGAAAGCCTGTGGTGGCTGTGGCCATAATTCTACTTTTCCCATATGTTCTACTCAACTTTCTACTACAGTGGTAAAACATCCTGGCCAAAATCAATTTAGGAAAGAAGGAGGTTTGTTTTAGCTCACAGTCTGTAGCTGAGATCAGGACAGGAACTGAAGCAGAAACCAAGGGGGAATGCTGCTTGCTTGCAGCCTGCTTTCTTATATAGACCAAGACTATTCCCTTCCTCAGGAATGGTGCCGCCCATGGTGTGCTGGGACCTTCTATGCCAATAAACAACTAAGAGACCCCCCCCCCCAATATTCTCACAGGACAATCCAATCTAGGCACTCTCTCAATTGAGACTCCCTTCTCAGATAATTCAGGCTATGTCAAGGTGACAATTAAAGCTAAGTAGGGCACTCTATAAATCTCTTGTTTTGCAATCTATGCAAGCAATGGTTTATTCAGTGACCAACTCCAGTGATTTTCCAGCTGCATGTTGGGGTTCACTGTTCTGTGTCCTTTTCTCCTGGGATATAAAAATACTTTCTTCTTAGACTCAGCTTTTATTTGGGGGAGCTCTCCCTGAGCTCTATTTATTTGTTCTCTTCTTCCTTTTCTATAGAGATGTAAGCCACCCCTCTGCCCCCAGATTCCAGTCAGGGCTTTCCTCTTCCTAGTGTCCATCATTGACTCTCCAAGGGTCTCGAATTGCTTGCTCAGTCTGCACAGGGATATTTCCTGCTACTTTCCCATTTCTATTTCCTGTGGGTCTTGTCGTCTTCCAGGGGTATTTGTTTTGTGTGACTGCCAAGGCTGAAATGGCACCCACTTGGTGATGGGCACATTATTTCTCCTCACCAGCTTCCTTGGGCTCTACCATGCAGAGCCACCTCCTCTCCTGTGCCTCTTCTATATGGGAGATGACCAGACTTTCTTGGCTTCTCTTCCTACTGTGCTTTTTCTTGTGTTCACCCTCCATCTGACTTCACTGTGAGCTGTCTAGTTGGGTCCCTAGGCTTGAGACTTCTCTCCCCACCTGCCACTGGCTTCCCTATGCCTTCTTTCCTTCCCTTCTTGTATCTTCTCTATCCTCTTCCCCACATCCAGCTGTGGTATGGCCAACACCATTGTATGAGGTATATGTGGTTAGAGGGCTGCCCATCCCATCTCATCCACTCAGAGCTTAGCTGTTACAGCTGAGAAAACTCTGCAATCTGGGAAGCCTTCCCTCCCAGGAAAACCAGGAAGGTTGGCCCTCAGCACTGTGGGAGCAGGCTTGGGCAGAGATTCCTTGGGGAAATTTTATTATGCAAACTTTAGGGTCAGGGATGGGAGTACGGGTTATTCACCTCTTTCTTAGAGATTAAAGCATGCCCCATTTCTTGTCTATTTGTTTCTCCTTTTATTATATTTGGGGGGCATTTATAGTATAAGCCCACCTTCCTAAAACAAAAATATCTGTATTATTTTTTTTTTAATTTGGTACTTAAAATATGCCAATTCTCACCACACCAAAAGACATTTTTCTTAATTTCTGGTATTTACTGTGGTTTGCTGTTTTTAAAATCTAAGTCATGAAATCCCTGACATTGCCTAGTGACATGGCCACCTATGAAGAAACATAAGACAAGGTTAGCTGAGGACACTAGTGTCTTGGGAAGTCTTGGTGAGTTGCTTAGTATCCTGATTATAAGCTTCCTTCCTGAGCTGTGGTGATGTCTTCAGCTTCTGCTTTTTGTATGCAAAAGGTCAGAAGGAACACAGCCTGGGTGAAGAGGGTCATTTTAAACCTCTGGAGGCAAGACGGGTAAGGCATGATCACAATAGTTGGAGTGGGGGCCAGCGATCCTGCAGATGGCTGCACTGGGTGATAAATGAACCATTGGGCATGAGAAAACATATCATCACACTCACCCAAAGAGTCGTGCTTCGTACACCCTGGGCATGCTTTGGCTCTTTGGGAGATGTTTCTGAGATGGTCAACCCTTGTGCAGGCCTCAGCTGTAGCCTCATAAAGAGAAATAAGTTAAAAGTCAGCTCTGAGCATGCTCCAGCAAGGGTCAGGATGATCCAGGGTTGTCCCTGGATGTTCTAAAGGATTTTAAGAACAAAAAGCGATTAACCTGCAGTGAGGACCCTCACCATGCTAAATAGCAGGTGACTATAAACTGACCCTTTACAAGTCAATATAAAGGGATTAAATCTGACTGCCTGGTAGAGTTTTCCCTATAACTAATGAAACCACTTGGTGGTTATAGCAATATTCTTAAAAGGAGAGTTACTTTGTTTTTCTTCTGCAATTAGCAATGGTGGTCTTAGAGAAGAGGAGAGAACACCACCATGCCACAGTTGTCAGAGGCTCGGGGTCATTGCCTTTGAGGGCCAATGCTGATCTGGCATTCTGGCCAAGAGGAAGAGGGTTGAATGGGCCTTTCCAAGGTTGCTGTCTTGCATGCTCTCTGCCTACTCCAGGGCCAGACTTCAGTGGGACCCCTGTCATGAATACATGGGATCTGAGAATAGAGCTATTAGCTTTTGGCTTCCAAAATAACTAAACAGCAGTCTTCCTAAGGACCTACGTTCAGGTGTGATCCTCAAGTCACTACACTGTGATGATGCTGTCTTTGATAAATAACTCATTATCTGTAGAGGACCACTTATACAAATGTTATCACTGCCTGGTATATGTTTGGATGAGGAAATAGCTGATGCTAGAGTCAATGGAGGGTGGAGCTGCATAGCTCTGGAAAAGACCAATGGGTTCCCAGAGGCTCTGGATAAAAAGCACATCAGGGAACCTGTCAGCAAGTCCCTCAGAGCAAGCTCACACATAGTGCTTCTGCTCAAGTCACCTTAAGACATCTACAGAGCCTATGCCTAGGCATTAGGTGACTGTCACCTGAAAGACATTCACAAGTGCACTCACACCCAACCCAGATTGCAAGCCTCCTATTCACCCTGCCTTTTCTCCAAAGCCCACAGTCTTGACTTGACAGAAGGTAATAGCCTGCCAGCTCAGACATGTGGGAAGGGTGTTTTCCAGCCTGTGGCCCTGCAGAGGCTACTGGAGTTAAACCTGATTCTGAAGATCCCAATCATGGCTTCCAGCAATGACCCTTGGGACCCAGGCTGCCTGGGCTCCAAGCAGTCACTGCTCCTTGATGACTGAATGGATCTCGTTCTCTTTCTCTGATGCATAATCAATATTTAGAAGGATTATGCACACCAGCACTGCCTTATCAGCAAATTGACTTGGAAAGTCTTCTCTTGAGGGTCACCTCTGCTGGTGGCTTCCCTTCACTGCCTTGCATCGGGGTCCTCACCTGAGACTCAGTCAGGGTTGGATCCCATTTACCCAGCCCTGACCTGCTGAGGCCTCTCTGCAACCTCGCCTTGTCACAAGTCATTGCGGGGTACAGGGTTCTCTGCCTTCTGAGAAAAGACTCATTAACATGCCTTCGAACCCCAATTTCCATCCCCTTCCCACTCTTCCTCTTTCTGGGAGACTTTGACACACCGAGCTTTGAAGAAGAAAGTCACTTGTTTCTCTGGGATGGAATTCTTTAGCCTGAGTGCTTCTGCGAGATATCCTTACATGTTTTTTTGATCACCGCAGTAATGCTAAGTGAGGGGTCTGGTGTCTTTCTGATTTTTGTTGACTTTTCTTCTTTTCGTTTTGAAGTAGATATCAGATAGGCGTGGGGGCTGGTGGGAGCAGTTTCCTGGGACAAGATGAAGTTTGCTCGGAGCTCTCGGCAGTGACTCCTGCATTGATAAGCTCACAGTTGAAAAAAAATTGGCTTCCCATCTCCTGCAGCCTCTAATCATTGCGATGCAAATTCCATAGAAAAGAACTGCGGGAGTCCTGGTGGCTGAAATCAGACACCATTGAAATGGGAATAGATGCCAGGCCTGGGTATTAGAAAGCCAGGTTCCCAGTCTGCATCTCTGAAAGTCCCCTCTTCTGTCAAAACTCTAATTCCTTGCCGGAAGGGAGAGACTGACCTCTACATTCTTCTCTTTTCAAGTACCTTCCCCGGGACAGTAGCCAGATGTTCTGGGCCCTGTTCATCTGGCCATTGCTTTTAGAATTTTCCCTGCTAGGGACAGATGCCCAGCTTGGCCAAAGCCACCTGCATCTCTTTTAGGAAGGGGAAGAGAAGGCCAAACTCAGCTCAGGTAGCTGGAGGGGTCCCTCCTTGCCCTTCAGGCCGGTACTGATGGAGAAGAGATTTGCTTTGTTGCAGAGCAGGGCTCCATGAATAAAGATGAGTCCGTGGGTGATTTCATTCAGCAGCCTCCCTTGCCCAGCTTCCTGACAAATAGAACTCTGATTTTGACAGGAGGGTTTCTGCTTTGTTTTTGAATTCTCCTCATTAATATTTTTTCCCTTCTAAAGTTGGTGTCACAGAGTATCTGTGATTCAAACTTCTAGCTTACACGTATGTGATATCATCCAGTCTTCTCTCTTGTAAGTGAGGAAACTGAGGCTCAGAGTGAGCGAGTGGTCTACCCAGGGATCCTTAGTTTATTAGCTGCTTGTCTTATCACTGTGACAGAATACTTGACAAAACAGCTGAAAGATGGAAAGGGTTATTTTGGCTCACAGGTCCAAGGGATCCGTGCATGATGGCAGGAGGAGGTGATGACATTTTCATCCAGAGTCAGGAACACATACAGGAGCGTGTGTGTGTGTGTGTGCGCGTACACAGACACAGACACACAGACACACACACAGACACACAGAGGGAGAGAGAGAGTTCTTTCTGTGCAGAGCGTGTGTGTGTGTGTGTGTGTGTGTGTGTGTGTGTGTGTGTGTGTGTGTGTGTATTGGTGGGAGCTGTTGGAGCCAAATGGATGGATGGCCAGAGTTTGTGGGTGGGACTGAGAGAGCATGAATGTTGCTGCCTTGGAGCAGGACTTACAGCTGGGCTCGGGCAGATGTGGAAATAAGGGTAGCAGTGGCAGAGAGCAATCAAAGACCAACTCTTAGAAGTTAAGAATCCACTCTTACACATAGAGAGTCCTTGTCAAGGATTAACTTACCTCCATGAGCGGGGAGCTGGCAAGAGAGAGAAGTCAATTCAGAGAGAAGTCAGGATCAGACACTTTGGAGCAGAGCCAGGAGCCAGAAAGCTGAAATGAGGCCTTGGAAAGAAAGGTGGATCATCGACATCCTGCAGGCAGTGAGGTCATGACCTGGTAGGTTATTGAGGCACCAGACAAGTCATTTGCATCTCACTGGGGAAAAAATATACAGTTAACAAGTCATTTCAGAGTCTCAGTCTCAATCATTGCTGAGAGCAAGCCAGGCAAAGGTATGCCCTTAAATTAAGGCATGCATGTGCATGTGCGACCCACCAGGCTATATCCTGGTATGATCTGAAGGTCACCTTTTCGTTATTTCCAAGTTTCAGATAGTTATGTGTATGTTTTCATGTGTGTACACATGGCACATGGGAAAGCCTGAGAGCATGGCTCTCTGTCTTCCTGGATTAATCTCTGCCTTAAGTTTTGAGCCAAGACTCGCAAGGAACCTAGAACATGCAAATTGAGCTAGACTAGCTGGCTAGTAAGACTCTAGCATCTCCTTGTCTGTCCATCCCCACTAATAGGTTATAGGCATGTACCACCATGGCCAGCTTTTTTACATGGATGCTAAAGATTGACCCCATGCTGCACAGCAAACACTTTATCCACAGAGTCATCCATCTCCCCAGACTTCAGATAGTCTTGTTTTCCATCAGATGAAGGCTTGAATGTCATACTGTTTTGTTGAAGTTCTTCCTTTATCTCCAGCATGGAGACTGTTACAATGGGGATGTCCCCTTCTCCTGATCCCTCATCTGAGGGATGAGGGTGGTGAGCACATAGAACCTAGCTTTGTCCTGCAGGCTGAGTGAAGTCTGTCCCCCACCAGTGCTTGGCCTGGCCATAGCTCCCTCACAGCATCAATAGTTAGACCAACATTTAAATATTAATCCAGGCCAACCCGACACCACAGGTTTTCCACAGCTGCTGGATTGGAGCAAAAGCTATAGAACAGATCATGAGAGAGAAGAGACCTGTAAAAGGCATCGATTCATCTGTGTAGAATGGATCAATGTGTGCTTGGAGCAGGCTTGGGATGCAGGCTGAACTTCGCTTCATGACTCAGACTTGGGAGCTTGTGGGTAGAAGGTTTGGGAGCTTATCTGCGAACTTGGATATGCTCAGCAGAAACCTTCAGGCATCTGGAAATGAGAAGTAGATGGAAGGGCAGGCAGGAGAGACTGAAGGGAATCCAAAGGAGCCCTGTGGCCAACCTGGCAGGCAGGGTCTTTGTCCTGGGACAGAGAAGTCTAAACACTGGAGATCAGGTGGCAGGTCCCTCATCTTTTCTCTATACTCAGCCATCCATTGGCACCTTGGCCTTCCAGTTCCCTTTTGTTGTGGATAGCAGTGCAGCATGTCTCACGGAATCCTGCCCTTGGCTCTGCAGACTTGCCTAAAGGGCCTAGGAAGGCTATATCCTCAGACTGATGAAGAAGCTAGGCCCAACCCTGCCAGATGGGACTCCAGGGAGAGCAGATCTGCCAGGTCCCATCCTTCCTCCTGAAAGCTGAGCATCACGAGCAGTGCTGAGCTCCAGGATGGGCTGAGAGAATGCTGCTGTTCGTTTAGCTCTCTTGGATCTGGCCCTGGGTCCACCTCATCTATGGTTTTTCCTTATCATCTGGATCCCAAGGATCTTGCAAGCTCAGGCAGGAGAAACTTGACTGCTCATGCTTAAAAAAAAAAAATACATGTTTATTACTTTTTTTGTTAAAACATGGTATTATGAGCTGGGCGGTGGTGGCGCATGCCTGTAATCCCAGCACTCGGGAGGCGGAGGCAGGTGGATCTCTGTGAGTTCAAGGCCAGCCTGGTCTACAGAGTAAGTTCCAGGACAGCCTCTAACACTACAGAGAAACCCTGTCTTGAAAAACAAAAACAAACAAACAAACAAACAAACAAACAAACAGGGTATTATGTAGCCAAGGCTACACAGGAACTCATATACTGAAAGGCCATTGTAAGGGAAACAAGGCCTCCCCCCCCCACTAGCTCTGCTAATTGCAGATTCAGTGGGAAATACTGCACTCTGCCCCCATGCCCCATATCAGAAAAGTTAGCCCACCATGCTGTGCTAACAGGATGCTTGCCAATTAACCCCTGGGGTTGTGTTTGCAAGATAAATTGCTTTAAAAAAATGCTTGCCAAATAACCCCTTGCTAGATAAGCTTAGAATTTGTTTACCTACTCAGACTCTGAGAAAAGACCGCAGAGACATCTGGCGTCCAGGTGTCTGCACTCGGGGTGACCCCACTCCCCTGCCCTGGTAAAACTGTCTCATAAAAGGCCTGTGAGCCTCAAACTTGGGGTCACCAGCTACTCCTCGTGCTGGTGTCCCACGAGCTCGTGTTAAAGTAAAGCTTCATTTGTGACCCGATATTGGAGTGAAGCTCTCTGTTTTGTACGCTGACCCTAACAATACTGAAGAATGATCTTGAACTTCTGATCCTACAGACTCACTCTCCTAAGCACTGGGATTCTGAGTGTGTAACACCATACCTAGTTTTGGAGATTAAACCTAGCTATACCCACTCATTCAGAGTATGTAGGTACACAGCCCTCACCCTGTCCACTTGACATTGGGTCTTGGCCACCTCACAATCTGTTCTTTCTCATATATAATGTGAAGTAGAGTTTTTGGCTCCTCAGACAAATGGGATGTGTGTGACATGGGAATGAGACCCAGATGTAAGGAGTGTTTCTAGGTTAGGTGAAACAGATACTCATGGCTCACATTGCACCAATATCAATGAAACCATTAATGCCTTGGATATACCTTTTAAGAAGTCCATTCCGGATGGCAATATAGATATGAGGTAGATCAATGAATGTACTCTGAGAAAAAAGATGAAGAAATAATAGGATAAATGGGTAGATAATCTACTCTAAAAAGAAAAAGGGGAAGATATAAAAATGACAAAAGGTAGGTTACTGAATCTATCATGAACAGAAAAAATACTTTTAAAAAGGAACTACTTGTTTAAAATAGGATAAGTAATGAATTTTTTTGTCTGAGTTTATCAAATGTTACTGAACTGGACATTGTTATATATTAATGGAGTTTTTATCTGAATCTGTCAAATGTTAATGGACTAGACATCATTAATGTAATTCTTGACTGTATATATTGTATATACTTATTGGATAGTTTTTCTTGTATTAGTTATAAGCTTTTTTAAATTTTAGACAAAAAAGGGGAAATGTGGTGGTATTATGTTCCCCAAAATATTGTGCACCCTAATAAACTTATCTGGGGTCAGAGACAGAACAGCCACAATATTAAACATATAGGATAGGCAGTGGTAGCACACACCTTTAATCCTAGCATTCCAGAGGCAGAAATCCATCTGTTCAAGGATACAGCCAAGCATGGTGACTCCACGCCTTTAATCCCAGGGAGTGATGGCAGAAAGAGAAAGATATATAAGGCGTGAAGACCAGAAACTAGAAGCATTTGGCTGGGTAAGCTTTTAGGCTTTTGAGTAGTGGTTCAGCTGAGATTCATTCTGGATGAGGACTCAGAGGCTTCCAGTCTGAGGAAACAGGATCAGCTGAGGAACTGGCAAGATAAGGTGGCTTGCTCTGCTTCTCTGATCTTCCAGCATTTACCCCAATAACTGGCCTCAGGTTTGATTTTATTAATAAGTCTTTTTAAAATTCATGCCACAGCAGCCAGATGTGAAAAGACCCTGCGTGGACACAGGAGCTTCCTGAGAGTCTAGTCCTGGTACTCATCCTGACCCTAATGAAGATGATTGATAAGCTGCTTTTGCCTTGGTAGTTCATACCTGGCAGGCAGGAAGTCTTTGCCAGCAGTCAGTTGGCTTTAGACTCAGGAGGAGGCTTCATGGCCTTGATTAACTTTAGAAGAATGCAGAAGGCAAAAATTCTTGCGTTCAATGTCAATCCCTTCCCAGTGTGGCCAGCTATGTGTAGGCTGCAGTGTTATGCCTGCACTTGGGGCTGTTGTAATGGCGGCTCCTCATTTGGACCACTCCTGTGAATACTAATAGGAAAGATGTCTCAGAACAGGAGAGTTGCAAAGGAAATACAGGGGATGGAAAATCTAGGCTGGCTTGGGTGCCCAAGCATGTGGTCCTTCCCCAAAGTGAACCTGCTCATCCATGAAGTTCAATTAGCAGCAGTGGAGAAGTTTGTGTACTTATCCCTGTTGACCCAAGGAAGCAAGGTCCCCCTAGACCCTTGGAGGACCCTGAAACCAGATAGAACAGAATTCTATAGACATTGTCTCTCCTTATATGATCATATGTTTGTACAAACATGATGAGGGTCACTTAGAGTAAGTATAATGCTCAGTGTTAATTGTCAACCTCACAAGATCAGGAATTACCAAGGAGATGAGACTCCAAACACCTGTCAGGGATTATTTAAATCAGGTTAGGCTCTGGGCATATCTGTGAGACGTTGTCTTGTTTAAGTTAAGTTAATTTAAAGTTAACCTAAAGTGGGAGACCCACCCACCCTAAAGGAGGGCAGCACCATTCCCTAGGCTGGGGTTGAGGACTGAACAAAAGAAGAGAATGACCTTCATTCATCATTCCTTCCTGTTTGCTTCCTTGCAGAGGAGGTGGTGTGACCAGTTGCCTCAAGTTCGTGATGCCAAGATTTCCCTGCCATGATGGGCTATGTCCTTAAACCATGATCCAGAATGACCTCCACCACCTTTAGGTTGATTTTATGGGGTATTTTGCCAATGTAACAACGATACAATGCAACAACGATACAATGTAACAATGATACACTATAACAATGACACAATGTAACCATGATACAATGTAACTAAAACAGTAAGAGACTAGTAATAACCATTAACAAATTAGGAACATTGGAATATGCTATTGAACACTGTGAATGTGGTGTTTCTCTCAAAATGCCTTAGTGCTCTACTCTGTATTTTGGGGTACTAGTGACTGTGGGAAACAGAAAAAAATGGATATGAGGCTCCTGGGCACCAGGCTTAGGGGCTGCATATATTGAGCCCTTGTGATCCAATCATTTTTCCCAAGTCTTGCCTTTGGACATTTGCTTCATGGGGCTCATGTCATCAATGTGAGCCTTTGGGATTCATTGCAGATCCAACCCTAACTGGGAAGAGTATTGATCTCTTCAAGCACAGGCTTGAAGTAAATCCTGCCGAGATGTGACCTGGAGCTGGGTTCCATTCTGCTGCTCTTTGGGCTTCTTGGAAACCCTGTGCTAGGAGCAGAGTAGATGCTAGGTGGTGCTTGTAGATCTTCCTGGTTGTGGCTAGCCTTGACACACATACTCATCAGTCTCAGTACTCTGTGAGTACAGGAGCCTCAGCTCCTAGGGTAGGGCTCCCAGTAACCTGCACACTTGTGGCACCCTTCTCTGGTACACCACATGACTGTGTCCTAGGGCCTTTGAGGTACTGAGAACTTCACAGCCCTCCAGATTTTAACACTAGTGAGATAACCATCATGGAGGCATTGATTGTTTTCCTTCCTTCCTGATAAGGTTTTCAAAGTAATAAAGAAAGAGACCCTAAGGAGCCCAGATAAGGGGATTAAGAGAAGGAAAAGCAACCAGCATGTTCCCAGATGCCCTTGATGACCTGCAGGCAAATCCTCTCTTTTAATTGTCACTAAAGGGATTATCCAATTTCCTCTTCAGATGTAAAGTGTTGTGACTAGGCCAGCATAATTAAAGTGTGTTCCAAAGGGGCAGGAAGAGGACTCAGGTGGGCCCTGGAGAGCTGTCTAGGGAAGAATCCCATTTGCTCTGTCTCCTGCCAGCCTTGTCTGAAGGCAGGGGACCAGGCCTGGGCTCTGCAGCCAGGAGTAATTAAAATGCCTTTAATTGGAAGATTACACCGAACTCCCAGAAGTGGTGGTGCATGACAGTCAGTTGGTTCCTTGGTGCTCCTGTGGGGTGCTATCAGAGGACCTCTGAAACTCTTCCAGGTCAGGAGGGCATTCCAGACAGCTTTGCCAGTGTTAGATTTGCACACATGAGCCTGGCTGGTGTTCCTGACTGGTATGTGAGTTTTCAGGGATGATACTACAGGCTAGGGAAGAGAAGATGGAGGGAATCTGAATGTGGGGCTAAGGCTGAGGCTGAGGAATTTGAATTTCATTGCCACTGTCTGAAATGACCGTGAATTTGGGCTTTGGAGCAGCTCGGATATACAAATTTGTAGTTAGTAAATGTGTTGTGGTCCTTCTGCAGGCTCTGGGAGGTTCGATTTCTGTCCCAAACTCTAGAGCCCACATCTGTTTGATGACTTATGGCCCTGTCATTAAAAGCTGACAGTGTGGCCCCTCAGGCTCCCTCTGCCTCTGCCTCCCAGCCCAGTCTCCTCTTCTCACAAGGGCATTAGACCCACACAGAGGTCCAGAATTACCTCACATCTCTACTCTCTTCATCACGCAAGCCAAGTCCCTTCTGCCAGAAAAGATGAGAGGGTCACACATCCTGAGATTAGCTGCTTGACTTCTCTGTAAGGCCATTATTCTGCCCACACAAAGACAATGAGCTGGGGGTCAGGATGCTGTGGAGTCCACCCCATAAGAGAGACTGTAGACAGTAGGGTCTGATCACTGGGTGCCTGTCATTGATAGATATCTCAGGGATGTTTCCTTGGGGACACAATACCTCCCTTTCCTCCCTCACCCAGCAGCATGTGTTGATACTAAGTGCTGGTCCAGGACACTGCATGGAAGGTCTTCGAACTTTCCAGAAGAAGGTGCTATCTCTGCAGGCTGAGTACACGAACAGCTGACCTGGCTGCTCTCTGCTGTCCTCTCACAGGCTGTGAGCTCCTCTCCGTAGAATTTCAGTAGAGAACAGCGTTCCTCACTGTGCTCATTAGCTTCCTGTCAACTCGACACAAGATAGGACTGCCTAGGAAGAAGAAACCTCAACTGAGAAACTGTCTCCCTCAGATTGGACTGTTGGCTTATCTGTGGGCTGTGGGGTCTTCTTTCCTTCCTTCCTTCCTTCCTTCCTTCCTTCCTTCCTTCCTTCCTTCCTCCCTCCCTCCCTCCCTCCCTCCCTCCCTCCTTCCCTCTCCCTTCCTTCCTTCTTTCCCTCTTTGATTTTTTTTTTCAGAGAGGCTCTCTCTGTGTAGCCCTGGCTGTCCTGGAATTCCATCTGTAGACCAGACTAGCCTCAAATTCAAAGATTCCCCTATCTCTGACTCCTGAGTGCTGAGCTTAAAGGCATGAGCCACCATACCCAGCTCACTTTCTTGATTCATGATTGATATTGACATGGGAAGACCTAGTATGAGGGTAATGTTACCCCTAGGAAGATGTCCTGGGTTGTATAAAAATCAAACAGAGTGAACTATAGAGAGCAAGCTGGTAAGAGACCCTATGGCCCCTGCTTCTGTTCCTGCTTCCAATTTCTTGCCTTGAGTTCCTAACATGACTTCCCTTCATGATGGATTGTGACCTGTGAGCCAAATACCACCCACTTCCAAGTTGCTTTTGGCCAGTGTTTTATCATAGCAAAAGAAGGCAAGCTGGGACAGACCCTATCCTAGATGCTTGCCTTTCCTCTCCACAGCCTGGAGGAAGATCAAGAAACAGCAGACCACTATCAAGTCCCTTCTAAGAAAAAAAAAATGCAGGAGCAGGAGCACTTAGTGCCTTCCAATAGCTATCTGCTGAGCCAGGGTTTGGATTCAGGCACTCCCCTCCCCTTACCTGGCAGGAATCTGATTTCATTTTTGAGGGGCTAATGCTCTGTTACACACCGGTTATTCTTCATTCTTACAATTTCCTCCATCACCAGGAACTGTGGGTTCAGAGAGGGGTGAGGCCCTGTGTCTCCTATCCAGAGTCTGTTGGGAAGAGCCCACCCTTTGCAAAAGAAATGAGCTAGTCTTGTGGTTGTCCAAGGTCACATAGAAGAACTGGGCCAGGGTGGCCATGCCCAGTTTTTCTATTTACTTGATGCCAGGAACCATGCTGGCTGCCTCCATCACATGTCCTCCGATTCTTTCACATCCTGGACGACTGTTCCACCCTTTGAAAACATGACTCAAGAGTCACTTGGAAATGCTGGTTTCAAAATTACTATTTGACTTGTTAAAAAATCACACACTGAAAACAATCACTTCTTTATCCCTTTAGATTCAACTTTGATTAATGTTTGATCCTATTTATTAGCATAGATGATTAAATTCTCTTAAGTATTTAAGTGGCACTAATAAACATAGTGTGTTTGAGCTGCTTCTTCTTCTTTTTTTTTTTTTGTATTTCAATTGTGTGGCTGGTAAATAGACCTTCTGAGCATTAAACAGTGCCCACAGATCTAATAAGTTAAGCTAACAAACACATTCGCTTTCAATATCCTCTGTGAGTGGGGACACGTGCTCTGCTCCCCTTTATCATAACCTTCTTTTAAATAATAAGCTTGAAGAGCACTGTGTGAGCATAGGGCTCAAACAAACACACGTGTGGCATGTGCAGAGAAGACTCGCAGTTCTGACAATGGCTTCACCGAGGAACCCCCAATGCTCCTATGAACCAGTATCCCCAAATGCTGCTGCTCTTACCAACTTCCTCATTAGATATTCTCTTGCACTTAGTGTTTCAGATATGGCTTCCTTCAGATAACCCTTATGTATGGGCCAGAGGGGAAGGAGCACGATTTTAAGATGGATATGAGTGTATGTGAGTGTGTGCCCCTGATCATGGAGGGTGACCTCAGGCATCATTCCTTAGGCATGTCCACCATTTTTTTCCTTTTTGAGTCAGGGTCTCTCTATGTATCCCTGATGGTCCTAGAACTTTACTGTTTAGACCAGACTGGCCTTGAACGTATAGAGAGATGCCTGCTTCTGCCTCCTTGGAATTAAAGGCATATTCCACCATGGGCCAGATTCCACTTTACTACCCTGGAGCTCACTCACCAGTCATCCTAATCTAGTAGGAGCTGCAGTGGGAGATTACCTCTCTCTCTCTCCACCCTGCTGTTTGGGACAGGATCTCTCATTGAGACCTTCCATTCACCAACTAGGTTAGATGATTAGCCAGTGAGCTCATGATCTTCGTGTCTCTGCTTCCTCAGTGCTGGGATTGCAAGTGTGTTCTACCACATCCCTCTTGTGGTTGTTGTTGTTTTTGACGTGGTGGGTCCTGAGAATTGAACTCAGGTCCTCATGATTATGTGGACTGCACCATTTCTCCAGGCCTCCACTCAAGCATCCTGAAAGGGTCTCCCAGTGTCTCTGATATGAGCCTTTTAGGCCCCTGGTTTACCTTAGAGATATAGGCACAGTTCGGCTTAAAACCCAGTTTCTCTGACAAGCTCCTGGTAAGAAGGAAACAGCTTGGGGCCACCCAGATGGAAGGCAGTCATAAGAGACAGGCAGAATGGCCTGGAGATGTCTCTGAGGGAGACCGTGTAGTGAGCTGGCTGGCTGACCCTTGACTGTGTGTTCACAGTCACCCACACTACCATTGGTGGCATCCATCTGATAGAAGTTGCTAGAATCATATATCAAAAGCAGCACTCATGGGATCAGGATAAAGGGGGTGCTGTTCAGATAGAAGGATTGCCCAGTTGGATCACTGGGGACCAAGCCTGACAGGTGTGTCTGGAGTCACCTCTATCATGGGGTCCGAAGTAGTTCTGTTATGTTTTTTGTTATCCAACATTGGAGTCTTTTGTCCTTTGATCTGCTGCAGGGCCCTGTGTGATACATTTGTCTGTCCTCTTGATGGCTAGTAGGTGGCCTGTGTTTGGGACTAGAACAGACCTTTGGAGGTCTTTAGTCTCTTGATATGTGTTCATGGGTGTTCCTGTGGGCTGTAGACCTAGAAGAGCTGGGCTGCACTCCATGCCTGTGCTTGATCTGGCAGCATTATGCTCCCACAGCAGTGTGTGAGTCCTGCTCCATGAAGCTCCATGGGGAGGTGGGGAGAGGGTTGTTTCTGCTGCTTCCCATTCTCATCCATGCCTGGGGACATACTTCTCTAAAATTTTAGCCATTTCAGTGAGAAGTTGTTTGTAGTTGTGTGTGTGTGTGTGTGTGTGTGTGTGTGTGTGTGTGTGTGTTGCCTACTTGTATGTGTGTTACATCTGTGTAGTTCCTGCAGAGGCCAGGAAAGGGCACTGGATCCCTTGAAACTAGCGTTACAGACAATTGTAAACTGCCAGGTCCTCTGCAAGAGCAGCCAGTGCTCTTAATCATTGAGCTTCTCTCAAAGTTGGGGTGTGATGCAGTTCAGTGTCAGAGTGCTTGTCCAACATATTCAAGCCTTGGGTTCAGTTCCCAGATCAGCAACAAAGAACCCCAACTATTGCAGTGCCAGATGGGGTAAGTGTACAACTGAAATCCTAGCATTCAGGAATCAGAGGCAGGAGGATCACCTGGAGTTTGAGGCTAGCCTAGGCTATAAAGTAATTCTGTCTTAAAAATAAATGAGTGAATACAAGTGTCTTCCTCTTGCCTTCAGTTCTGAAGGATGGCTTTGCCAAGTTATAAGATTCTTTGTTGGTAACTGTATTGAGGTTCTTCAGGGGGAATAATGCTGATAAAATGGGTATACCCCACAAGGGGTTTTCTTAGATTGGATTATACAACGGCGTTTGTGTAGGCCAACACTGGCTGTCTCATACATGAGAGACTTAGAGCATGGTAGCTGCTTAGTCCAAAAGACTCGGTACCTACCTCAGTAGTCTCAATTGGGTGCTGGAGACTTGGAGAATTCCTGGAGAGCTGCTAATCTTCCATCAATACTGAAAGCCTGAAGAAGATGGTCCTAATATCAGTGAAGGCATCAATAGCAGCAGCATAGTAGATGAGCTCATCAGCAAGAGTGAAGGCCAAGAAAGCAAAAGAGCAACACTTTCTTCCATGTCCCCATCTCTGGGCACTAGCAGAAGGTCCCTCCTATAATTATGGTGGATCTCCCCACATCAATTAGCAGTTAATACAGACAAAGCTGAGCTAAATGATTCTTCACCAAGACTCTCTTCCTGGATTATTCGAAGTTGTGTCATGTTGACTGTTAAAACTGACCAGCAGTAATTCCTTCGGCTCATTACATGGACTATGTCTGCCCTGGCCTCCAGCCTCCATGGTTCCTGATGAAGGTCTATTGATAGTCTGGTTAGAAGTCTGTGCATGACAGTCCTTTATTGAAGTGTCTGGGGTGGGATAATCACTTTCCTACAGTCATCCTTCTTCCTCTTCCTCAGACTTAGCAATTCGAGTCATGTTCATGGTTTTCCCTTCTGCCTGTTCAGATGCATTTCCTAGCCCCTCTAGAGAGTTCCTCTGCTTGTTTCCTCTTCCCTTCTGGAACTTCTACCCTCATGCTGTGTCTTCCTTCAGGTCTTTGAGCATCTTCGGTACCTTCATTCCAGGGTGTGTTAGTTACTTTTCTGTTGCCATGATAAAACATCAGGACCAAGAGCAACTTCTAGGAGGAAGAGTTTGGACTTCTGGTTCCAGAGGGACAGAAGTCCATCATGGGAATGAAACATAGAACCAAGCAGCAGACATGATGACGGGAGCAGGACACTGAGAGATCATATCTTAGGTGTGTAACAGAAATTTTAACAGGTCTTATTAATAAAATTAAATCTGGAGGCAGATATTTGAGATGAATGCTGGAAGATCAGAGAAGCAGAACAAGCCATAGCTACCTCACTTCGCCAGTTCCTCAGCTGATCCTGTTTCCTCAGACTGGAAGCCTCTGAGTCCTTGTCCAAATGGATCTCAGCTGAACTGCTTCTCAAAAGCCTGAAAGCTTAACCAGCTCTAGTTCCTGGTTTCCACACCTTATATACCTTTCTGCTTTCTGCCATCACTTCCTGGGATTAAAGGCATGAGTCACCATGCCTGGCTGTTTCCAATGTGGCTTTGAACTCACAGAAATCCGAATGGATCTCTGCCTCCCAAGTGATAGGAATAAAGATGTGTGGGCCACCGTTTCCTGGCCTCATGTCTATCTAGTGACTGTTCTTTTCTCTGACTCCAGATAAGTTTATTAGGATGCACAATATATTGGGGGACACAATATATCACCACATAGGTGTAGCCATATAACAGTAGAAGTAGATTAGAAGTGGAGTGAGGTCATATACTGTCAAAGCCCACTCTGTGACATATTTTCTCCAGCAAGGCCTTACCACCTAAACCTCTCAAACAGCATAACTGACCTGAGACTAGGTGTTCAAATGTCTGAGCCTGTGGGGGGGGGCGTTTCTCAGTCAAGCTACCATATCCAGTCTGTGCCCAGAAGATCTGCTGTCAGGTCTTTTTCAGGCAAGGTTCCAACTGACCTATTTTCTCTCTTTGAATAGCCATACCTTCCCATTTCTTTTAATGTCTGGAGATGATGATTGGGGTAGTTTGAATGTAATTGGCTCTCATAACCTCACAGGGAGTGGCACTCTTAGGAGGTGTGGCTTTGCTGGAGTGAGTGTGGTCTTGATGCAAGAACTATGTCACTGTGGGGGTGGTATTGGAGGGTCCCTGTGCTCAGGGCACTGCCCAGTATCTCAGTTGTCTTCCTCTTGGTCTCTGATCAAGATGTAGCTAGCACTGCATCTGCCTCTATGTCGCCATGCTCCCTGCCATGCTAATAACAGATTGAACCTCTGAAACTGTGAGTGAGTCACCTAAATTAAATTGTTTTCCTTATAAAAATCGTGGTGGTCATGGTGTCTCTTCACAGAAATAGAAACCCTAAGTAAGATGATGATGATGATGATGGTGATGATGACGATGATGATGATGATGGACTGGTTATAAACATGACAGAAGAATCTTATAGTATGGCAACTCTGGAGAGATCAGTCTCCCTGTTTTCAAGGGTTGCTTTTAAAAGACTCCATAGAGTGTTTCTGTGCCAGAGATCAGCAGAGAGATGAATACACCTCTCTGGTCTTTAATAAGCTCCTTGGTACATAGGGTCTAAATTCCTCTCTATATGAGTATGTTTCAGAATGCACAAGTCCTTATGTGATTGGTTCTCAAAAGGAAAATAAGTGGAGAGGAGTGGAAACAACGTCCCACCCATCAACCAATGGGAGAAGAGCACTGTGTACCACTGTCCATGCTCCTGTGTCTGCACCTTCACAGTTAGCTGCATTGGGAGTGCTGACTACTGATGAGGTGTTCAAGGCTCACTTGGCTCCCACGAGCTGCATGTGAGCTTCTCTAGGTGTACACACAGATGCCTGCACTGGCCTGAGAGTGGAGGATGGGTTGCTGCTCATCAAGCCAAGAACTGAAGTGATCCAGCATTAACTTCAATTTTACACTTGCTTTTGAGCCTGGTGGTTTTAGCCTTGGATTCCAAAATGGCTGCACCAGTTTCTGCCTATGTGATTGTGGTATAGAAGATAGCATGGATTCTGGGAATTCTGTTCATGGTGTCTCTCAAATTCATCCCATGTTCTAATGGTTCCTGGCACCTGCTGATGTCAACTTTGTCTCAGTCTCTGTGACCAGGTAGCTTTGTTCTGTTTGTCTCATTGCATTTATGGTATCGATTGCCTCCATCTCCCTTGCTTTAATTAGGATGTCATGGAATCTGTAGTTAAAAGTAGAGAAAACTGACAGTTATAATGCACTGTATATCTTTAAACCCATCAATGATGTGCTTATTTAAATATGCTTTGAAAGTTTTCTCAATAATATTCATATTTACACTGTAGAGTTCACATCTACCTTTAAATATTTTCCCCTAGGAATTGGACTTTATTTTCAACACCATCATAAATTGATATTTTAAAAATTCTGATTACAGTCCTCAGGATAGAGGCATAATTTACTTGACATTTGAATTAAATCAAGGAATGTTGCTACAGTTCCTTGTTAATTTTAATAATCTTATTTTTTCTGATCATTTTGAAGTTTCTTTCATACCTAACTATGGTGCTTTAAAGTTTTCCTTTCTAATTATTATACATTTCATTATATTTTCTTTTCCTTTTGGAGAAAGTTTCAGAACTTATTTTCTCTTTCCTGATCTCAGGGGAAAATTTTAGTGTTTTCCCAGGGAGCATGGAGACTGGCTGTGAATTATTCTTCCTTTTCAGAGGCTCTTAGCAGAGTAGAAAGATTCGTTCTATTCTCAGTCAGGCACTGACTGTGTCGTGAGGGGTTGCTAATGGTTCTTCTCTGTACTTTCTGTACCAGGTCGTCTTTTACCATCTTTAGCTATTGTGAAGAATTCACCGTGAAGATGCTGGATTTCACTGTGTATAAGAAAGTGTTTAGATTAGGAGCTAAAGTTGTTTAACCAGTCAATGGCCAGATTTAATATTTAGTATTACATAACACTGAGGGAGCTATGTCTGACAAGGAATGTGTATGTGTTACTTAAATTTCCAAATTGTTTTTTGATATAAAGCCATCAAAATGTCTTCTTGTCTCTGAAGACCTGTCTAGGCTGCAGTGGCTTCTCCTCTGAAGACCTGGGGTATCTGCAGTTGATTTTCTTTGAAGGCTCACTGAATCTATAGTGAAATCTTCTTTGATGATCCATGGTGTCTACAGTGATGTCTCCTTTAAAGATGCCTCAACTCTGCAATGTGATGCCTCCTTCAAAGACTCATGAAGGCTGTCATGACATTTCTATTAAAGACTGATTGAGTCTACATCGACGTCTTTTTCAAAGACTCATGGAGTCTACAGTGATGTCTCTTTAAAGACTTGTGGAAACTCCCATGACATTTTCTTTGAAGGGCCCTTGAGTCTCCAGTGATGTCTTGGAAGACTTGTTGAATCTGAAGTACAGTCTACTTTGAGGTTTGCCTGGACTCTCTGTGGATCCTCTTGCCATAGCCTCCCAACTGCTAGGTTTGCAAGCATGAGCCACCACATCCCGCTTGTATCTCATTTTTAATGCAATCTGTTAAGACTTGAACCTACAACCTTCTTTTTCAAGTGTGTGTGTGTGTGTGTGTGTGTGTGTGTGTGTGTGTGTGTGTATGTTGTATACTTATGGCTGTGTGCAGGTGTATGCACCTGTGTGCTTACCTGGAGGTGAGGGGGAGGACACTGAGTGTCCGGCTCTATCAGTCTCCACTTTAGTTTTCCTGAGATGGGGTCCCTCATTGAACATGGAGCTAGACTGGTGGCCAGAAACCTGAAAGATTCTCCTATACCAAACTCTCCACAGTGCTGGGGTATCAGGAGCACACTTACTAAGCTTGAATCTTCCTTAAGTAGCCTATATTTGGGTTTGTTTATCATTTACTCTGACAATTTTGCCATGGATTTGGAAGACAGCCTCACTAAGTTCCATATAATTGCTGAAATATTTTAAATTTAGCTGTGACCATTTATTTTCTCCTTGTTTCTATTTAAATGTGTCTCTGGCTTGTACTCTTCACAGCCTGTGATAAGCATTTGTGATGTTCCGACCTGTCCTTGTTGTCAGCGCCCCAGCCTTCACTGTTCTCTGCTGGTCATTCACGTCCGGGTGTAATGTCTTGGCTGTCTTAGGTCAGTGCCTTTACCACTTGGAGCATGCGAAGACTAAAGTGGATGTGCTTTGCAGATCGAAGTCTCTGTGCTTGTGTGGCCATTGCATTCCATCATCCAGCATCTTTTCTCAGCATCCCTTTTCCTTTCTGCTGTTCACAGATGAGGCTGCAGGCTTCACTGGTTCCTGCCAGCCATGGCAGGCACTCCTGCTCATGAGCGCTTAATGATGCTATCGGTCAGCCTCATATTATCTCCAGAACACGAGCTTCATTATCCTTGTCCAAGCAGGAAAGTGCCACTCACATGAAATGCTGAATCCAAAGGGGCTAAAAGTATTTCTTGCTAAGTAAGCGAGAGCTGTGCCTGGAGGACGCTGTCACCTGAACAAGGTAAAGGGCTTGTCTGGTGGAGGTCTGGGGAAGCATGGAGCAGAGGCTGACAAGCTTCTGGGAGTGGGTGGGGTGGGAACGTCTGGGGATGAGTGACCTTGGGTATGGGCTAGCAGAACCAGGTTGTCTTGAAACAATGTCTGTCATCTGGAGATATACTCATGAATGTGGAATGGTCCTCAGTGGATCAGCACAAGTCTAAAATCAGCATTAGTAGCTACTCATCAGCATACCAAGGGCAGCTGTCTTTTTCCTTCTAGAATTTGGATTTGGCACTGAACTTGGAGAAGTAGAGGAGTGTGTGTGTGTGTGTGTGTTCACCCATGTGTACGTGTGCAGAGATTCATGTATGTGACATGCACAGACCTGAGGATGATGCTGAAGACATGATCTTTCTCTGCATTACTCCCCTAAGGCAGGGTTTCCCACTGAACCTGGAGATCAATGTTTCTTGGCTAGGGTTGTACCCATCAAGTCTCAACGATCCTCTTATTTCCACATCTCCTGGCATGGTTGCTGCTGATGTATAGGGCTGTACCCAGCCTTAGCTTACGTTGATGCTGAGAATGTGAACTTAGGTCCTCATGCTGGTACCTCATGACACTCTCTCCCCAACCCCTGAGAAATGTCTACTCTCATTTTTATTGTATGCCCGAGAAAACCGAGGCTCAGACCAGTTAGTGACTGTCTTAATTGTATTCTTTTTACCTTAATAAAATGTCCTGACAAAGGTAGGACTATGACAGAGGAGTCAAAGCCATAGAGCTTGAGAGGGCTACAACATAACCACATTCAAGAAATATACTCACAGATACATAGTCATGGGTGATATAGCTCATGCTCTCTGGTTTTTAAACCCATTTTAGGTCCCAAACGCAGTCCACCTTTAGGCTGTGTCTTCCCAGTGAACCCAATTTAGATCATCCTTCACAAGTGTGACTAGAGGTTGTGCCCCAGGTAATTCTAGATACAGTCAAGTTGAAAACACCAACTGTCATAGTGACCTTCTTAGAGCGAGAGATTCAGCTAGGGTCCTATAAATGCTTTGAGCTAAGACCTTTGCCAGCTCCACACTACGCTGTGCTGCTATTATTAGCCACCATTGTGCTACTGTCTCAGGGTCAGTAGGGAGTGGCCAGCCCTGGATCTTACAGCTTGATCTTACATCACTCTCTAGGGGGCCACTCATGATGGACTCTGTTTTCCCTTCATCCCATGATCCTGACTCATCACCTGACAGACTCATTCTGATGGACTTGGAGCTATTCAGGGATTTGTGGGATTCTAAAGACCCAGCTATCACACGGCTGTCAGGTGTTCCATATCCCTCTTGTATGTTCATGTGTGTTTATGTGTGACAGACCTCACTTGTTCTTCCATTAAACATGGTTGTAACTATGTGAGCTCAAGTTTGGGTCACTTGAGAGCCTTTGTGTGACGACAGATGTCTACACATTTCACCTAGTAGATCTTGCTAGCCATGGACACCTAGACGCACCCCAGTACCCCTTCACACGCACTCAGTGATGTCCCCATACTATGGATCTAGGAGATTACCAGGGTTTTCACCTGGGAGAAGGCTTTGGGGATCAGGAAACACCAAAGTTAACCTCACTTGGTTTGGCTATCTCACTCTCTAGGCTGGAGTGACAGGTTACGCCCATTAAGAAAAGTGGGGGCTTCACTTTGATGTATCCTCAACCAACATTCTTAGACTCTGAAATATGAAAACAAGTGCAGTGCATTTATTTGAGGTAGAGCACAGCCACAGAGCTCCCTGGCCGGCCCATAGCTTTGTAGGTGGCTTTAGCTTGCTGCAGTCCTCCTGTCTCTGCCTCCTAAATGCTGAGATTATGGGCACGGACCACCCGGTCTGGCCTGAAAGACAGAACCTTGTCATTGTTTTAAGGTGTACACGAGTGAGCCCTGTTGAAGCTGTTTCCTTCTCCTGAAGATCCCAGTGGCAGAAGAGTCCTCCTTTAGGGGACAGTGGTTATGTTACACACTTCAGCTAGTATTGCAACCTGTCTTTATCTTTTAAGAAAATCATTACATTTTATTTGTGGGGTGTTTGTGTGTGTGTGTGTGTGTGTGTGTGTGTGTGTGTGTGTGTGTGTGTGTGTCTGTCTGTCTGTCTGTCTCTGTGCATGGGACATCACGTGTGTGTGGAGGTCAGAGGACAGCTTGTAGGAGTCAGTTCTCTCCTCCAACTATGTGGGTCCTGGGTTTCAAACTTGGCTCACCAGTCTTGGCATCAGTCATCTTTATCCAAGGAGTCATCTTACTGCCCTCTTTATCTTTTTGGCTTTCTATTCCCCCTGGCTATCGTATATGTCTACTTACTGCTGAGTTTTAAGGCCCAGCGTCCCCCACCATCAGTGTGTCTCTGGCTAAGTGGTGCCCTTTATCCCTGAGCCCTGTTCCCAAGTGCTGCTGCAGTGGAATGCATTTGCTTTGTACAGCACATGCTGCGACTCTCAGGTGTTATGTAAGAGGAGCCAAAGCAGTTCAAGAAAGACTTTCCTAACAGTTTGTCCCCCTGGCTTTATACTTCTGCAATTTGAGTTTAGGTTTCGAGCCACGCTCTCTCTAGATGATCGCCAGGATGCGTGGGAGAGCTTCAGCTGTCGCTTTGCCCATGAGGTCACCCAGTTGGACTCAGTGATGTCTGTTAAAAAGTCCTTTCTGTCCTCACTGCAGTACGTTGTCACCTCTCCTTGCCCTGGAGGAGATGGGAATGGGGGAGGGTGGTCTGGGGACAAGGTGGGGGTGAGGGGGGTGGGGGTGGGGGGAGGGAGGACAGGGAAATCCATGGCTGATATGTAAAATTAAATTAAATTATAAAATTAAAAAAAGTTGAAACAACAACAACAAACGTGTCCCTAAACACTGGGGTCTGATGGTGAGCTCTCTGTCTTCTTTTATGTATGAATTTCATCTTTCCGAAACAAACCATGCTTTCCAAAAAGGAAACCAGAAGCAGAGAACGTGGCTCAGCAGATAAAGCCCTTGCCACTCAAGTGTAAGGACAAGAGTTCTGGCTGCTCAGAACACATACAAAAGTCATGCAGATGCTCCAGCCACCTGTAATCCCAGCTCTAGGGAGGCATAGACAGGGGATCCCTGGGCAAGCTGGCTAGGCAGAGTAGCCCTCTCGGTGAGTTCTGGGTCCAGAGAGAGATCTTGCATCCATAAACCAAGTGGAGAGTGAGAGAAGAAGACAGTTGATATCAACTTCGAGTCTCCACAGGCACTTATGCACATGTGCACATGCACCTGCATACACAAGTGTGCCCACATACATGCACACATGTATACCACACACATACACAGAACAAAAACTGATTCTTTACATACTATTCTTATCTTGTGGGATAGGCTTTCTCATTAGTCTATTGATTTTTTTTCCCTCAAATGGTTCATTTTCTTTCTACAGACCCCCAATTCTTTTATGTGTCACAGTAGGATTGTTGGATTCTTTGAAAACCATCAATAAAATTTTTCTTTGGATTCTTATTAAAGGTTCTTTTTCTTTGTGGGGGGATTCATGGGGAGGAACTGCCATGTTTCCCATGCTGAGCAGCCCTTCCCTGGATAGCATGTGTTCCCCTTGCATTTCACTTTTCTTTATGTCTCCTAGGACTTTCTCTGAGAGGTCTTATGCACTCACTCTCCTATCTATCCTCAGTCTCTCTTGCTATTGTAAAATGTCATGGTGTCATTATGACACACACTAGTTACAAATAATAGGTATGGAGACCACTGTTGCATGGTTGATGCTTTATTTCCCCAAATTTCCAGGGCTTTTGTTATTCTTTTTTGTTACATTGTTTTTAGAGCTTCTGGGGAGTTTTAGAAATTCAAATTTCCTACAAGTAAGGACCAATTGGCTCTGTTCCATCTATCCTTCTCTAGGCTGATCGTCTTTCTCTTGGCACTCTGTTAGGCAGGGTGTTGCCAGTAGAGATTAGGAAGGTGACATTTTCTTGAACTATGGCTTAGATCTGTTTTGGTTGGCTGTAAGATACATACTATGGGTAACATATCAACAATAGACACAAGGTCCACTTGAGGGGGATGGCAAGGCTGACACTGTGTGTCACAGAACCTGGCCTGGGTACTTTTAAGAGGTGAGGCCATCCTGGTTCAGATACAGCTTTCAAGACAATACAGCAAAGTTCACTTTCGCAAAGTAGCTGTTATAAAAGAAACATGTGGTGACTGACTTGTGCTGAAAACATCCACTCCCTCCATGTGGCTCTCTGTTTTCTGTGTTTTCAGTGACCTGTGGTCATATAGAGTCTTGAAATATTACATGGGGGGATTTCCAGCTAAACAAATCGTGAAGTTCCCGTTGAACATGGTGCTGAGTAGGTGGTTTAATCTTGAGCCATATTGCTCTTTCCTACCTGTGATGGGAATCACGGCTTTGTCTGGTGTGTTCGCTCTGTCTATGCTACTTGCACGTTAGTTATTCAGCGCTCTCAGTTCAGTGGTCAGGCTGATTGATCATTACTGTTTGCTGGGGTTGTGGCCAAATAACCCTTATTTCACTTAATAGTGCCCCCAAAGCTCAGGATAAGTGATGCTTGGAAAATGAGCATACCAAAGAGAAACCGTGACCTGCTTCTTCTAACGGAGAAGGTGACCTTTCTCAAGTCAGTAAAGTGAAAATAAAATACTATGCACTGACTTCTATGGTATGTGGTCTGCAGTACGATAAGATGGTGTGTGTGTGTGTGTGTGTGTGTGTGTGTGTGTGTGTGTGTGTGTGTGTGGTGTGTGTGGTGTGTGTGGTGTGTGTGTGTGTATATGTGTGTGTATATGTGTGTGTGTGTGTGTGTGTGTGTGTGTGTGAGAGAGAGAGAGAGAGAGAGAGAGAGAGAGAGAGAGAGAGAGAGAGGCATATGCATATTTAATACAGCAGAATATTTATTGCAGAATATTGCTATAGTTGTCCTATGTTGTTGCTGTCTGTTAACTCTCTTCCTATGCTTAGTTTCTAAATGGACGTTGGTCTCAGGTCCACTCATCTAGGAAGGCAACAGTTTACATGAGGATCATGCAGGCTGCACTTGCAGGTCCACCAGCGTCTCCAAAGTGTGCTCTCTATAGGAGAGGGACACTGCTGGGCAGGGATGACACAGGGTGAAGAATGGCCTGTGTCAAACTCGGAGAATGGTCGTGGAGAGAGACCCCGAGAGCTCTCAACATCACCATCTTCAGCAGGAACCTTTGATGTGAGCCATAATAAGAGGAGATGCTGCCCCACATGGGGATCCACTGTGGGGTTCCTACAGGAACTAACATGCAGAATCTGTAAGTGCAGAAGTCTTTGTCAGGGTAGAGGACTTCCCTGTATTTCTCTGTAAATGTGTGATGTTATTTACAAATAGGTTAGATTGTTAAAGAACATGGTTTTTCATTAAGTCAGTATGTACCTTAAAAGGGTGAATCATATTCATTCATGTACATGTGTACGATGCACATAGGCACAAGTGTGTTCCTGTATGGAACACATGCACATATAGGTGCTCATGCTCACATGTGCAGAGGCCAAAGATGACACTGGATATTTCTTTCTGGATCCAACTCTTCCGCTTTATTTACTGAAGCAGGCTCTTCTCAGTGGATCTGGAGGTCACCGATTCAGCTAGTCTAGCCGCCAGGATCCGGAGGGATTCTCTACCTCCCTAATGATGGGATACCTGTGGCTTCCACCCCTGCCCAGCTTTACCTGGGTTCTGAGGCTTCCATCTCTGGTCCTCAAGTTAGCCTCACAAGCACTTTATCCATGGAGCCATCTCCCCAGCCGGGGAATCATGATTATAAGTTTTCTCATTTAAACATCTTTTACTCCTTTGAATAACTCAATTTATAGTGGTGTGTTCTTTCTTTTTTTATAAAAAAGAAGTTCAAGTCAGTTAGCAAATGGAAGAGTATCTGTGAAAGCAAAGCCCTCAGACTTTGCTTTTTGAGGTATGTGTGCCAGCTTTGGAATCAACATCCTTGATATTCAAAATTCTCTCTCTCCCTGTCTCTGTCTCTGTCTCTCTGTCTCTCTCTGTCTCTCTCTCTCTGTCTCTCTCTCTCTGTCTCTCTCTCTGTCTCTCTCTCTCTCTCTCTCTCTCTCTGTCTGTCTCTGTCTCTGTCTCTGTCTCTGTCTCTCTCTCTCTCTCTCTCTCTCTCTCACACACACACACACACTAAAGACATGATGTCTCTCTTTGTTGGAAGTCTGAGGAACTCTTCTTTGTTTCTTTCTAGATCCATTTCTGGTTATTTCCTCTCAGGAGAAGTTTTAATTAACATTGTAATATTTACATTGGGATTTTCCATTTCTTCTTGTTCTAGTTTGGAGTGTTAGACCTTTTCCAGACTGATCTCCATTTTGTCTACATCTTCAAATTTTGTATCTCTACTTCAAAGATGCTGTGGTGTTTGTCTGGCTATCCCCTCATTTGGAGTCTGGCTTTGGTCCCTGCACTTCTCCTCATTTTAGTGACTGCATTTCCTGGAGCCCCGTGTGTCTGACTGCTCTTCATATGGAACCACTCTGGTATTGCTGGTCATGATTTTGCCCATGTTTGTTCCCTATTTTATCCCCTTCAAGGTCACATCTCTGGACCACTTCTGCACTGTTTTGCTTTACTCTTGAGGTGACAGTTACCACTGTGTTCTTGGTTTCTGATGAATACATTTCACCTCCCGAGACCCCCACTGAGGTGCGGACCTACTGTGCTGTCAGTCTCTTATGTGTTCCTATTTCCCAAGCCTTTTTAGCAGGATGACATTTTACATTTTGGACACACAGTGCTGTTTCCCAGTCATCTTTTGTCAATGGTTTCCCCTTGCCTGTGAGCAGCAGTGTGCCTCCAGCCTCATCCCTCACCCTGGGAGAGTGCCCTCCATACACGGACTTCCATTTCGCTTCGGATTTTATTAGTCCTGTCATTCAAATTTTATACGTATTTATGTTCTTTTATTTACAGCTTTTTTTTTTTTTTTTTGATTGTTCCTTTGACCAGCTAGCTTCTAGGAGGCCTTTGCTGAGATCCCGAGTGATAAATTTCCTCTCTATTTTTGCTCGTAATTCTGTCTGTTATGCTTTTTATATTGCAAGATGCAATTTTAGAGGCATGTGCACCCCTGCACTCTCCCTTAACTGATAGTCGGCTCTGCCGACACAGCATGCAGAGCCCTTAAAACACTCAGACTAGTGATGCAGCCCTGACTTGTGTGATGGAAAAAAACAAAACAAAACAAAGCAACCTCTTGGTGGAATCATCCATGTAAACACCCCTATGGTGCCCTTTAATGATGCCATTCGTTAGTCAGTGTAAATTTCCATATCTATCTGTGTTTCTTATTAGGAATCAGCAAAGCAGAGCTCTGGGCTCCCCGAGGGCTTGGAGCGCTAGGGATGGGAGGCCACTGGACCTCTCCCTGTGCCGTGACACTGGTCTCCTTTCATTCCTCTCTTCTCCTATTCCTCCACAGTCCCTCTCCATTCCTCCTCTTCCTTCTTCCTTCCTGCCTTCCTGCTCCCTGCCTTTGCTGTTTCTCTCCTCCCTTTCTCTCTTTGCTTTTCTCTCTCTTTCCCCCCTCTGCTCTTCCGGCTTCTCCCACATCTTCTCAACCCTGTTGGATGGCTCCTTATTTTCTTCGCCAAGCCGTAAATTATATACAGCAAAGGACACAAAGGCTGTGTGCGGGTTGGTCAGCGAGTCTCCAGAGACCTCCCATGTACACTCACCCCAGGCTGGACTCCTTTGTGTTCCTGCAGTCCTGGACTCTTTGATCCCCTCTAGGCCACCGCAGCTTTAATGTGAGTCTTTCTCCCTTCTGCCCTGGGGGCCACTCAGCTCCTTGTGTCTTTGTTGATTCTTGTGAAAGGAATCCTGGGGGCTTTCACCTGGGCAGTGGTCTCTGCAGTGAGGCCTTCTGAGTTGCAGTATCCTGTGTTCTGCTTCCTTGCAGGGGCCAAGCTGCATCCCAGTGGAGCCCCTGCTCACCCTCCATGGCCAAGGTTTGAGTGGAGTTCTTCCATCATTGGTTTTGCATAAAGTTTGTTAAGGGTTGATTAGCTGTGAATACATATCTTCCCTTTACCTGACAGTGGTGTGGGCCTACGTTTGTTTTGCTTCCATGAGAGGTTTGTGAGCCTTTGCAAGCCCCTCTCTTCTTCTCCCCTTGCCTCCTCTCCCTTCTCTTTCTCTCCCCTCTTCTCCCTTCCCCTCCTTTCTCTTCATCTCCCCCCTCCTTTCTCCTCTCCCTTCTTCCCCCTCTTCCTTCTTTCCCTCTCCTTCTCCTCCCCTCCCTTCCTTTTCCTTTCTTTCTGCCTCCTCTCTCCTCCCTCCTCTCCCCTTTCTTTCCTTCTCTCTCTTCCTGAGCTCACAATGCTACAACCATGTTTAATGGAGAAACAAGTGAGGTCTCTCTCTCTCTCTCTCTCTCTCTCTCTCTCTCTCTCTCATACACACACACACACACACACACACACACACACACACACACATACACACACATGAAAATTTAAGAGGGTCATGGAACCCTGACAGTTAAGTGATAGTTCAGTTTTCAAAGACCCACAAATCCTTGATTGCTCCAAGTCCAAGTCCATCAGAAACAGTGGCTCTGTCAGGGATCTGGGATGAAGGGAAAATAGAATCCAACTGCATGTACACATGTTGCATGTATGTAAAGCCCAAGTTTGATGTCTTCTTGTGTAGCTCTCTGCCACATTCATTGAAGCAGGTCTTTCAATCAAACCCAGAGCTCACTGATATGGCTAGGCTGGCTAGTGGGCTTGCTCATGCAATCCCTGTCTCTGCCTGAAGAGTGTTGTGAGCCACTATACCCTGTGATCATTCACATGGGCTATTAGTTAATTTTCTGTTGATGTTGGAAAAGCCTCATGGCCAAGGACACCTGTGGAAGGAGGAGTTTAAGGTCATGGGTCCAGAAGGATAAGAGTCGTCGAGGCAGGGAAGGCAGAGCACCAAGCAGTAGGCATGGTGGTTGGAAGAGGATGCTGAGGGCTCTCATCTTGAACCCCAATCATGAAACAGGGAAGGAACTGGAAGTGGCATGAGATTTTTACTCCCAAACCCCACTCCCGGTGACATACTTCCTCCAGCAAGACCACACTTCCTAAACATCACCAAAACACTTCCATCAAATGGGAACCAAGGGTTTAGATGCTAGATACTATGTGGGACAATCTCATTCAAATCATCACACAGAGGTTCTGGGGATCCACATTCCAGCCCTCCCTCTCCTATCTATGGCAAGCTCTTTACCCCCCTAACCATTTCCCCAGCCCTGCTACCCTTTTCTAGCTTTTTATTCCTGTTTTTGTCCTCTTTGTTCTGGGCTGTCTCTCCACAGATTTGAACCAGCATCACCTGATCAGATGTTTTGGATATGAATTCCACTGTTTTGGGGTACTGGTGCTGTGACTGTCTCCCGCCTCCTCACATCTCATTTCTCACTCCTGTAGAATCTCTTAGGGAACATAAGCTCCCGAATTCAGCATCCTCAAATCCATCAACAGTTTTATGCCTGAATAAATCTCATCTTATCTTAGCAGTAAATAATAGATTAGCTTTGATGTAACAGCCCGGGCATAATTTTTCCCTGAAGAATTAAAGTTACTATTGTAGGTTCCCTGAAACATTGTTGCCAGCCAGCTGGGCTTTTGCAATGCTTGGCTTTACCTCCTAGCTGGGAGCCTTTCGATTTCTTTTAGCTTTATCTTGAGATTTACTTCAATTTTTTCTACACTCCCCTCATTGGTTTCTTTTCAGCACTCCGAGTCCCTGCAGTCTGGGGTCTCATACTTTCTACTTCTTAGATCTTACTTGCCATTTTCTTCTTCCTCTTCTTTTTTTTTTTAAATTAATTTCCGTGTGGGTTTAATCATGATGCATTTGTACATGCATGTCATTGTATACATGGTCCTTATTTATGCTCTGTGTTAACTACTTTTCTGTTGCTGGGATAAAACACCATGACCAAAATCAGCTTAATGAAGAAATCGTGTTTTGCCTTATGCCTCCAGAGGGAGGGGCCATAACAGTGAGGACAGCATGGCAGCATGACCAGGAAGCTAGCCGAGCACATTTTTAACTCCACACACAAAGCAGAGAGAATGAACTACAAGTGGGGCAAAGCTATAAACCCTCAAAGCCAGCCTCTGGTGACCCACTTGCTCCAGCAAGACTTTACCTCCTAAGGGTTCCTTAACCTTCCCAAACAGGACCACTAACTGGAGACCAAGTATTCAAATCCATGAGCCCATGGGGACACTTCTAATTCAAACTACTCCCCCCCCACGCACACACGCCCCACTCCTCCTCTCCTTGAAAGCCTCTGTCTGCCCTTTACTGTTTAACTTCCCTGTTCTCAGCAGCCCTGCCCTGCACCCTTGTCTCTCCAGTCATCTTCCATATCTCCCTGGATTTTCCATCTGACTGTGTTTCCTCCTGGTGGCTGGGGTAGTCCGGCAAGCTGCCACTATGGTTTGTTCTCAGCTGTACCCAGCTTTCAATGTTAATGACTGCACTTGAAGATTCAGCCCCTCCTGTTGTTTCCTTTTCATTATTGCTGGAGTGTCCAATCTTCAATGCCTTCTGATTTCTTTCTAATCATTTTAGTAGTACAATGTACTACAATGCTGCAATTTTTTTTTCAGTCTTTATGGCAGGGCCAAGTGTTATTTTGTAACCTCTGGGGATATTAGCTTCCTTGGCTGAAGATGTGTCTCTGGAATACAGGAGTGCTGAGCACTGGCTGGTGCCTGCTTTTGTACACCAGGATTGGAAAAGAGGAGCCCCCAGTTCCACCATAAGGACCTGCTGCTGTCCCATGTTTAAACTGTTTCCTATCTTAGTGTTGATCACTGGCTCCTCAGCGTCTACTAGAGAGCAGGAACAGGATCCCTGGGGCCCTCAGGTCACCAGGACTCTTGCCTCACTTTTGGAACTCTTGTGAAGATCCCATGGAGTAAGTACATCACTTTTCCTTTTTGTTCTAGCCACAAAATTGTAGGTGTAGAGAATGAGTGGTGATGGGTGCCAGAATGTCACTTTCTTTGAGAGGCTCCTTAGAGGACTCTCACTCACCTAGAGAGTTCCTGTGTATCCCCACATTGCATGCCAGGACCTAGGACTCGTGCACGGTGCTATGAGGTGAGGTTTCTATGAGATAGTCAGGCCAGCTTGGCTCTGTCTGGGGACTACAGTGGGTTATGTAAAGTGTTCCTCTCTTACTTGACTCCTCATCCACCTGAGGCCCTCTGACACAGCATGATAATACCACAAAATAGTCATAGAGAAGAGCCTGTTGAGAAATGTTGGTCACAGCTCAGCATAGTCGGTGCCGTCTTGAACTCTTAGAAACCACAGGAGACCACTGCAAATATTAACATTTTGTCAAAGGACAGGGAGGGGATGAGTATTTGTGGTAGTCAATGGTTTCTGAGAAGAGAGAGAGAGAGAGAGACAGAGAGAGAGACAGAGAGAGACAGAGAGACAGAGAGAGAGAGACAGAGAGACAGAGACAGAGACAGAGAGGGACCACTTGTATGTTGTGCATGCTCCTTTCAATAGCTGCTGACTCATATTCTTGGAAGTAACCCCAATTAAATTCATTGGCATACTGTTTTAGGTTACTTTTATATTGCTGTGAAAAAACACTATAACCAAGGCAACTTACAGAAGAAGATATTTAGTTTGGCTTATGGTTCTCAGGGATTGTAGTCCATTAAAGCATGTACGAGGAGATAGATGGCAAACAGGAGCAGGAAACTGAGAGCTCACATCTTGAACCACAATTGCAAAGCAGAGAACATGGACAGGAAATGGTATGAGGTTTTTATTCTCAAACCCTAACCCTAGCCCTAACCAACCCTAACCCTAACCCGCCCCCAGTGACATACTTCCTGCAGCAAGGCCACACCTCCTAAACCTCCCCAAACAGTACCACCAACTGGGGACCTAATATTCAAATGACTGAAGCCAGGGTGAACATTTCTCGTTCAAACACCACACCCACCAAGCTAGACAAGAAAACAAGAGATTGGTTTCTTGTCTGTCAGTGATGCACTATCTGGGGTGGGTAGCCGTCTGTCCATCTGCCCAGGCCAAGATCACACAGCACAGCGCCTTGTTCTTTTCAGCCACCAGGACCTGGGAACCAGTACATATCTGCTGTCTGTTTACAGCAGCAGAGACTGCTGGGCCCGAGAGTGGTCAGGTCTGCGGCAGCAGGCAGAAGAGAAGGGCTGATCTTGGGGCTCTTTCTTCTTTTTTTAAAAATTTATTTCATTTAGTTACTGATTTTTTAAAATTTGCTTTACATACTGACCACAGTTTCACCTTTCCCCCTCCTCCTGTTCCCCCTTTCCATCCCCCCTTCCCCATACCCCACCCTCTGTCTTCATTCAGAAAGGGGCAGCCCTCCCATGGGCTTGAACAAAGCATGGCACATCAAGTTGAGGCAGGACTGAGCACCCCCCACACACACACTACATCAAGGCTGGGCAAAGTAAAAGCCAGCTAAGCACCAGGGACAGGTCCTGATCTCACTGCTTGGAGCCTTACAAACAGACCAAGCTACAAGCTATACAATTGCCACAGGTATGCAGAGGGTCTAGATCGATCCCATGCAGGCTCTTTAACTGTTGGCCCGGAGTCCATGTGCTCTCATGTGCTGAGGTCAGCTGTCTCTGTGGGTTTCTCCATCATGGCGTTCAACCCCCTTGACTCGTACAATCTCTCCTCCTGTTCTTCAGGAGGACTCCCTCCCGGAGCTCGGCCCAGTCTTGGCAGTGCATCTCTGCATCTGCTTCCATCAGTTACTCGGAATCCTCCTTTCTTTTCTCTCCTTATTTTCAGACTGTCATTATGTAAGGTCTGTGCAGTGGTGGGGAGCACACATCCAGGGACCTGGCTGAGCAGCCTCAAGGAGGTGGCTTCTGTATCACTTGTTTCTTCTGCTCAAATCAGGGGTAGCCTCTGCCAAGGGTTCCTCCACCGCATAGAGTGGAAGGCTGCTGCTCTCAGACCCAGGAGGCCTCCATGCATGCCCATTTGCAGTCCTGGTCAATGCCTCTGTTTCCACCTCGATGTCATTTGCCTCCTCTCCAGCCTACAGCAGTGAGCCACTCCTCTGCTGTCTTGGCCCTTCCTTCTGCTTGGCGGGTGGATCCTCAGTGGTGGGGACACACCACCCCAGAACAAGCAGGGATACCAGAAGGCAGTTAGAAAGGTCAAGACCCCAAGTGGCTCCGGGAATCAGATGAGCTGACCCTCAGTCCGTGGCTCCCTATGCAGCTCCCACAGAGTGGCCCTACCCCCCACTTACTCATGTGACTGACTCCTGTTTCAACACCTGAAGAATACAACAGAAGACATGCTGTCCTATAAGGCACATCCTGGCTGGACTTCGGAGCTTTGGAGTGAAGCACCACTCAACCAGGAAAGACCCACTTCCTGGTGCAGGTGTCTTGAGACAACAACCATGTGCTTAGTCTTGGGCTTGGCCGAGGCTCTGGGGCCTGAAGACAGGAGAGGCCTTTTTCCTTCCTCCTTTTGTCCCTCACATACATGTAAACGCGCATGCACACACATACACGTACAGAGATCTTAATAAGTATGTAGCCATGTATCCACAGACACACACACATAGATACCGTGTACATAGTCACAGACATACATACATATACACATGCACACACAAAGATGTGCAGACACACATCATGGCCTTGCACACACCCCCTTCTGTTTCCCCTCACACTTTGGCTTTGAGAAGCACAAGCCTTCTCTGTCCTCCTCAGGCCTCTGAGGGCTTCGCCCACATGTTCCTGATGTTTCCCAACATCCAGATAGATACCCATAATTACCCTGAATAAATACATTACACAGCTGAAGTTTTTTGTTTTTTGTTTTCCAGAAGAGCACCCCTGGCTAACTCTTATTTGTACTATAGAACTCAATGCCTACAAGACCCTTTTGGAAGTCCCCTGGAAAGCCAAGTTCATAACCATTTCAGCCCCAGGTAACAGTCTGAGTGACCAGGCAGGCATGGATCTGCAGGGCTTAGCTCTCTTGGCATTGTGATGTTGCCAAGCTTCCCACATCCCAGGGCTCACAGAAGATGTTAATGGCAGATCATGTCATCCTCCTTCCAGGCCACATGATGGTAGTCATCCAAGTGACCTGTGTGACCCCTGGAGATACCAAAGTGGCCCTTAGCTCCTACAGGAACATCAGCCCTTGGTCCTGGGACTCCAGCCCCTTGCAATCCTTTCCTGCTAAGTGGACCTGTAGGCTCGTCACAGGTCTGTGTGGAGGAGGGGGATTTTGCAGTCTATCGCAGACTATGGTTTGAAAATTACAGCAAAAAGAAATTATTCCGAGAGAGAGAGAGAGAGAGAGAGAGAGAGAGAGAGAGAGAGAGAGAGAAAGAAACCAAAAGGCATACAAAATTGACTCCACTTTTTTGTTATTAATTTTAACAGACATGAAATTACTCTGTCAATTTTCCATAAACATTTCCAAATGCTTACTCTTTATTTTTTTTTCACATCTCACCACCAGCTTTAATAAATAGTTCAGAGGTAGGCTGTATCCAAAGCCACACAGGGGAAGCATGGAAGAGGCTCCTTTAGAACCCCTCATGCCCTATTCTTCGTGAAGATGCCTACAGCCACCTACCTTGCTGACCCAAGGCTCCAGAAGTCATTAATTGATGTGTGATCTCCCTGGACACAGTGGCTGCCCAAGTGCCTTCATCTCTGCCTGCTTGCTGTGGCTGGACTTCTTCCTGGTACAAAAGCCTCTATATTCTTCAGTTTGGAGGCATGCACATCCCACCACAATGACAGACATCATTCATAATGGAACCCGAGAGGCAAGCATCACCTTTGGAGACAATCTTAACTGTTGGACAATATAATGTTCTGCTTTCCCATAGGTAAGATTTTGTTTACCCATCTATGAGCTTGTGGGCATCCAGCTTGGGATATCATGAAAAACAGTCAGCATTTAAGTCCAGGTCTTTGTAGAGGTGTTTCCATTTGTGTCAGGTAGAAGCTGATGGGTGGCATGATGGGCTCATGGTTCTTCTATGCTTAGCTTTTGAAGAAAGGGCCAGATTTATTTCCAAAGTGGCTGCATAAGAAGATAAGTCACTCCCAGATCCATGCAAAGCTTCTAGAATCCTCTCCCATTGACACCCTCTCTCATCTCTCTGAAGACATTTTACAAGTGTTATCATCTCTCACTGGGACTCTGATTTGCATTAAGATGCCAAAGTTTATCTTTTTATGAACCTAAAACCATGTGCCTTCTTTCTGTCTGTGCACCATGCCTGTTCAGATACTTGCCACTTTTTAGAACTGATTTTTTTTTCTTATTTTGGGATTCTAAAAATTCTATATGTGGTCTTATTTGGGGTTCTAAAAATTCTGTATCTATATTTGGATGAATACAAGTCTTGAACATAAATATAATCTAAATTTATTTTTCTCAATATTTTTTATTTTTCTTCTACTTTCTTGTTTCCCTTTAAAGAACAAATGTTTTAATTTTTGATGCAATGAAGTTTATCAGATTCATTGTGTGTGTGTGTGTGTGTGTGTGTGTGTGTGTGTGTGTACTCTTTAGGTGAACTCAGCTCAGCTAAGATCACAGATTTGTTTCCTCTGATGCTATTTCTGTGTGTTCTAGATTTTTATAGCTTTACAGTAAGATTTTTTAAGATTTATTTATTTTTTACTCATCCACATGTGAGGGAGTGTGTGTGTGTGTGTGTGTGTGTGTGTGTGTATAAGTAAGTACAAGTTCCCCTGAAAAACAAGAAAATGGTGTCAGATCCACCATAGCTGGAGTTACAGGTAGTTGTGAGACACTAGGTGGGTGCTAGCAACAGAACTCAGGTCATCCAAAAGAGCGGCAGGTACTCTTAAACCCTGAGTGATCGATCCAGTTAAATTCTGAATTCCTTTACTGCCTCTCTTTCTCAAAACTGTCTTGGCTCTTGTATGCAGGACACGGTTGTGTTTATGTATTGAGATGAGCACATCGGAACATAAAGAAAAGTCTGTTGGCACTGTGAGTGTGCAGTGAGCCTCGCCGTCCTGACTGTGCCAGCAGCAAGGAATGCCTCTTTATATAGACCTTTACTTCTGTATCTCTTTATCATTTTTCTGTGCATAACCCCAGTGTTTTTGCATATATTCTTATCCATTCGCCCTTTATGTGTGCATGCATACGCACATACATGGTGTGCATGTACATGTGTAGGTGTGCACACATATGTGCCCTTATGAGGCTAGAAGCCAACACTGCAAGTCTTCTGTTACTCTTCGTGTTGTTTTTTGATACAGTGTGTGGTGGTATTGTGTTCCCCAAAATATTGTGTGTTCCCTGAAATAAACATATCTGGGGTCAGAGAACGGACAGCCACTAGAACAAAGACAAAATTGGTGGCTAGAAAATGGGAAGAGTAAGCTATAGCAGAAGTTGGGTGGTGGTAGCACACGCCTTTAATCCCAGCACTTGGGAGGCAGAGCCAGGTGGATCTCTGTGTGTTCAAGGCCACTTTAGAAACAGATAAGCATGGTGACCCACGCCTTTAATCCCAGAAACCCAACCTTTAACCCCAGGGAGTGGGGGCAGAAAGAGAAAGGTATATAAGGCATGAGGGCCAGGAACTAAGGAGTTAAGCATTTTAGTTAGTTAAGCATTTGGCTGGAGAAGTATTCGGGCTTTGGAGCAGCACAGTCCAGCTGAGAGCCATTGGGAGGAGGACTCAGAAGCTTCCAGTCTGATGAAACAAGACCAGCTGAGGAACTGGCGAGGTAAGGAAACTGTGGCTTGTTCTGCTTCTCTGATCTTCCAGCATTCACCCCAATAACTGGCCTCAGGTTTGTACCTTTAAGATTCATGCTACAACAGTGTCTCTCACTGAACCTGGAGTTAACCAGTTTGGTTAGATAGGAAATGCCTGTGTCCCTCCAGAAGCCTCCTGTCTCTTTCTCCCCAGAACTAGGATTATGGATGCATGCTGCTTGCTTTTACGTGGGTCTTCTGAGTCTGAACTCCTGTCCTTATGCCTAAATAGCAAGTTGTCTCCCCATCATCCATAAATAGTCCATTATTCTTTTGTGAAACAATAATATTTTTTGTAAAAAAAAAATCCTGTATTTATTTTGTGTAGGATGGGGGTGCAGTGAGGGTCATTAGTCTCCTGCTGTGTGACTCCCCAGGGATCAAACTCAGGTTGTCAGGAGTGGCAACAAACACCTTTACCTGCTGATCTGTCTCTCCAGTTTCTCCAAGTATTTCATTATTTTTTATTCTCTTTGCAAAGAAATTTTCTTCTAATTTTATTGTCAATGATTTGTGATCCTCTTGCCTCCACCTCTTACATTCTATCTGTGTGCATCACCCACACTGACATGAAATACAAAAGCAGAACACAGATGAATGTGCTGAATGTGGATCTGTGTCTTGTGACATTGCTGAATGTTTACTTACTTACTTTCTTTCTTTCGTTTTTTTTAAAGATGTGCCTTAGCATTTCCTAGATACAAGATATATTGTTCAGTAAGGGGAAAAGCCTCCCATGGGTGTCCACTCTATGAAGGAAAAAAAGGCAGAAGGAAGAGGATGAGCGAGCACATCAATGGTCTTTCTGGAGATGTTCACACTCATCTTTCAGGATGAGGGAGCAGGTGGACACAGCATCATTCAGGATATGCAGAGGGCTGAATTGCCCACTAGCAAATTTGGAGTCCAATGGTGACAGGTTCTTTTCCATGCTTTCTGAATGTTCATGAGAAGGGGGTAATAATCATCTGCTACTGCACAGAATAAGTAAATTGTGTGAAATTGATATTATACATGATAATTATCCACAACAAAGTGTGATAGAAGTGAAAGAAATACCTTACAAATAATTTTATGGTACCAGAAAACATGACAGAGCCACTATAATTAAACTATTATTTGCTTTTTGAGACAGGCTCAAATGTAACCCAGGCTAGACTTGAACACACTGATGCAGGTGAGGCTGACCCTTGGACTTCTGATCCTGTTGTCTCCATCTCCCAAGTTTGGGGATTATAAATGAGAACAACCCTGCTTTGCTTACTAACTACAACTGGTTAGACATGGATAAGAAAACACCCAAATGTTTAGTAATTATGGTAACACACAAATAATCCATGATTCAAAGAAGTCACCATGAAGACTAGGGGGAAATAAAAAAAAATCAAAAACCACATGGAGCTGAATGAAAACAAAAGCACAATGTATTAAAATACATGAGCTGTGGTTTAAATAAAGCTTAGGAAGAAATTTATAAATTTAAATGCATAATTAGGAGGGGAGAAAGTTTTAAACTTAATGATCTACCTTAAGAGGCAAGAAGAAGAGCAAATTAGTCCCAAAGAAGGGAGAATAATAAAAATAATAAAGGGTAGAACAGAACTAAATGAAATAGAAAACCTGCAATTAAGAACTTAACAAAGTGAGCAGGGTTCTTTGAAAAGGCTAATGGAATCTCTAAAATCTTGGCAAGAGTGAGAGTAAAGGGCACACATGCAGACACAAGCCACAGGCACAGACAATCAGGTGAGGGTGAGGTGAGGGGGTGGGGCTTAGCAGGAGGAAGAGAGGATGCCACTCAGGGTTCTGTGGGTATGAAAGGGATGATCATGTGATGCTAAGAAGAGCCAGATATTTTTACAACTCAGGTACACTTGATACATACATCAAAGACTATAACTTAGCACCTGCCCTTGTATTTAGACTGGACAAGCCATTTTGGTATGAGGAACAGGTTCCTAAGAGCCAGCCAAAGCATTAGGAACAGCCTTGGCTCCCATTGCTAGGAGCCCTACAAGTAGACCAAGCTACACAACTGTCACATATATGTGGAGGGTCTAGGTCCATCCCATGCAGGTTCCCTGGCTGTTGGTTCAGACTCTGTGATTCTCTATGAGCCAGGTTAGTTGATTCTTGTGGTGTCCTTGACCCCTCTGGCTCCTATAATCCTTCCTCCCTATCTTCAGCAGGATTCTTGAGCCTGATATGTCATGTTTTGTTGACACCCATGGGAGGCCTTTCCCCTTACTGATCAGAAAGAGATGATGAGTGGATTGGGGAGTGGTGTGGAGGTGAGGTTGGGGTAGTAAATGAGAGGAGAGGAGAGAGGAGGAACTGCAGTTGGGATGTAAAATAAATAAAAAATAAAATAAAAATCATAAAATATAACTTAGCAATGTAACAAGAAAAAGGAAATCTGAACAGTCCTGTGTACTCATTGAATGGATAAAATATTCACAGTACACAGAATCATAGAAAGTCTGTGTCTAGTTTGCCTAAATGACTAACACTGAAGCAGGAAATACAGCCAATCATATTCACTCTATTTAAGAAAAAAGTAGAAAAAAAGAATAGCCATTTCTAAAGTCCATAATTCCGCCATAACGCTATGGTGAAACCTAATAAAGTATTTAAAAATGAAATCAGGGTACATGCTCTCAGTGGTGTGGACCTAGAGATGCTAAGCAGGGATTGGAACTTCTGTAGTTACTTATAGGCAATTGATGTGCATCAGCAAGCTGGGATGGCCCTTGTTTACATTCTGATGGACTGGGTGAGTCAACACAGAAACAGAGGGCACAGGTAGAAGGCCACAGTCAGTGCCTCCCCTGTAGAACACTGTGTGTCCTCACCCTAAGGTCAGAGCAGTAAAGAGCAAGCTAGCAGCACCTTTTCATGTTACACTGGAACTCCTAGTAAAGGCCAGGAAACCAAAAAGTATAAATGGCATAAATATTTTACAGAAAATAAAATGTCATTTTCCACAACAGAAAAATAGTAGGTTATTATTTCAATTTGGTATTGTCACAGAAAACAAATCAATCTTTCTTACATAACAACAATAAACAAAAAATTAAGGATAATAATAAAGTCAACAAAGTACTTAAATATAACTTTGCTAAATGCTACATGTGATCTTCTGTATTTGGAAAACATAAGCATGTGTTCTGATGTCAAAGAAGAGGCAGGTGACTGGGGAGGTGTACTATGTTCATAGAATGGTGGACTCAGTATTGACCAGTCATGTTCTTACCTGAAGCTCTACAGAGTGAATGTCCTAAAAAAATGTCCAGGCTTGTTTTTAACTAATGGTCATACGTTGAGTTTACAGTTCATATCACCATGCAATTTTTGAAGTATGTGAAACAAAAGACAGTCTGATGATTCAATTCATAATGGATCTCAGTGCTTGTGAGAAAGCCACAGTAAGTAGGACAATGGGCTGGCAGTAGCCATTTAGGACAGAGATCAATGGGAAGTAAGAGTCCAAATTGACTTAGACCTAAAAGGCAATTGATTTTTGACAAAGACATTGAGACAATTCGATGGAAAGAGGGAAGCCATTTGCAGAAGCAATGCTCCAACCAGACATCCATTAGAAAAGAAAATCAGCTCCTATTTCACAAAAATTAATTGAGATGATAGTTTCCCATGTTAAAAAAAAAATCTATGCCCATAAAGCTTTTAAAGGAAGACTAAAGGAAGCAATTGCAGTCTGAGAGCAGGCAAAGGTCTTGTGCAGGAGACAAAAAGCAATAACCAGAAGAGAAAATAAATTGACAATTTGAGCTTCCTCAAAATTAAAAGCTTCTTCACATCAAAAGACACCATTAAGAAAATGGAAAGGGAAGCCATAGACTGGGAGAAAGCATTGGCAATCCAGGACAGCACAGCAATGCAAACCTTTGTCTCAGGACAGACAGCCTAAGTATACAGGTTTAACGCAGAACTCAGTGACAGCAGGTTGGACAAGCACAGGTCAAAGAGAGAGGAGCTGGGTAGTATGGGAAACGTAAACAAAATGTACGGTCTTTTCTGTCAACAGGTTAAATAAAACAAACTACAATTATATGTATATATACATATATACCACTTGGCAGAGATTCAAATCCTTCAGTGGTAACACTTCTTGAAATTAAAATACATGCTCAAGGTCGAATCCTGTTCTCAAAAATTGTACTTTGCTTTTCCTCCATTCTGAGTCAGCCAACTGCCGAAGTGTGTGGGACCAAGCTCAGACCACTCAGAATGAGGCACAGGATCCCTTTGTTTTAGGAATAAAAGTCCATTGAAACCCAGCCTGGTTGTGCTTGCCTGCTTCATTATGCATGGCTACACACCCTTCTGCATAAACAAGTAAAGCTTTGTTGAAATACATTGTATCATGTAGTTGTTTTCTTGGGAACCTAAACCTACTTATAACAGTAACTACTACCTGGGAAAAGATCCATGGTAGCTAAGCACAAGGAAAGCAGACAAAATTTTCACTGATTACAGAAACACAGACTTGACACAATAAAATATCTCCTGTGGAGGTTTGAATGGGAATGGCTAGCATAGGCTCATATCTTTGAATGCTTGGTCCCCAGATAGTGGAACTGTTTGAGAAGGATTAGGAGGTGTGTTCATGTTGGAATAGGAGTGGCCTCATCAGAGTAGATGTTTCACAGGGTGGGCTTTGACAATTCAACAGTCCACACCAGGCCCAGTCACTGGCTCTGTACCTGCAGCTTGCAGATCAGATTTGAGCTCTTGGTTACTTTTCTAGCAGTGTGCCTGCTCTGCCTGACTCTATGACATGGATATTTTATCCCAAGTTTTTGAAGAAAGAAAAAAAAAAACAAATAAATGTGGATAGTCTGTGGTATCATTTATTTATAGCAATCTTATAGTTTTATCAACTTTCATTCTGAATTTCCTCCTTGAGATTATAGACATTCCTCCACCAGCAGCCTTGCCTACTCCCAGTGAAAGTCACAATATTTTCTTTAAATTTTAAGTGTTTATTTGTTTTCATTTTATGTGTATGAGTGTTTGCCTGTGCACCATGTATGTTGGAAGAGGGTGTTGGATTTCCTAGAACTGGAACTATAGCATCCATGTGGGTGCTGGAACTTGAACTTCACAGTCTCCTGAAACAACAACAGTCAATGTTGCTAACCATCAATTCATCCCTCCATAAGAGTCCTAAGCATTTCAGCACTGCAAGTGAATAAGGAGGACTTGTCTCTCTTTAGTCCTTTCCATCATGTCCCTCTGATGGTCACCTGTGGCACAAGGAGGCTGCTCTTCTCCATCCCTTCTACAGAAGCTCCCCTAAACCACCTGCCATATTACTTCAACCCTAGATGACCTTGTGATTCTTAAAGACAATGGGAAAAGGAGGAGTGAACAGCTGACTTTCTCCTCAGTGCCTTGGTGTTGAGTCAGTGAATTCCTGCTGAAAACAATAAGATCTTTGGAAGAACATTTATGTAAAAAGGCCGTCCTTCCCTCCATGGCAAAGAAGGGTCTTCCATTGCTTATCCCTTTGCTCTGTGCTGCAGTCTTCTGCATGTCCTGTTCTCTTGGGAGAGGCTCTGGGGAGGGTATAAATGCTTGCTGTTTGCTCATGTACATTCTGATGATCCATTTTTGCCAACTTGACACATACCTGGAAAAGGGGATCTCAAAAACTGAGGAACTGCCTCTATCAGATTGTCCCATGGCCATGTCTGTGGGGCATTTTATTGATTGCTGATTGTTTTGGAGGGGTCCACTCCACCTAAGCAGGTGGTTTTGGGCTGTATCAGAAAGGTAGCTGAGCAAACCAGGGGGAGTAAGTCAGTAAGTAGCATTCTTCCCTTGATGGCCTCTGATTCAGTTTCTGCCTCCAGATTCCTGCCTCATGTCTCTGTCCTGACTTTTCTCCATGACAGACTCTGAGTTATAAGGCAAATCATCCTTTTCATCTCCCAAGTTGCCTTTTTTTTCATGGTGTTTATCATAGCCACAGAAAATAAACTAATATATGTGTGTAGGGAAATAAGAATCTGATAACTGCTCATTTTGTATTAGGATGGACTTTTAATATAATTATGAATTCACTTTACATCAGAGAGAAAATACATACTTACAATTGCTTCAATTTCCCTTCCACTCTCCTATATTTTCTACTGGTTCCCTATTCTCCATAAAAGACTCAGGACTCTAGACAGTGCCCTCCAGAGGTCCTACATCTTCCACGCCGTGGTCTCCTGAGCATTGCTCCTAGATGATGGCTCAGCATGGTGAGGCAAGGGACGCATCTGATGGGCAACTGGGCATGAGGATTCTCCTTTAATCTGGCCAGTGCTTTCCTAGGATTCTGCTATAGCTTCAGCCTTTCCTTATCAGCATACTGTTTTCTCCCTGTGTAGTTGTCTAAGAGCTCTCTGTCTTCCCCTACCCCTTTGTCTACCATGGACTCTCCTGCATGTCCAGTCCCATCCTGGCCTGGTCCTCAGCACAGCCATGCCTACCTATATATATATCCCTGTGTTCCATTCCTCCTCTTCCTCCTCATTCTCCTTTCCTTTCTTCTCACTCTACTTCATCTCATCCCTACCCCTTTTTTCACCCTACAGCTTTTCTTCTGTGTTCTCTGAACTTTTTTGTTTGACCCCTGCTTGGCTTTCTGTAGAATTTGCTTTCCTGAGAATTGGAAATCAAACTGTGCACGGGACGGAACACAGCCTAGCTGATTGCAGAGTGGAGTTGACAACCTCAACTCTTTAAGCCAGGATCAATAAATGTTTGTTTAATTAGAATCCTTGTGACCATGAAGATGTGAAGAGCTGGTGGAGGTTGGCTCCGGATAAGGACCATCTGTGTGCATTTAATCTTATGTACAAAACTCCAGAGGTAGAAATCTTCCCAGAAAAGCACCTTGGACCAGAGGGATCATTTGGACATCTGCAAAATAGCTGCCATGGATGGTTGCCACTCTCACTAGCAGAAGTAGAACTCTAAAGCTGAGTGGAGTTGAAGATAGAACATGTTTATTTGCAAAAACAATCGACAAAGGAAAGTCTGCACCCATAAGCAGGATATGCTCTGTCTGTCAGCTCCTGGGAACCTAAGTCCACAGCCACTGAGAATTCACAGATGTCACTATAATCGACAACTTGGACCCAAAAGTGGCCATGGCAAATTCCTCTTGCCGGGTTGTTTCAAGTACAGAAGCAAGAGCACAGACAACAGTCATAACTGTGACAAGTGAAGTCCACTGCCTGTGACCAAAAATTTGATGGCTTAAGCTGATCTACCAGAAACCATGGTGCTCATAGGGCCAAGTGTCAGTAGTTTTTAGTGAGAGATGGCCTATCTCAGCTGGAAAGGTGCCCCTTTTCAAAATGTTTCTGTATGTCTTGCCCAATGCAATAAGACAAGAAAAGAAGTGATACATTATAGAGAATGTTTTAGACAAAGCTTTAAAGGAAATGCATTAGAAAGGACAGTACACTTGAGATACAAGTTCTCAGAGAGAAATCTGGATAAGAGGCCAACACAGCAACAGTTTTCTAATAGGGAAATTCCTTTCCACCCCGTCTGAAACACATGCACAACACACATTCAAATATTTGATCTGTGCAAGAATGCTACCTAGATTGCCTACTTCCTTCCACACCTCTTTCCTTCCTGTGGTGGTTTGAATGAAAAATGCCTCCACCATGGGCCCAGGCATTCAGATACTTGGTCTACAGTTGCTGTTGTTGCGGGGGAGGCCTAGGAGTTATGCATGGCCTTGCTGGAGGAGGCATGTCGCCAGAGGCAGTCTTTGAGAGTTTCGGGATTTGCACCCTTTCATGTTGGCTCTCTCCACTTATGATTGTGGTTCAGGATCTGAGCCCTTAGCTTCCTGCTAACGCCCCCATGGACTCTCACTCTCCAGAATCAGAAGCCTAAATAAACTCTATCTTCCATAACTTGCCTTGATCATGGTGGGCCTTGTTTCACAGCATCAGGAAGTAACTAACCCATTCCTTCTCTTCAACAGGTCTTTATCCAGCCCCTAATATATTCGAGGTGCCCTTGGAGGCCCCCAGAAGACAGAATGATGGAAACAAAAAGGGAAACTTGTCCACAGGGACCTTCTGCTTCAGTGGAGAAACTAGACAACTGAGTGGTAAAGATGCAGGACAATGACAGTTGCTACTTTAAAAGAAAATAAGACAAGGGAAGGGGGTTGTTGTGGGGATGGGGTGACTTGATGAAACTTGGAGCGACATTTTTTTTTTTTTTTTTTATGTTCATCAGACCCTGGAAGAACTTCATTCCATATGGGTTCTGATGTTGGGCTTGCTTTGGTATTGAAAACAATGCATTCAGTAGAAAACTGACTTTGAATTGCAATGTTGCTTCTGTGGTTTCCACAATGCTGGGCAGAAACATCTATCCATAGCTCCCAGTCAGCCCAGTGATCTGGAAGGCAAACAATTGGACTATGTGTAGTACACTGTATTGATGAGTCAGGAGGCTTGGTATGGGTACTCTGTGCTTTTTGATTTACCCTCTCTTTAGTTTGTGATGGGTTTATCAGGATGTGACTGAGTTATACACAAGGACTACCTATACTTCTTAATGGTCAGAGGGCTGTCTCTTCTATGGACACCCAGGCTGGGTTCCTTGGCACTGCTCACTTTATTATGTAGCTACACATCACACAATGATCATCTCCCTCTGTCATTCTTATCCTTGACTTAAAACACTAACCTTCTTGAGGTTTCCACTGCTCCTTTGTGACACTCTTTCCCTTCTAAACCCATGGAAGGGCCTCTCACTTGCCTCTCTGCTTTGATTTCTACCCTTACACACTATGATTTAGTGACATCCTAACATATAAAAATCAACCTTGGCTACTGAGCTTCCCATTACTGTAGAACAAAGCAGGACAATATCCTCGATGCAGACCCAGTGACTCAGGGTCTCACCCTGGGGTCTTTCTGGCCTTCCCAGTTTGTTCTACTTTAACCTTGACCATGCAGCTGTTTCTCAAACACTAGGCACATTGTTCATTAAACAGTCCCACAGCCCTGCTCCTCTACATAGAGTGTTCTTCACGACTCACTAGGCCACTTCACTCCTGGCTCCACTTGAATTCCTCTTATAAGAGAAGACATCCCTTATGACCCTGTAAATGGACTTCCCTTATACATCAAGTTGGTAAATTGCCCATAAAGTCATCTACAATGTCTGTGTTATCTTCTCTGGTCTAATAATACTTGCATGCCACTTGACAGATCCATTTTGGAGTTTGTAAGGGAGAAGGTTTATGATGCAAAATTTTTCAAAAATCCCTACTTTATTGATGGGGAAAAGCAAAACTAGAGAAGAGGGGTCCTAGAAGATGTGAAAGTATACAGGTAAAATAATCAAAGTGGCATGTCACTGGTGCTACAAACACCATTAACTGAATGAGTAAGTCAGAGAAGCATGTTCCTGTGAGTATACCATTTTAGTTTATAGTAGAGGCATGAAGGAAGCATCCCAAATTTTGAGAAAAGATGGACTGTCCAATCCATCCACAGCACGAACACCCAACCACATAAGGAAAAACAGACATAAAGAACAGGTGACATCAAACATTAGGTTCCAGAGAGTAAAACCAAGCATGGAGATGTGAAGGAAACCAGGGAGTTTATCATAGTGATTTAACACATAAATGAGCATTTCAAACCAAAGCGTGGAATTTGGAAGCCACTAAGGAATGAGAAATGTGGTAAGGTTTGAGCTGGTTAGAGGGAAATAAGCTTTTGTGGATAATAATAAAGTAACAACACAAGCAAAGAAGAAGCAAATGGTTCTCAGTGTGAGAAAAAGCTAAGGTTGGGGTGTAAAAAAAAAAAAAAGAGGAGCCCTGATCTAAACCAAACATGAAGGAGGTCACCCATGTAGCATTGAGCTCCAAAACTGACTTAGAAGCCCAAAATCACAGAGACAAATATAAAAGCCAAATATCATGTATGCAAATTAAAATACTATTAAGACATCTGTGCTAAGTGAACATGCAATTTTTAAGTTGGAAATGTCATTACTGAAACTTGCATAGGCTACGTTCGCTCACATGTGCATGCTGCGTGGAGAGGTATTGTGGTGGGAGAAGACCCCTCCCACCTGGCATCTCACACCCAGGCATTCCTGCTCAATAAGACATCACCACAGTGCAGTCCTGACTCAAACTTACACTGCATGACATGTTGTAACCCTGCTGTGCTTGACAGAGGCATCAGGGTGGCGTTTGCCTTCTGGTTTGGCCACTGCATCTATGAGGTGACGTATGCTACCACAGACTAGCCCATGGGTAGGAGCCTTCTGCCATGGAGGGCATTCTTTGACCAGAGACTGCTAGAAGGACATTCCACTGAGGGTTCTTGAACCCATGCATGGTGATGAGGGTGAAGCCAATACAAGTAGGGAAGGCAGGTTCAAGTTCACAGACAGCATTCACTCCTGTGGGACCAATATGTCCCCACAATGGGAGGTGACCTGTGTTAGCAAGCTTCCATCACGCGGCTGGCTGTCCCTACCCCTCAGGAATGGTCTACATCAGGGCTCAGCCTCTGTGTAGTCTCAATTATTGGCAGATAAGACAGCTGTGCACATCCAGGACAGCCTCCCATGGAGCCCTTGGGTAGCCTCCAACCCTGAGACCATGGCTACTTTATTCCTGAACTACTGAGCAAGCCCTGGGATGGCTGGGAGGGAGGTAGAGACTAGCCAGTGTCACCCTGTCCACTTGACTGCCAGGAGTCTCTTCCAGGTGGTTGCCCTTTCACTGGGCATCTCCTGAGATACAAACATCATCACAGGATCTTTTCATCCCAAGACTTGGTTCCACAAATATCTTTGCGGTCAGCAGTCTCTGCACCTCGTTCTTTCCAAGCCATTAGCAAATGCCCACAGCAGAGAACAGGTCCATCCTGCTGGCCATCAGCCATCTCTCACTCTGACACAGTGGGAACAAAACACACAGCTGGGACTTCTGGTCCCTGGGATGATGTCCCTTCACTGCCGCCTTCTGGGCTACCTGAGTGGAGCTACTGCACACAGCTGTTCATGTTCAGGTGTATCACACAGTATGCATGCCAGCCTGTAATCCCTGTTACTCCAAAGGCTGAGGCAGGAAGCAGAGAAGCTAAAGGTCAGTCTGGATAATTACTGAGACTAAAGAAAAAAGAAATCATAGTACCAAGGACGTAGCTCAGCAGTGGCACACTTGCCTGGTATTTACAAAGCTCTAGCATCAATTCCTAGTATCACAATTAAAGGTTTAGGGAAGGGGAATTGGTTCAGTGGTTAAGAGCACTTGCTTCTCATCCAGAGGTCCTAAGTTTGGATTTTAGAACCCCCGGGGCAACTCACAATTATTTGTAGCTGCAGCTCCAAGGTATCTGGTACCTCTGGCCTCTTTGAGCAACTGCACTCACACACACACACACACACACACACACACACACACACACACACACACATGCACACCTATACTTAATTAAAACTAATAAAAATAACTATTTTAAAACAATTAAAGTTAGGTTTTCCTCAGTAGCTGTGAGTGACTGTGGACTCAGGATGAGTTAATGACAGGTACGCAGATGCTCACACCTCACAGAACTCCTAGCCATATCCCCAAGATTCCTTCTCATCTGATGGGTGATAAAGCACAGCTGGCCATATCCAACCATGGCTAGATAACAAGAAAATAAAAGGGTTTTCCAGGCTGACCAATGAGGAGTGGCCAGAAAGCTGGCACAAGACATAGTCTAAAGGACAGGGGCAGGGACGTGGAGCATGACAGATGATGCAGGAGTCCTGAGTTGTCTTTTGTATTTGCAGCTCCAAGGCTGAGAGGTTGGTGGGTGGGTTTTCTGCTTGCTGTCCAGAGGCACCATATGTTACACATAGTTGAATGAGGGAAGAGTCACATGATGCCAGTCCAGTCTTCTATCTTGCTAGCAAAAGGGACACAAAGTCACTAAACCTGCACTCACCTGAGTAAATCAGGGAGAGCCTGAGCATTGAGTAGCTTCTCCTGGGGAGACACAAATGGATGCCTATTGACCCCAGATAGAGCACTGAAGACAGACCAGAGAAATGATTCTACCCAAGTCTAGCAGAGTTATGAAAGGCCAGTGTATTAGGGTTCCTTACAGGAGGGACAAGAGTGTGCATGAGGACATAGGGGAGTGTGGGCAACTTGAAGGCAGCTGCACATCTGAGAAGCCCAGTCCAGCCTGGGTGACTACTCCAGAAAGCTTTACCCCTGAAACCCTATGGATAACTCTTCTCTCCCCAACAATTGTCACTGCTTATAAGCCCTGGTCAGCATCCTTGTTTGTCTTGTAAGCTTCAGGGTCTTCCTGGCTCTGTGGTTTTATTCACTTCTGGAACTTTAAGTATCCTTCTGGGATGGAATGTTTCAGTTTAGAAATTGCTACCCAACAGGGAGTGAGTGAAGATAGGCTTTGGGGACCTCCCTCCTGGGCTCCTCCTGCCTCTTTCAGCCCTCCCTGCTATAGTAAGCATGCATCACAGGCAAGCCAGGAGGCTGGGCCCTGAGTGTTGACAGAAAAGTGTTCACACCTGCTGCTCGCGCTCAGAGCCAAAGAAAAGGTAATTTTCCATTTGTCCTAAAAAAAAAAAAAGACTTCCAAATATGAGTGTTCTCATCCTAAATCGCCCTGCTTAATGCCTGCCACTGGGGACAAAATGAGCAATCTGTTGGTCTGGTATTGCTGAGCCAGGATAGTGGAGAGCCATTAATACAGGAACAGGCTTGGAGGGAAACTCCCACTTCCCAGTGGCCCGCATTGCTCCACAATTTGCTCTAAATGAGATTCTGCCCCCTCTTCATATGAGAGCCTGTCACAGACCTTGCTTGCTCAATAGATCTCCCATCCCACCAGGCTACCAGCAAGGAGTCAGGGAGCCCCTTTCTCCTTCCCATTTCCCAGGGGTCTAGGAAGGAGTCCTACAAAGAGCTGGCTGAGTTCTTTCCTCTGCTGGAATGTGGCTGGCCTCTGAGCCCTGCCACAGTTTAATTTGGGGGTAAATCTGAGTCATTTGTGTTCCCTTTGCTGCAGGCATGAGTCACACTTAATTCTTACATTTAGGAACTGGAAAACTGGGGGAGGGGGGGCTGTGCAGAAACACAGTCAGCTGGCTAGACATTTCGGGTCAAATCAGATAGTGAGGCACGGGAAGCATGGCCAGGAATGGAATGCAGCTGCCTGTGGCCAGACAGACATTTAGAATGGATCTTGGTACAAGGAAGCAGGTCAGCCTTGTGTCAAAGGAACTCAGGACACTGAGGTCATGCATGGTACCATCTACAGCTGACGTGGCCTTAGTGGGCAGAGGGCAGGGGAAGCTATCAAGGCCTCAGGCAATCCACTGCATCTAGGGGGCTGACTTGGTAGTCCCACATCTGATGGCTCATTTTTGCCCTGAAAATTTTACTCTCTCACTGGAGAAGCGAAATGGCCAAAGAGAGAAAGTGATCCCTCATGCCATACCGGTGTTATATGATTCTTCCTAGGGAGATAGGTCCAAATGTGTCTTCACTTCAGACAGGACATTGAGAACAGACCAAAGAGACGACTCCTTGGAAGTCCAGCTCAGTGAATCAGTGGGTTTATTGGGGTTACTAATGGAGCAGAGGCTACTCAAAGTTGGCTGCACCACAGAAAAGCCCTTCCCAGCATGGCCAAGGACCTTCCTGTGTGACTTATAGGCAGCTCCCTGGAAGAGTCTCCTCCCCAGCAACTGCTTGTAAAGCTTTGGAAAGGGGGCTCATGAATTTTGCAATTCTCTGAGATTCCCAAGCCTTGAACGTATCATTTCTTCTGTGAGTCTCACAGAGCCTCCTGCCTCCTTCTAGAAGGGAGTGTTTCAATTTGGAGGCATTAGTCATACAACAGTAGGTCTGAGGGGAAGGCACAAGGTTTCTTTTGAGATGTGCAGAGGCAGCAGATCTGCTCATCCTTAGATGGGTGCCATCCCCTCTTCCTCCTTCTGTGTTGTGCTTCGGATGCGTTGAGGGTTTGGTCTCCACTCATGCTGTGGGGAAGTGGTGGAACCTTTAAGAGGTGGGATCTAGTCAGAGGTCTTTAGGTCACCAGGGGACCCCAGTCTCTTCCTTTTACTCTCTGTGGCCCTTCCAGCAGTCAGGTGAGCCATTTTGCCCCAGAATGTGAACTTGGAGGTGTTCACAGCAGAGGAAGCAGGAATGATAAACAGCCCTGGCCTAGAGCCTCCTCAGAAAGTGATGGACCAGGGAAGATATGGCTCACCAACATTGTGTGCCTATGTGTGTTAACTGCAAATGCTCATAGGTGAGGCAATCTCAGAGATGTCGTTTGTACCTGAGGCTTAAATAACTTCTCTCAAGATACAACCTTTTCCTCCTTCCTGTTCTCTTCAGCTGCTTGTCTGGCAAAGGCTGCCACACTTCCCACCCAGGGAACAACCTAGAAGAAACACTATATTCCTTGAAGTGGGCTGATATCCTGAGTTGCCCTACTTGGTGATGGGTAATGGAGTGTATAGTGAGCACATGTGCTTGGGGGTCACTTCTCAGCACATTTCTGACAGGGTGCCTGTGCCTCTGAACACAAGGTGAGGGCGTGGCCACCAAATCCCTGTTGCCATTCTGATAGAGACAAAACCCTGTTTTACTGCTGATTACGTGAATACACGAGCAGAGGTTGCCCCAGAGAACAAGCCTGTCAAGGGTTTCATTCAGGAGCAAGCCTCTCTGTCCAGCCAGAGTGGGGGAGGGGGACATTATGGAAGATTTCTGTGAAACCCTTGTGAAAAGTAAGACATCAGTTTAAGTGGCTTTGGGACCTTGCTGGGCTGCTGTGAGCAGAAAAGGTCACTGGGCAGGGAGAGGCTGCTTCTCCATTCTTCCCAGCCCCACCTGCTCTGGGTACTATTGTTCAGCATCCCAGTGCAAAAAGTATTTTTAAATGTGCCAGGTGAGTAGAACAATTGCTATTCGGAAATAGTCTGTTTTCCTGCGAAAAGCTGCCTGGGAACGCTGCTTTATTCTTCTGATCTTTCCCAGTAAATCAAAGCTATTGGCATCACGCAAACCCTGGGGCGATGCACTTTATCCAGCCCCACTCTTTTTTCCTGGGGTTTCCCATGCTGTCCTGGCCATCAGCAGGCTTGACAGATATTTGTGAATGGTTGGTTAGAAGCAAGCAGGTGCTAATCTGGAGGGCCATATCTTCCCTGGTCCATCACTTTCTGAGGAGGCTCTAGGCCAGGGCTGTTTATCATTCCTGCTTCCTCTGCTGTGAACACCTCCAACTAGCAGATACTGGCTCCTGATGGCCGCAGTCATCTGGGCTGTCTGGCACTGAGGGGAAGCTGGAGCTGTCCACGGAGGACAGTGCTGAAAGCCATCTTCTGTACAACTTGAGTGCTGGGATAGAACAGCAGAATGACAAGGGACAAGATGCACTCTGAGAAACAGCAGAGTCAAACAAGATGCACTGGAATTTGGGGCTCACAGTAGTAAGTTGGAGCTCCAGCTTCACCCTTCTGTCTTGGCTGCATGGAGTCATCTTGGTTGCTCTGTCATACACACACATCATATTCCCACTGAGCTGCTGTTGGGATACATCACACGGAGACAGACAGCCTCTTGCAGAGCCCAAATCTTCTGTTCTCAGAGCTTCAGGACTCTGGGCTCCAGGATGGACCAGCTCTTCTATGATGCAGCAGAAGGCCTGGCATGAGGCACCGGCCTCTGATCTTTGAAGATCCCTTGCTTCCAGGGAATCTGGACTTACTCCAGGGTCCCTCTCTTCAGGCCAGCTCTGCCCACGGTCTGGTTTACAGACATAAGCAGGACCTACTCCCACATCAGCTGACCTGGTAAGGAGGACCTGTGAGAAGTGGGGAAGGCCCCTGTGATGTGTGTGTGTGTGTGTGTGTGTGTGTGTGTGTGTGTGTGTGTGTGTACACATACAGGAGCTCACTCCTGATTGCTGAGGAGATAGGAAAATCACCCTAGGGCTGTCACATGGCCAGCTCTACTGCCAGGATTGAATTCGTATCTAGGTAGACATGAGAAGGACAGTGTTGGCTCCCTCCTCCCTCCCTCTCTCTGCCTCTTACTCTCTCCCTCCTGTCCTCTCCCTTTCTTCCCTCCTTCCTCCTCCCCTCTCCTCCTTCTCTCCTTCCTATCCCCTCGCTCCCTTTCCCCCTTCTCTCCCTCTCTACTCATCTCCCCATCTCTGCCTTCCATTCCCTCTTTCCTTTCCTTTTCTTCTTCCTTCCTTCCTCCTTCTCCTTCCCGTTGCCCCTTTGAAATTCTTCCTTTTTTCTCTCCGTCTTCCTCTCCCCACCATCCATCCTCTCTTCCTTTGATCTTTCCTTCCTCTTCCTTTCTCTTCTCTCTCCTACCCCCTTTTCCTTCAATATCTCTCTCCCCCCTCCTCCTTCTACATCAAATAGTCTGGTGGCTTACTTATCGCAAATGCATTTTTTCCTAAACCAAATAAATTTTCCTCGCTTCTCTCAATTCCCATTAATTGTGATTTATGTGAACTGAAAAGTCTTCCACAGCAGCCTGGATGTTTGGAAGCTCTAAATCTTAGGAACAGCTGTCCCCAGAGTGTGAATGCACAGACACACATAGACAAACAGACAAACACAGAGATACAGACAGACAGACAGACACACACACACACACAGAGGAAGGAGAGTGGGAAGGGAAGAGAAAGAGATAGATAGATAGATAGATAGATAGATAGATAGATAGATAGATAGATAGAATTGCACACATGCCACTTGACCTATTAACAATACTTTGGCTGTTACATAGCCTTTTCATACTGGCAGCTTCATCACACTCCATCCTCCCACAGGCAGGAGTAGACCACTGTTAATCTAATTTCTTTTTATCTTCAAAAATATATTTATTTTATGTGCATGTGTGGGCCTAGGTGTTTGTATGTGTGCCACATGCACGCAGGAGCCTGGGGAGGTCAGAGGAGACATTGGATCACTTGAGACTGGGGTTACAGATGTGTGTAAGCTGCCACATGGGTGCTGGGAACCGAACCTGGATCTTCTGGAAGAACAACAAGTGTTCTTAACCACTGATTCATCTCTCCAGCCACAATGTCATTTCTAAGTCAAGAAAAAAGACCTTAGAGAAGCAAGGGGAGCCAGCTCAAGCCTTCCCAGACAGGTGCTCCTTGTCAGTAGGAAACCAAGCCAAGAGCCATGGTGAAGAACAGCCATGTAGTTCAGCCTTTTTCTTGAAGCTGTCTGTGCAGTCAGCACAACCTCTAGGGATGTGCCTGTGTGCAGGGAGAGGAATGAGTTGTCATGCAGTCCAAGGAACGGCCAAGGCTCACTCTGAGATGAGCGATGGTCCAGCTGCAACCTTGACTGCCTAGGTGAACTCACCCACTTCACACGAAGACACTGGGTTATAGGTGTGAATGGCTCCTTCACACAGAGTCTTCACTGGTGTTTTCCAAGGTGGCTGGGCAATGCTCACAGCCAAGCTGACAGACAAATCTAACCAATGCTGGAGACCTCAGAACAGACTTTAGTGAATAGGGCAAGATGTACGTACTTAGCCATGGCTGATTGTCATCAACTATTATCAAATGAATTCTCTGTGTCTACTGAGTTGTTTACTAGATGCAAGGTATTAGTTTGTTGATGCTAATAGTCAGGGGACAACTAATAAATTCAGTGTTGTCTAGTGCTCCAGACACAAGAACTCATTGAGTCAGCAGGATGCTAATCTGGCTGTGGACTAGCTGAGGTCATCCATGACTCTAATTTGTAGGGTTTCATTATTTTATGAGACTTCATATTAGACAGCAAGATCCTAAGGCCTACACAGGGTTCTAAACCTGGGTGAGAGCTTCCACCTAGAGTCATTTAGTTATGTGTTCCAACTGGGAAGCACTTAGTCACTGGGCTACAGGCTCCTCAGCCAGGATGATGCCTTCTCTTCAGTTAGGAGCAGAAAGCTGTCTGGAGAAGGCCCATTGCTACATAATAAATTTTCCATAGAGTTTGTATTTGCACAGGTGAATATTTGACAGAGAACTGGGTGGGGAAGCCTAGGATTTTTCCTCTAGCAGATTCTTCAAATTGTCTAAAGAGTCACCCCATATTGATTACAGGTCATTTTCTGATTCATCTCTACAAACACTTTTGTTATTAACCTGCATGGATTAAGTTTGTAAGGCATGAACATATTCTAGAGCCACTGGATTTAGGGGGCAAGGATTGTTAACCTGTAGGAAGTCCAGTCAGATGGCCTTAAGAGATAAGGAGGCTGTGTGGGAGTGTCCCCACTGCTGTTGGAAGCAAAGAACTTGCTTTAATAAACAGGTACCTGCTTCTACCAGTTGGGACTCCATTTTTTTTTTTTTTTTTTTACCAGTTAGTGATTATTGAATGTAGCTCACATACCTGGAAGCTTTGCATTTGGACTCTATTCTTCTACTCAAGCTGAGCTGTTGGCTCAACTCTCAGACCCTTTTCTTGGGTGGGTAGATGAACACTACTGTCCCTTCTGGGTGGCCCATGAATTCCCAGTACTTGTCTGACAAGGACTGGTACCTGTTCTTATCTCCAGGACAAGAACACAAGACACTTCACTGGTTCAATTTGAACTAAAGGGGGTGGAGGCCACTAGAAACTATAGCCTTGTATTAAGCACAGATAGATTCTATGCTGTACACACAGAACACCCTATAAACATCCACGTCACTTATTTTTTCCACTCTGGCAAAGAATGGCTCTGAGTGTCTAGGGGGTCTGAATGTAATCTGAGGCACTCAGCAAAATCTTCTTTCCTGGTGTTTCCACCACACACAGTACCTAGTGCACGAACATGTGAGAAATATCAGTTCTGCTTGTAAAGGTTTGATGCTGCCCAAAGGATACAACTGCAGATCAGACCCACCCCATCCCCAATGGAAAGCCTTACTATGATTGGCAGAAGAATGACATGATTAAAAATATGAAACAGCTTGGCACTGGGCAAACAGTAGGTGCTTATGACTTGTTGTTTATCACTGAGAAAAACTAGAGGCATTGGCTCAATGTTTGAGAATTGGAGGGCTTTCCCTTCGGTAGGAGGAGAGGCACTGACCCTAGTTGCCTTGGACACGGGATGGACATTGGGAGAACCTAGGGGCAGACTCAGACGTGAGCAGGGCTGCTTGGGCTCTGTCTCAACACTGCCATCTTTGCTTGAGTAGAACCAAACTCCAAAAAGAAGTTTCTGGGGCTTTCACTACTTGCACCACTTAGTTCATGGTTGGGCAGAAAGGAATGTAGCACCTCCCCATTCCCTACGTGGACACGTGAAATGTTCCAGGGAAGCTTACTAAACTGTTGATTCTGAACTGTGTTTCTAGGAGGAGGATGTTGGATGATTGGTCAGGACAGGTTCCCTGTGCACATCCTGGGGCTCTGTGTGAGGAGACAAGACAATGAAGCTGTCAGTCCACCCATGCCAGGAGAGGAGCTCCTTGGAGGAGATGAAGTCAGGACCACAAAGAGGAAGAACTTCCATTTGCTTCATGTAGGGCTCAGCATCTGCACCCTGAAAGTTAAAAACGGGAAGATGCTCCATCACATGATTTGTAAGGACAACTCATCTCTGCCCTTTGGGATTTTGAATCCTGAGAGAAGAGACAGACATGAAAAAAAAAAAAAAAAAACAACCCACTGAACTAAGTGCACAGTCTTGTTTTAAAATCCTCTGTGAGAAAAATTGAGCAAGGAAGGGAGGTATGAGAAGTTTGTGTGTCCCCAGAGTCTGCTGGGTGGGTGAGCATCACAATTCCTCCAGGTTTGAAAGAAGAGTGGGTCTAGGGAGATAGATGGCATAGGCAGATATCCCAGATAGATAGATAGATAGATAGATAGATAGATAGATAGATAGATAAACAAATAAATAAATACATCCTATAAATGGGCACAAAATCCCAATGTACTTTCATCATAAGTCCACCACAGATGGTGGGTGGGTGGAGATAAAGAATGCCTTCTCTATGCACCCAGTCCAGGTATGAATCCTTTATCCTTCTAGGATGGAATCATTTTGAAGATATGACCTCCAAGGTAGGCACAGAAGAGGCTTAGAGAGGATAGACATAGGGCTTCATAATAGGACCTTAAGAAACTGGTGTATCACCACTGTCCTTCTTGGTAAGGTAGTATCATAAGGCTCTAGGCTCTAGTACTATTATATGAGATATGTGTTCTTTCTGAATTCCCAGTGGTGATGCTGATGATGTTAAAACATGTGGCAAACATGCTGCAATGTTTCCAAAGGGGAAGATAGGGGATTTCAGTCTAGGCAAAGCCTCAGTGGAACAATGAACTGGATGTGTGGGCAGCATGGTGACGTTCTGGTTATGGTCATGGTTGAGGTTGCACAATAGAAGGCTAAGAATAGATGAAGGTGGGCACAGAACTATATGGAACACAAGCAATGGGTGCTTTGGATACTCCCTTGGACAACGATTGGCAGTAGAGGTGTGAAAGTCAAACTAGGCATGGCCAGTTTAATTTTCATGGACAGCAACCCACCAGCAGCATCTGAAGGCATGGGCTGGCAATGGGGTGGCTTTTAGGAGCCTGTCACAAATGATCTTGCAGACAAAGGCATTTGGGATTTATATAGACAGGCATCATGGAGGGAGGTAAGTGGACAGCTTCAAATATTTCCATTCAGAGAGACAGATCAGATGTTAGAACATGACAGGAAAGGATCATCAAGGAACAGAGGGATAGCTACTAAAAGTGAATCCTAGTCCTGTATCCCCCAAAGAACTCATAATTACCACCATCACCTTCATTACAATCATTACTACCACCATCATCATTGCTTTTGGTACCATCATCATCTCTATCACCATTACCATCAACATCATTATCACCATCATCATCTCCACCACAACCATCACCACCAGTATCATTATCACTGTCACCACTACCGTCATCATCCCCACCAGTATCATCATTCCCATCACCATCATCACTATTACCAACATCATCACCATCATCATCATCAACTCCATTATCACCACCACTATGAACATCATCATCACTATCATCATTCCCATTACCACCAATATCATTATCATTGTCATCATCACCATTATTCCCACCAGTATCATCATTCCCATCACCATCCTCAGTTACCAACATCATCGCCATCATTGTCATTACCACATCATCACCATCATCACCACCACAACATCATCAATGTTATTGCCACTACCATTATTTTCAGGAGAAAGGTGTTTAGAGGAAAGACTGCTGATAAGCAGATGCAGCTGGTCTAAGACTGAAGAGCACATGTCCTCCTCATATACTGCCAGGCATGATCCTCCCTGGATCCACTTCTACATTCTTTCTCTGTGACATTTCATCCTTTACCTTTGCCAAATTAAATGCACATAGGCCAACATCTAGAGGTCTGTATAGCTTGGATCTTGTCTTTAAATTTAAAACTAGAACTTTCAGTGACCAACTAGAAAATTCAACTTGGGGATATCCTGGTAGCACCTCTGGTATATGTCCAGCACTGTCTGGAAGCTTCCTTCAAACCTGTGCTCTTCTTCCCCAAAAAAATAGAGACCCCTCCTTAAGCCACATCATTGATGACCATGTCCTGGGGTCCTGGGCCTGTTTCTCTCTTGTGTTCTGATGCCTTTTTCTAGCTATTATGACTTTATAGCTGAACTGACAAATTCCCTGGGTTACTGACACAATACTTGGTTTCTCCAACATAATTTCTATAAAACAGCCAGATGACCTTTTAAAAATGCAGTTTGACAGTCCTGATCATACTATTCTGGTCTCAGCATCCCTAAAGAGTTCCCATCACTCCTTAGTGAAATCCCAGCTGGGACTCTGACTCAGCTAGAAATCTTCTGTATTGTTCTCTGGGTGAGGGTGACCCTGGGCTGACTGTGTATCTCCCCCAGTGAGCTGGGGTCCTTCCTGCCTGAGATTGTCTGTGCCTACTGTTTGAAATGTTCCTCAGTGTGCCTCTCTTCACCTTCCCACAGAACTCTGTTGCCTTCTGGAAGCATTTCTGACCCTCCAGATAAATGTGGATCCTTGGAATGCTCTTGCCCAGAACTCTTTACTAAAAGTGACTACAGTGAGCAGTGAACAGGCACATGTGTGGTTGACATTTTCCTGTGGCTGAAAACTCGGGAAGGACCTGGATGCCCTGTGACCTTCCTTACTACTAAATTCACCATTTAAAAAATCATGACTGTGGGGCTGGGAGGATTACTTAGTGGGTAAGAACAGTTTCTCTGCTAGCCAAAGGACCTGAGTTAGAATCCTTAATACCCTTGGCTACATGTACCTGTCACTTCAGCATTGGGAGCAGGGAGAGATGGGTCTGGGAAGCTCTCTGGACAGCCTGCCTAACTGAAATCATGGGTTTCAGTTAAATGAGAGGCCCTGTCTGAAGGGAATAAGGTAAGGAGTGAAAGAGGAAGATACCTGATGTCCTCTTGTATACCCATGTGTAAACAGTGTGTGTGTGTGTGTGTGTGTGTGTGTGTGTGTGTGTGTGTGTGATGACAAGACACACAGTGGAAAGAGGTCACGTGCAATTGAGGTCAACAAGGTCCTAGAATTTTCTCTGAGGTGTTAAAAAAATTTAAGGAGTGGTTGAAAGAACAGGAAGATTAAAGGAAATGTAGAATGATAAAATAAAAAAATGGATATAAAAAGAATCCAGAGAATAATTTAATCATCAACAAAATGTTAAGAATAAATACAAAACAGAAAATACAACATATCAGGAAGTAATATACCACAGGAATATATGCACTTGTTCAGGTGTGATTTCTTCAAATGTGAAAGTGTAGGAGAAAGGCAAAAAGTTAGAAAAACACACAAGTCTGTCAACAATAGCAGAAAGCTGCTATAGGCAAACCAGTGTTGAGTGAGGAAAGTGGGATTTAGGTCAAGAAAATGCAAGGACACAGGTTTAATAATGGCAAAGTGTCACACAGGAGGAAGACACCCCAGCATCATAGTGCCCAGGCAGGGATGCTACTTCAAAATGAGCAGAGCAACACTTAGAGATGGACCATGGTGATGGACCATGGTGGGAAATTCAGAATCCTTTCAGCAACAGCAATGGCCAGCAGTAACGTGGGCCAGACTGTAGAGGACTCAAACCAGAGGAAGCAGTATGGACCAACAGTATCTATAGATACTGTTTCTGATGGTAGCACACCCATCGGTCCTGAGGACACTGGGGCCATTTGCTAAGCCTCCTTTCATCTGGAATGAAAACCAATTATGAACTCTCTGATGAAATGGGGGAGGTTTGAGTAGACTTTGTAATAGTCAAATCAAATGGGGCAATCGGAAATGACAACATCACTATAGGATTCCAAACACCTGGAATTTAAAATTAATTTAAAATAACAAACTTTGAGGAATGAAACATATCTACTGACCTGAATAAAAATCAAATATACTGGTGTTTGCAAGGGCTCGGTCTGGGTTTGGAAAGGAATCTGTGTCCCATAGATGTACTTCTGTGTCCAGTTATAACATAGCCACAGAATTTGAAATAGTTAAAGATAAATACGTAAACCTCAGGAGAAAGTGGTTGGTTTCTCCCATAACAATTGTGCCACTACTGCAACAATGGGCATGTCTTGCCAGGACAGTCTTTACTGTAGCTTGCAGGGTTCACAGCTGGGTAAGACCAGTGATTACTTTTCTCCCCCTGGTGGCACACATACCACCTTCTAGTGTTTTGAAAGCTAGCCGGGAGCGATGATACTTTTAGGTCAGTACCTGTTTGGCTTCTCCATGTCCTATGACTCAAGCACATGGCATGTTCAGCAATCAGGTCTTCCTGTCCAGTTCTGAAGGGTAATCAAGAACAATGACAATAGCTTATAATGTCTAGGCCCCACAGCCAAGAGTGTTTGGGCAACACACATTGGATTCAATTTGATTAAAAGAGAGAGAGAGAACACTTCTTGGGGAAGTGTGGAATGGATCTGGAGAGCAGTTGGAGGAGAGGGAATGAATATAGCCAAAATATGTCGTATGGAGTTCTTAAAGAACTGATACAGACAAATTGATAAATAAAATGTAACATACTCAGAATGTGCTCAAATATGAGTAAGATGTGGCCCAAGATTGTCAGCTGCTAGCAGAGCAGGTGAGGCCTTTGTAAGGAACAAGTTAAGAGAACACATCACAGAAAATTTCTAAAGGATTAACCTTGAAACATTTAAGCTTCTGAAGACTGAGAAAAAAATATAATTAACATCTACTCACAGTGTAGACACATCTTTGAATTAATTATTGTTTCACCCTACTTCACAGACAGAGATGAGAAGTGATGTGATTTGGAGATGTGTACATGGTCACGTAAAAGGATCATAATTCAAAAGCCCTGACACAGGTTTCAGATGTTAGGATCAATCTCATAGTAAGACTCATGATACCCAAGACCTGACAGCTCCCTGTGGCCTCAGGAGCAAACATAGTTTCTTCTGAGTTCCCCATCCACTTGTGATAAGGAGCCAGAAGTCTCATGGGTTAGGTTCTATGTCCAGGATTGACAGCCCAACACAAATGGCATCTCTCAGAAATGCCAACTACTGAGTAGCACAAGCAATTCCCAGGGTGCAAAATTCCAAGATTTGTTACTACAGACAGAGATTAGAAAACAAAGTATTGTGAAATTAAGTTTAAGCCTCAGAAGGCTTCAGCACTAGCAGGACCATTCTGGAAATCTCATTCATTCTCATCAAACTCCATTTTCAACAGGATCTAGACAAGGGCTAATGGCAAGTAAAAACTCGAGTTATCTCTGACTTGAACTAAATAGAATCTCCCAGACAGTGAGCCCCTGGGGGGGATTTGTGAAATATTTGAGAGTCTTCATTCTGGGTCTGATAGCTCCATGAAGTAGATAATGCAGTGAATGCTGCTTTATTTTGTGTGGATCAAACAGAGATTGGCTCCCATGGGTTTAAGTATGTGGCACAGGTGCCCAACACTGGCCTGGCCTAACCCTGGAGGCCTATACATTTGTCAAAGGTGGATGGCACATGAGCCAAGGTATATGGAATCTATAGGATGAAGGGAAATGCAGAGTGCCTTCTGTAATCTACTTCCCAATACTCACAGCCTTCATTCAGCATTCTCCCCTCTTTGCATATGAAAGCTTCCAACACACAGAAGGTGGCAAGGTGAAGGATAGCTGTTTCTTGATGTGATATTCTGTTATATAGGTCTCCATCTTGACAGCAGACCACAGATTTTCCCTTTACTTGGCTGACTGTAGCACTTGTGATGAACCCTGTTTATGTAGGTGATGAAGACAGATGGCTTCTGGGACTGCAGGTGGCTCCCAAATTACAGTTAGAAGCTACATAGTTGACCAGGTCACAGGACACACATTCTGCCAATGTCCAGAGGGGATTAGAAGCAGAGCCTCCATCATCTAGGCATCTAGATGAGAGCTTGGCTGGGTCTAACATATTGATTGCAGCATTGTGAAATCTTGAGCTGAGCACTGAGCTTGGTGATAGCTCGGCTCCTCCAATCAGGAGCTACCAAATTCAAGTTACTTAAGCTGCTAAGCATGTATTAAATTTGCATGCAATAACAGATAACTAATGCCAATATAGGGGCATCAAAGTATGGGGCATGCAAGACTGCCTGTCTCACTGAGTGACATGGGGGAGGGGCAGCAGAGGATTAGAACCCAGAATGGACAGGCTCAGATATATAAAGATCCTTGGCTCAGGCCAGGCAGATAGCTTGCATGGTAGAGAGCTTGCCCAACATGCTTGAGGTCTTGGCTTTGATCCCCAGCACTACATGCATCAGGCATGGTGACCTAAACCTATACTATAGTCTGAGCGCTGAGTGGATAGAGAGGAGAATCAGAAGTTCATGGTCATTCTTGCCTACAACACCATGTGTCCTACTCAGAAAGATACTGCAAGCCAGGCCAGATCGTTTGGGTGGTGGTCACCCAAGATGTGGTGGGAGAAACAAGAAGCAGATTACTGGGGGGAGATACCAGGGTTTCTGGTTCACCTGTGGCCCCAGAAGCCACCTGCATTTATTGCCTGCACGAACAGGCCTCCATATAACAAAGCCAAGCAATGTGAGTATTTGTGGTCTGCTGTCAAGATGGAGACTTAGGTAACAGGATGTCACAGCAATGGTGAGTCGGTGTTTAGTGATGCACTGGGCTTGGGGTGTAGGCAGAAGAAGGCAATGAGTAGTGACTCTGGATTCCTGACTGATGCCCTGAAGGGGTGTGCAGGTGTGCCTGTCACTGCCATGGTAAATGGCTGTGGAGAGGGATTGTGTGCTCTCCATTGGTCCCAGCAGCTAAGCAGACCTACAGTCTTTTGAGTCTGCAGTCTGGTGTGTGGTGTGAGAAGTTAGGAAGTTCATGAGGATCCAGGGGCTCCCAGAGTGCTAGAGGTGAGTTGAGGGATGGCTCTCTGAGGCAGGGGAAGGAAAGTTAAAAAGATGGTCCTTTCACCAAGGGATTTGCATACACTCAAATGCAAGGAGACATGTCCTTTTAAATCCAGATCCTCAAATCCATCACAGACTGTCAAAGTGCCTCTGTGTTCAAAGTCTGTTCCCATCAGATGCTGCTGAAAATAGCCCCGTTGCTGACCAGTTGCAGCTCTTATATAAGATTTAGTGCTGTCCTCAGCCCACACCTGTCAGGAATGTGATGTGACAGGCTGCGTTGGAGCAGCTCAGGGTGATGGATTTCCAGTGAAATGAGAGGTGACTCTGTGAGCACACAGGGACACACCCTGGCAGCAAGCTTGGTTCTGCCTGAATGTTCGTGGCACAGATGAGGCTCCCACAGGTCCCCCTGGGCAGCTGCTGGGGTCTGTATGTGGTGTCATAGCTTTGGCTGCCCTTATAATGGGCAAGAACTACAGGTTCAAAGACCTCCCACCCACATCAGACCAAGTTCTAGGCACACCCATGGGCACCACAACCATTTTGTTTTTGGTCCTGAATCATGTCACAGCCCCAGGATGATACCGTCTCCCACACACCATGAGACATGGCCAGGGCCAGAGCATCTGAAGATTCTTATATTCCTCACCGACCAGCAAACTTTTCTTTAACCCAAAGACCCCAGAAACCAGAACTGGGTACCTGCCAATCTTTTGGATATTTCTGGTCCCTTTCAAGACCCCCATCTCTGTTCACCCTCACCTGGGAGTTCTCCTAGCCTAGTTACAGCCCTGGTACCAGTGAAGAGAGGTGGCCAGGGCCATTTCCAGGCCAAAATGCAGAATCTAAGGCCAACAACCCCAGCCAGCCCCAAGTGCTCAGTGCCCTCACTCAGAACCTGTCCTCACTGTCTATCATATCTCTATAGCTGTAGACATATGTCTCAGGCAATTCAGACATAGCCATCCCTCTTGTCTCTGGTTATAAAGACACATATGCATATTTTTAGTACATTTAAAATTAAATATAATTGTATCACTTTCTCTTTTCCTTTCCTGTCTCCAGCACCTCCCATTCTCAAATTCATAGCTTATTTTTCTTTGACTATAGATATTCAATACTTTTGTATATGTATATATACATATTCAAAGAAAAAACATGTACAAATACATAAATGTCAACTTGTCATCACCTAGAAGCACCTCAAAGGAACCTCAGTGGAAGAATGTCAAAATTGAGTTAGCCTATCGGCATACTTATGGGAGATTTGACCCTTGACCCAGCACACTGTAGATGGCGGCACTACTTTCCTAGTTTGGGGCTCTGGGCAGTGTAAGAGAAGAGCAGAGAGGTCCGGCTTGAGTACTAAGCACCCAGAAAGCAAGGCTGCATCTATTCTCAGTACTCATGGCCATGGGTTTGGCATGACAACTGCTTGAGTCCCCGCCTTGATGCCTTGAAGCGACGGACTGTAATTCGGAATTGTAAGCCAAATAAACTCTTGCTTTCACAAGTTGCTTTTAGTCAGGGTAGTTTATCACAGCAACAGAAAGCCACCTAGGCCATGGTCTGTGATCCACAAAGAATGGCGGACACCTCAGGTAAAGCCAGGTCCTGGTTATCCGAAGTGTACAGACTAATGACAAACTCCACACATTAGGCACCGTATGGGATGAGCAGTAATTGAGAGTGAAAGAAACAGTGTTCTCCCTCAGGGCTGTCTTCTGCTCCAGTCTTCCACCCACATCTCCTGCCTCCTCTGTTGAAAGCAAATGTTCCCCACGCACTGTGTATGTAGCACTTGCAGTTTTAAGTGTGCTTGTGAAACAGCATGGGCTGCTCTGTCTTTCTTCACAATTATGTCATGGAGGATTCTACCTTATCTAGACCTCTGTGGTCTTAACCTGTGGTCTTTATCCCTTATCTGGTCAGAAACCTTATCCTTTCACCCAGAATGGCTTCCCATGATGGCCATCATGAGCCACCAACAGCATGCTTGGTTTGTGCACCCTGTGGATATTGCTCTGTATAAATAAAAGGCTGTTTGGTCAGTGGCCAGGCAGGAAGTATAGGTGGGACAAGAGAGAAGAGAATTCTGGGAAGTGGAAGGCTGGGGGGAGACACTGCCAGCCGCTGCCACGAGAAGCAACATGTAAAGACACCGGTAAGCCACAAGCCCTGTGGCAAAGTATAGACTAACAGAAATGGGTTAATTTAAGATAGAAGAAGTAGATAACAAGAAGCTTGCCACAGCCATACAGTTTGTAAGCAATATAAGTTTCTGTGTGCTTACTTGGTTGGGTCTGAGCGAATGTGGGACTGGCGGGTGAGAGAGATTTGTCCTGACTGTGGGCCAGGCACAAAAACTCTTAACTACACCCTGGTGAGGGGCAACTCCTGTCCTGAGTTATGGAACAGGATGGCAAGGGCCTTTATCCCATGACCTAGAACAGGGCAGTATTTTTAATGTGGGAATTATTCATTTTTGTAATTTTTTGGTTTCATATTTCCAAACCAGCCACAAGTGACTGCAGGTGACTCAAACCTCAAAAAACAACTGTGCAGGGGGGGGGGTAGCTGCAGCCTCTGTGCTGAGAATGACTATGTCTCTGAGCTGTCTCTCAGCACCTCTCCCTCTGTTAAAGACCACTCCCACTAGAGCCATTATCACCTCTTGGGATGCAGTGCTAATCATGAGCTTTTCCTCTTCCTGGTCACATTCCAGCCTTAGCTCCCATTAAGGTTCCCTGAGTGGACCCTTCTCTTGGACCTAATTACTCTCTGGGTGACCCTGAGAACTGTTGACATCACTGAGGCTTCATTTTCTCACTACCAGAGGTGATGGTTTCAGGATTGTATGGTGTGATGTAGGATGCTGTAGCTGAAAGTTTTCCTGTGTCCTGCCTGGCCCCATGGTACCTCAGCTGCTTACAAAATAATCACACAGAGGCTTAATAATATTTATAACTACTCAGCTATTATCTCAGGCTTATTACTGGCTAGCTCTTACACTTAAATTAACCCATAATTCTTATCTATGTTTAGCCATGTACCTTTTTTTGAGTTCTGCCTTCACATCTTGCTTCCTCTGTGTCTGGCTGGTGGCTCCTGACTCAGCCTTCCTATTCCCAGAATTCTCCTTGTCTGCTTATCCCACCTATACTTCCTGCCTGGCTACTGGCTAAGCATTTTATTTATCAACCATCAGAGCAACACATTCACAGCATACAGAATGATATCACCCATCATTTCTTCTTTTCTTTCTATTTAAAAGGAAGGTTTTAACTTTTAACATAGTAAAATTACACATACAATAAGATAGTTATCAAGCAAGAATTATAGTTACAATATCTAGTCTATTTGTATTTGGCAAAATTAAAGAAAATATTCTGTCTTCCTATATTTGTGAGCCTAAAGTTTCATCTAATTTATCCTTTATCATAACCAAGGAAAACTGTAACTACAATTATCTAGTCCTCAACTACATCAAAGACCCCAGAAGGAAATAATATTACCTAGTAAAACAGAAAGTGCAAACAAGCAACTTCCAAAAAATGAGTTATGACTGAAACATCCAGCTTCCTGGACAGTTACCTGAGGTTTCTCTGCACATTGGGGCATCATCTTCAGCCTATAGGATTAGCATATCTAACAGACTCACTTGTGAGTAGGGTATACAAAAGGCCCACAGCTTGACCTCACATTTGGTATGAGTATTCCATGTACCATATAATAACTTTTCTTATATTAACTATAACTTTTGTAAATTTTTAAAAATTTTTGTTGGACAAAAAAAGGGGAAATGTGGTGATATTTTATTTGTACTGAAATGTGGTAATATTTTATTTGTATTTTAATAAATAAAGTTTGCCTGGAGATCAGAGGAAATAGCAAGCCATTTTAAGTAAACAAAGAAGTCAGGCAGCAGTCGCACATGCCCTTCATCCTGTCACTTAGCAGGCAGGGTCTCTGTGTGTTCAAGGCTACACTAGGGAACAGAGCCAAGTGTGGTGACACACACCTTTAATCCTAGCACCAGCCATAGAGACCTGGAGGTCTGTACAGACAGATAGAAAGTGACAAGTCTCTGTAGGAAGAGGAAGTGAGGTAGCTGGACTAAGAGAGCCAATGAGAGGGCAGAACAGCAAGGCAATAAAGACATGGGTAGAAAGAAAGTAACCTGCATTTGGAAGCTGCTGAGTTGGTAAGGTAAGGTTAGCTGTAGCTTTCCCGATTTCCCTGATATTTCTCTAAGGCTTTCACCCCTATATTTGGCTCCATGTTTTTTATTTAATAAGGCCATTTAGAAATTTCTCTATAGGATGCCACAGCAGGAGCCTAGTGAGTCATATCTGTGTGCTGCCCTGTTCCCTCCCTTTCTCTACCCGTGTGCTCATCCCAGCTTCAGGACTTGAAGGACCTTCACAGAGTTCTATCTACACTCAGGATTCTCAGTAGGCCGAGGTGGACACCTCCCTTGGCCTCCTCCTGTCACAGGTTTCCTGTTTACAAGCCCTTGCTGTCCACCTCACCCTCCATGACTTTGCTGGCATGCTTATTATGAACATCTGCAATGGTTCATCTTGATTGTCAACTGCAAAGGGATATAAAATCACCATGGAAACAAACCTCTGGGCATGGCTGGGAGACATTATCTAAATCCAGTTAAATGTACCATTCCATGGCCCTGGGTTTGGACTGCATAAAAAGGAGAAAGTGAGCTGAGCACCAGCAGTCACCTCTGTGAGCTGACCACAGACTCAGTGCAAGCATCTGCCTCAAGCTCCCACTGCCAGGCCTTCCCTGATGGGTTGTGCCCTCGACTTGTGAACCACAGTAAACTCTTACTTCCTGGAATTGCTTTGACAGGCACTTTTTCCCAGCAGCAGCTAAAACAAACAAACACAAAAACAAAAATACACAAAAATCTAATCAGAAGATTTGTACTGAGCTGTGGGCAGTGGGCCATCACTGGAATAAATGTGAGGATGATTCTTAGGTCTTCAGAGTTGGTCTGCAGGAGGAATGTGGACAAGTTTGGAACTTTGGGATAGAAAAGCTCTTGAATCCCATAAGCAGAGATTAACGGAAGATAAGAATGTTGATGGAAACGGAAACATAGACAGCAGAGGCCTAGCTCACAAAGCTTCTATACTTCACGGTCACTATAGAGAATTGGACTAGTAACATGCAGGCTTCATTCTGGACACAGATCTGGCTGCATTCTGCTGAGTATCAAATTCAAACTTAAATTAAATCTAAATTCAAGTCTGAATTTTAAAAGTAATTTACTAAGATGTTTGGCCCAGGGAATTTCAAGACAGGAGGGCATTCAGACTGGCGTGTGGTGACTACTCACTGTCTATCCAAGGCAGCAGCAAGGCAGAAAGATACAGAAAATGCAGTCTGATGCGGGAAAGCGTTCAGGCAAGTTTAAAGTTGTAGCCATGATGTTGTTTAAATTTGCAGCCAAGTTGTGAGCTGCAAGGGAGAAACTTCCTGTCTGCATTGCAGCAGGAGAAGCCCTGCCTCCTGGAAGGGGAGACCTCACCCTGCCAAAGCTTCCAGCTCAAGAATTGGTTTAAAGAGAAAGAACATACATTTTGATTGTCCATGTTATCTGTGATACTGCCTCTCCTGGTGAGTTTGCCCACCACTCATTTCACGTAGGCAGTCCTGTTTACCATGACCAAAGCAACTTAAGGAAGGAAGAGTTAATTTTGGTTCATGGCTCAAGGGTGGGAGAGGCTGGTGCCAGAGATTGAGGTGGCTGGTCATAATACATTTGCAGTAAAATGCAGAGTTGAATTCATTTTTTTTTTTTAAATTAAAGCTTAGAACTAAGAACCTTGGGATGGTGCTACCCACTTCCAGGACAGACATTTCTCTGTAATTAACCTAATTTAGGCAATCCCTCACAGCATGCTCAGAGCCTTGTCATCATGCTGGTTCTAAAGCCTGTAATGTTGGCAGCAGTGTTAGGCATCCCAGTGGTCATCTCTCCATGATCATATTCCTGTGTCACTTTTTTCTTCACAATACTAATCATCTTTGTGTCCCTGTGTGTTGGTGTGTACCTGTGTCTGTGTGTGTTTGCCTGTGTGTCTGTGTGTCTCTGTGTGTTGTCTGCATACCTGTGTATGTACCTCAGTGTATCTGTGTGTGCACACGTGTGTCTCTGTATGTGCATATGTATGTTTCTGTGTGTCTGTATACATTTCAGTGTGTGTGTATGTGTTTCTCTGTGCATGTCTCTGTGTGTTTGCATGTGTTTAGGTATGTGTCTATGTGTGTATGACTAGATATATGACTCTCTGCGGGTGCATGTGTCTTTGAATATGTGTTTTCATGCAAGAATGTGTGTATTTACATGTGTTGCTATATGTGTCTGTGTGTTTATGTGTCTATTTGGATATATGTCTCTCTGTGTGTGCATGTGTCTCTTGTGTTTATGTGTGTACATATGTTTGTATGAGCATGTGTGTGTATGTGTCTCAGTGTGTATGATTGTGCATGTCTGAATATATGTCTCTCTGAATGTACAAAAGTCTTTGTGTGTGTGTGTGTGTGTGTGTGTGTGTGTGTGTCTCAGTGTGTATATGTTTGTATATTCTTAGGGAAGGAACCAGGAATGTGAACATACTTGATAAGTAGTCTAATCAATATGCTCTACCTGAAGCGCATCTTCCTGAACTCATCTGAAAATCCAGATACCTAGTATGTAGGGGGAAACATGTATGTTGTATATGTACATGTATGCACAATATATACATATGAACATGCATAGCATTTATAACACATATGTATCCCTCACTATACATGTACACACACACAAAAGAAGGGTATGTTTTTCTCAGAGCCTGTCAGAAATACATTCATAGGTTCAACTCCCTGCCTATATCCCATTTGGAAGAGCACACACCTCTTCTCTCCCCTGTGACATTCACTCCCCCATGCTTCACGGTGACTCCCTAGACTTCCTTGCCCTGTGACTTCCCATGGCTCCTCCCTCCACTGAGACACACAACTTCTCCTCCCTCTGCTTTACAATCCAAGCTTCACCTTTCTGGTGTGACGTCTCTTCCTCCTCCTTCCTCTGCTGTGACACCCGCTCTTCTCTCTCTACACAGAGCTACCCAATCCTGTTCTTTCCATGGTGACACCCTTCCCTGCCTTGGTGCACCCCAAGAGCCAGATACCACAAGCAACTCAACTTTCGCCATGTACCCTAGGCATTTCCACCATAAGTCAGAGGTACCTGGACCCTTCCGTGTCTCACATGTACCTTCCTTTCAAGCTACCAGTGTCCTGCCTCCTCTTTCCTGTGTCCTCTTTTTTTTTTTTTTTTTTTTTTTTTGGATATAGAGTAGGCCTGGACACAACAGGATCCCCAGCCACATTTCCACATTTACCTCTTGTGTGTAGCCCGGATCTGAGCAGGCATTCCTTTATAGTGAGTTTCAGAAACTCCAAAGCCTCCCAGGCGGAGTCACCCGAGGAAGGCAAGCACCAGCTTGAAGCTTTCAGTGAGCAAGTGTGACTTGTTACAGTGGGCACACTGGGCCTCAGAGTGAAGTCTCCATCACAAGATTGAGGCTACACACCACCCTACTCCCTGTACATGTGTTCCCAGCCCAGGCTGCCTGGTCCTGGCCCCTGGGGATTGTCATACATCTGCTACTTCCTTGTGTCAACATGAACGTTCTAATAAGGCAAGGCCCTTCATTCGGCTCTGATTTTTATTAAATTCATCTCTTGTGATTTATTGATTTTCTTAAAAGAAAAGTAAATCCATTTCTCATTTTTTTTTCTCAGCTTATTACCAGACACTTGGGTCTGGGACACAAGGAGCCAGAATTCTGTTAAAAGTGTTAAAAAAAAAAAAAAAAGCGTTTCCCAAATCCAAATCAATAAAAACACATGGATACACTGTTTAATGTTACAAAAAACAAATGTAAAAGTTATATCAAAACCCACTGCTTGACTGGCCAGCTAGAGCAGCTCAGATGGGCTCTAGCACATGATCTAGCTCAGGGGCTCTGGGAAGGAGAAGGCTGGGAGAATGACATGAAAGCTCAGAGTCAGCTCTCCCTGGGGGAGGGGGTCAATGGGCTACAGCCAGAAAAGCAGAAAAAGGAACAGCAAGAAGCAGAGGGTCTGGAAAGTCAGCAACAGACAGATGGGGAAGAATTGCAAAGCCTATATGCGCCAGGTCCTGCTTTCCAAGGTCCAACATCCTCAGACCAGATCTTCCTTATGTGCCTATGTCCCACCTCCTGAAGGCCCAGCTTTTCCAGGATTAACCTCCTCAGGCCCAACTGCTCTCAGATATGTATGACCTTCCCTGGTTCCATTTCTCCAAGACTGAGCTTAGTGTCCCAAGTAGCCCTTGTGCTCGGGAGAAGTGTTCCATAGGAAAGATGCTTGTTCTAGTTCAAGCATGTTCTTAGAGGGTGAGACTCAGCCCCAGGTCCTTCCTAGGTTTTTTCCTGTGGGCAAGAGTCCCAAGAGACCCAAGGAACAATGCAGCTCAAGCCAGCAGAGGCCCCTTGAAAGGCTATGTACAGCAAACCTGGGCTTGCATATTCCTGGACAGACAAACAGAATACACGGGGATGCCATCTTCTGCACTCATTCACTGGCATGTGTGGTCAATATTGATGCCATGACAAGACATTGTCATCTGCAAAGTTCATGGTTGAGAACCATGCAATCTAGTTACAAAGTTATTGCAAAACAAAATTCTGATCGAATCTTAAATAAGTTTATCATTTTGTAATTTGCCACTTTGGTGGCTATTCTGAAATTCATGGGTCCTGTGGCCTGCAGGTTGGATAGCCTTGGTGGAGCATCCCAAATGCTTAGAGTCTGAATAGAGACCATAAGGCAGATATTTCACTGGAGGACACACAGGGAAGATCCAAACAAAAAAGTAGGATCTTGGAAATTAATTGACCAGTCTAAAGAATTGGGAACATGGGGCCTGGATGCAGCTCCCTGCACAGACAGCATCAGTATCTTGTCCTCCCTTTTCTCAGAGCCTCACATCAGAAGGTGCAGTGTCCAGGGTGAAAATCTAGGTCCCTTGGCACAAGAACAGCAGAATCATCTTAGTTCTGGGGAAAGACAGTGGGCAGACATTGTTACCCAGAACACGCTGCTGTTGGGATTATCTGAGAGACTTTAAATAGCTGTTAGCGAACGCACCACAGACACACTCAAAGTCAACAAAAATCAGAAACTGGAACCTTAAGCCCTGGGGGGAGAACTGCACAAAATAAAAAGCACACAGACAGGCTCCATCGCAGAAGGGAAGAGAACTCAGAGAAAGGGCACAAGCCTCACAGCAAAGAAAAAGCCAGGGAACCGACAGCAGGTGAAGTGCCCAGGGTTTGTGGTATCAGGCACAGGCTGAGAGAAAGAACATGAACCTTAAGACAAAAACGGTTCAAGAAATGTTTGCCAAAAACTCTTCTGGGTTTGGAAAAATACAAAAACTAACACAATCGAGAAGCTCAACAAAAGTCCCAGGGAAAATGAGCATGAAGGAACTCCGACCCAGACACACAGAGAAACCGCAGAACAGGAGATGCACCCGGGTCGGGGGTGGGTGTGGGTGGAGCTTTCAAAGTTGAAGTCAGTACCATGCGGTAGTGCCTACAGGGATGTAACACAGGCATCTTCCCCACTTGAAGCCGCTGCGGTGGGATGGACGTGGTGCTGAGCTTTTCAAAGTGCTGAGAGGAGAGAATTGCTACCTCGGAAATACATATCCATAGGAAATACCTTTCGAAATGAAGATGAAAGGGAGCGTTCTCAGCTGAAGGAAGCCCTGGTGTGCTCCTTACACACAGCACAGCACCCGACAGAAGCAGCGGTAGACAGGTTGTCTGGGTTTGCAGTTGGAGGGTGTGGCTCACCTTGGTGGGGTAGGCGTGGTGGTGGGCGTCAGTCTCAGTCACAGCAGCAGGAGCCTGGGCGCTGCTGGCTTACCCGTGGATCTGGAAATAGAGAAGAATGGCGGTACTCAATTAATTTTTTCCTTTCCTGTTGTATTAGGTCTGGGACCCCAGTCCATGGAATGGTGCCACCCACATTCACAGTCTCCCTCCTCTGCCAGCCCTTTCTGGAATGCTGTTATAGAGAGAACTAACATCTACTTTACTTAACAGATACCCCGGGCATTTCTTAAGCCAGTCAAATTGACAATCAACATTGAGCATCGCATCTGAGAATTAGGGGTCTGCAGAAAGATTCTCAAGGGGAGGGCTTTAGACTGGGGAAAAGGATAGAGGAAGGAGACGATGTGGGGTGTCATAAGAGAACCCATGTTGAAGAGTCTTCAGCACTTTACAGGCTTCAACATATGTCTGAGGGTGAAAGCAGAAACACTGTGCCCTTGCCTGATGGCATTTCCACGTAGGAGACATAATGTGTAAGTCAAGGGTCACATGGGAGCTGGCAGGGGGCCCTGGAGGAGGCTAGTTTTCTGTGCTCAGCTTGACCTGATGGCATCCTGTTCCTAAGGCAACTAGGAAGCTAAGTGCATTGTATGTATCTTCTCGTTCTCAAAATTAAACTATGCAAATCAATGTCCCTCGAACATCTGACTACAGAATACTAAAGATATTCCAATACCCCCAAAGGAGGAAGGAGATGGAAACATGAAAACCAGACAGAACAAAGAGGGAGAGAAAAAATAAAAAGAAATGATGGGAACAAGTTCAAATGTATCAATTAGAGCAAGTACAGGTCTCTACACATTATAAAAACCACAAAACAAAACCAACCAACCAAACAAACAAAAAACACTGTTAAGGAGTGGATGTAAATATTACTCACTTCAAATATAATGTCATGGGCATATGAACGGTGTGTGTGTGTGTGTGTGTAGGGGCTGACATTCTGAGTACTGGTCACAAAAATTGGGCCTGTGGTACAAATACCAGACATGTAGACCTCAATGGGATAAATGAGGATGTTGAGGAATGATAAGAGAATATATTCACTGATGAGACACAGTGATGGCAGCAGCATCTGCTCTAAAGAAAGAGCTTCCAAAGCAAGGGGGCAGAAGCTGCAGAAACCAGGAGGAGTAAGGTGTGTATCCTCAGCTCCAGGGGGAGATGCCACACTCCTGTGAGGAAGACCCCAACTGGCCCAGCATCAGCCGGGTGGTGACATGCACTGTGAAATTCTGCTGTGATCACTGTTTTCAGGATGCTCTGTCAGAGGAAAGCAAACTCACACTTTCAGCTGTGCTCAGGGTACCCAGCCAGACCACCTCTGAGGTCTTGGCCAGTCCTCTTTCCTGCTGTAACAAATTAAGCTAGAAATCAACAACAGAATGATAAACAGAACCCTGGAAACTCATTAACATGGCAGAGGTGGTAACTGGTCAAAGAGGAAGTCTGAAGGGAATTTAGAAACATTTTTAATAGGGTAACAATGAGTATAAAGTATCTCACAATTTGTGAGCTCTAGCTAATGCAGCTCCTGCAAGGAAATCTAAATCGTCTAATGGCTTTGTCAGAAAAGACAAATGCTTTCAAACAAATACTTTTAACTTCACCTGAAAAATGGAGGGTGAAGAGCTGAATAAACACAGGGGAGGTTAGGAAAGATGGCAGGGTAAGAGCAGAGGACAGTGGGACTGAGAACAGTAATAGGAAGTATCTAGACACCGGAGCTGATTCCCTGGGAAGGTCAACCCAATTAGTTCAGGGCTAGCAAGGGCAGATGGGAAACAAGCTGTTATTGTCCTCAGAAACAAGGTTTTGGTTTTTGTTTTTTGTTTTTAGTTTTGTTTCTTTTTTTTTTTTTTTGGGTTAAATAAAAGAAAAACATCAAAAGAGAATCCCACATGTGTAAGTAAATTGTACACATCGTAGGAAATGTACCAAGGTCTTGAAAAATCAGATTTTCTAAAACTCACCTGAGATGAAATAAAACCTCAGCTGTCAGATTTCTGTGAAGTCAATGGAATATGTGTTAGGAGCCCCCCAAGAAAGAAAGTTCCAGGCCAAATGAACATTCTACCCAGTACCCAGTACTTAAAACACTATTAGTTTTATGGAAGACATGCTGAAAAAAAAAAGAGAAAATTTGCTTCTTTCATTTTATGAAATAAACATTACACAAACACTTAACTAGGTTGAGGTGCAGAATTGGGAGCAGGAACAGAGGAAGGGGAAGCAGAGTGGGAAGGAGGAGGGAGAGGGAGATGGAGAGAGGGAAGGGGGAGAGAGAGAGAGAGAGAGAGAGAGAGAGAGAGAGAGAGAGAGAGAGAGAGAGAGAGAAGAAACAAAGCAAGATGAAATGTTAGCACTGTCCATGTCTGCAAATCTATTCAACAAACTACTGGTTCTGGCAGCAAACTTACAATTAATATATTGTCATTCAACAGGGTTTGTTACAAGAATTCAAAACTGGATCAATATTAGAAGTGTAATGAATAATAATAACTCTTTGAGAAATAATGTCATATAATCATTGGACAAAACTCAAATCTATTTACAAGAACAAAAGCAAAACAAACTAAGAAGGGAAGTAATGGGCCTTTGTCTACTGAAGGGCATTTCTCCAACTTACAGCTAGCATCTTACTTAACAGTGGCATAGTTACTTACCCCTAAAACTGGGAAAAGAATAAAATGTTCTCATTCATCAGCTGTATTTGACATTATAAACTTGTATAAAACAGCACAGGCTCCTGATACTGCTTTTGGTTGCTCACCAAAACCAAATGGTAAGACCCAATTGCTGATAGCACCACACACGTTGCTAGCAGGATATAGAGAAATCTAGAACTTATTGGGAAGCTTCTTCCCTGAAGGCCAATTTTCATAGTGCTGGAAGTTTCTAGGAAGGCTGCAGAGGGAGAGCAATCCTTAGTGGTCTTATCTATAGCTAGACCCTGAATGCTATAATATCAACCTGCCAGGCAATAGTGGCATGTACCCACTGACACAATAGTGGCCTGAGTGATGTGGGGGTAACCAACTGCTTTATTATTAAATTTGAAGCCTGTTACATAGGAGGAAATTTATGTCTCACACGTTAAACCCAGTCCAAGGCTCATTCATATATGGGGAGTTGATAGGCCCTGGAGGACAGGGGACCTACTACTGTTGTTTTGCCAAATGGATAGTTTGTCAAAACCATCTTCTAAATGGATATTTATACCCACAGATTAGCGTTGTCCTTAGCCTTGGTCAGAGGACTTTTGTTTGGAGGGCAGCAGTTGTTGCAGACACTGTACCTGTTTTCAATGTTGAGAATAAAAGACTGCTGAGTGCTCGACCCTATATTCCAAGTCTACATCACTCCCTCCAAGTCCCAGAGGACGTAACAGAAGAGGGGGCAGAGAAAATTGAAGAGCTAGCAGATGGGGAGGAGTGCTGTGAGATTCTGGCTTCTGGGCATGGCGTGGCCTCTGCAACCGTGAACTCACAGCTGCTGTAGTCACCAGCACAAAGGGAACCCCTAAACACTCCAGCATGGGTAGGTGAGGGTCTCAGCAGGCTACCTTTCCTGAGGACCTCAAGGCTACCAGGGACAGGGAGGTCATTTTCTCCAGTGGTATACTTTCTAGTCAGCTACCTGAGCTCTAGTAGAAAATGCTCCCTCCCCTGCCCATGTAAGCAAGCTCAATTAGAAACCAAAGATGAAGATACAAAAGTAAGAGGGGAATTTGCTGGGGAGACTAGGAGGTACAGGAGGAGTAGGTGGGGGTGAGGAAGTGATGAGGGGCGGTAAACATGATCAAAGTACATTCTGTGCATATATGGAACTGTAAGAGAAGAAAACCAAAGAATTTTTGTTAGACAAGATAATTTAAAAATTTATATGAGATGCCAAGTAAATTAGATCAAAGCTTTATGAGAGACAATAATACCAGGAATTGTATTGCTAGACTGTGAGTCAGACTCCAGGATCTGTAATCAAGGCAGTGTGGAAGTGACAATGTGAGGAATAGGTGGGTTGTGGATGCAGACTCCCCAAAAAGACCTGAACAGAGCAAATGTGGAAATCTCATGGTTTTCTTAGAAGACAAGGGATGAAGTTGTAGCACAGTGGTAGAGTTCTGGCCTCTCATGCCTGAGGCCTTAGGCTCAACCCCCAGCACCACAGGATAAAGAAAAAGCTAACTCCATCAGAAGGAGCAAAAGGCCAGCTGAGAGCCTAGATCGCCACCCACCGTGACTGTGCCATCACACTGTCAAGGCAGTTTGTAGAACCTCCAGCATAAGTTCAATAGAAAACTATTGGGACCAGGGCACTGGGGAGAATTGTAGGGGCACACTACTGGGGATTTAACATAACACAACCCACAGAAGAACAAAAGGAAACCTGGGATTGTATTAAGGACAAAAGCCCTTGTTGCAAAGACACTGTTAAGAGAATAAAAATGGAGCAGGGATGGACTACATTGTGACCCCCAAATTCAAGTCTTAAGGCCCTAACTCTAGGACTACATAATGTATTGGTTCCTGTGGCAAGATCCTACCCACCTAAGTTTCCAATTTGTGAAAGAAAAGCTTAGAGTCAGATGTGGTGGTGTGTGCCTTTAATTGCCATCACCTGGAAGGCAGAGGTTGATGGATCTCTGAGTTGGAGGCCAGCCTGGTCTACAGATCTAGTTTCAGGTCAGCTAAGCTTAGGCAGTAAAGGAAATCATCGAACACAGAAAGTTGAAAGATGTAATTGAATGAAGGGGCCATGTTCCAGCCCCAGAAAGCAGCAGAAGAATCTTGGGCCACAGGGTTCTAGTTTTAAGGACAGAATATAGGGGTGTGGAAATTGCCTCCAAGACTAAGCAAAGCTGCTGAGAGTAGGCATGTGTCAGGGGTGTCCCTGAATGGAGGCCTAGAGAGGCCATTGTGTGAAGCTGTGAAGTTGAAGCCTGGGCAGCCTTGGAGATACCCCAAGAAGTTGGAGATTCCAGAGTTGTGGGATTCCTGCTGAGAAGAACTGCTAACCAGATGTGGAATCAGCCCAAGAGAGAGAGAGAGAAGTCTGTAGCAGTCAACAAAGCTGAAAGGAGCTGGAGATCTGAAGAGCACTTTGAGATCAGGCATGGAGATGCAGAGTTTGGAATTTCCTTAGCTGGTTTTGAGTCTTGCTTCGGTCCAGCATTTCCTCACTGTGCACCCTTTGCTCTGTTTTGGAATGGTAATGTATGTCCTGTGCCATTGTATGTTGGAAGTATGTGGTATTTTGATTTTGATTTCATAGAGAATTACAGGTAAGAACTTGTATGGATCTCAGAAGAGATTTTGAACTTGGGACTTTTAAACATTGTTGAGACTGTTATAGACTATGGGGACTTTTGAAGTTGGACTGAATGCATTTTTGCATTATGATATGGCTACAAGCATTTGGGGGCCAGGGAGTGGAATGTGATGGTTTGAAAGAAAATGGCCCCTAAAGGGAGTGGCACTATTAGGTGGTGTAGTCTTGTAGGAATGGGTGTGGCCTTGTTGGAGGAAGTGTGTCATTGTGGGGATGGGCTTTGAGGTCTCATATATGCTCAAGCCACACCAAGTATCTCAGTTCACTTCCTGTTGCTCGCAAGATGTAGAACTCTGAGCTACCTCTCTAGCATGTCTGCCTGCGCACAGCAATGTCCCACCACAATAATAGACTAAACCTCTGAAGCTGTAAGCTGCCACTTCAATGAAGTGTTTTCCTTGAAAAGAATTGCTGTGCTCATGGTGCCTTTTCACAGGAATAGAAACTCTAAGAGAGTGCCTATAACTGAAAGTTTCCAAGGATGTTTATCTTTAGGAGTGGGTTGATTCATCATTCTACTCACTGGTGCCATGTAACTGCTTGGTTTCATTCTCATAACAGCTGTCTCCACACTGGAGCAAGATAGGCAGCAGACAACCCCAAGGGCTATTCTACCAGCTGTGATGAGAGGCTGCCTGTCTATGAAATCATCCATGAGGATACAAGGAAGTTATTCTCAGTCATTTGCCAATCTCTGACCTCACTGGATTTCTCAGGACTATTAACTTCTTGTCCATGAGCTGATGGACCAGGCTGAGGCAGATGATCCCTCTTGCTTTCTGACATGGGTGAGGGAAGGGGATGAGGAAAAAGCTTGGTGGATTCCATCCTAGTGACCTGGAACTAGCAGGCCAGAGGGCATGGCCATGTATAGGGGTCATGAGTTGGGTCAGGGGCAGAGCTGGGTTGGAACCAAGGGTGGGGCCAAGGGCAGGGACAGGGGCAGAAGTGGGATCAGGGATGAAGGCAGGAACATGAGGCAGGACTGAGGAGACCAAGGGACAGGACCAGGCAATGGGGACAAACTTCTATTCCACTGTATGCTTCAGAGAGCAGGCTCATCATTGAGAGGCCAGTCTGTGATGTCTGATGGACCGCATCCAGTCTGGAGCTAGCTGTGTCCTGAGACAGTTTCTGTGACTCTCTCATCTGTGACACAGGATAATGCTGTGCTTCCAACCCTGTCACCTGAGTCACTGGAGCTTTGATAGGATGAGGGGGAGACAGCCCCTTGTAGGAGCTTTGGTCTTGCTCTGCTGTTGTTGTCTGTGACTGCTCTGCTTTTCCTGACAATTTACAGCCATGGGAAGAACTCAGGGACCCTTGGCTGCCTGTACTGGAGGCCCCTTAGCATTCCTGACACCTCACAGCTTTATTCACATGCATATCTCTGCCGGGAGGCTCCTATCCCCTTCCACAATGAAATGCCTGCAATCCGGCAGCAGTCGCCTATGAGTGGCACACAAGCAGTCCTTCAGCTTTCCATCTTCTCTTCTTCATTGACCCACAGACAACCAAGAAGCTATTGGACAGTCTCCCTTGGACACTGTGGTATCTGAAGATGCCAATCCAGAGTATAGCTGATGTCAGTTGCCGAATGTATTGGTTCTCAGCCCTCAGCCAGAGGACCAGGACCCATCTGTCATGTGACTTGAAAGCTGGGCACGTGGCAGTGCTTCATGCAGAATGCATAGCTATTATATCATCATCTATGGCTCCCCAGTGTCAGAAGAGTCCAGCGGAACATAGCCAGTGAGGGACCCAGAGGTGCCATGAGTCACAGTGTGAAAGCATAGCTGCCCTTCTGTGTCTGAGCCTACCTGTGGGCCATCGGCCCCTCCTAATCCCTGAGCCAACAGGGGATGCCATTCACTGAACCCTGTTGACCAGAGTGGCACCAAATGTTCCCAGAAGTGCCTTGCCAGGGTTAAGAAGTGGCCTCAGCAGAGGGAAGGGTTTGTAAAAATGTTCCTGTTAGGGCACCTTGAAAAGAATTCCTTCTGAATTAATTATCATATGCTTTCTTTCTGTCTGATGTAGCTATGCAGAGGAGTCATGGCTCTGAGGTTTTCTGACAGTTTCCAGACTCTAAACCTGCTTGGATCAGGAGCATTGTGTAGCCCATTGAGCTCCAAGCTCCTGGACTATAAAGCAGGGGTATTGCAGCTTCTCAGGATCAGGGTTGGGTAAATAAGATTAGGAGATGGGAAAACAACACTACTTAAGACCTCTAGTGGGGCTTTATAAGATGTCTTATAGGCTGGAAACCATCTTGTCCACCTTCGTGTATCCCAACACTGCAGGTGGAAATCCAACAGCAGTGGAGAACAAAGTGAATGCATCACTAGAGGTTAGCTTGTGCTGAAGAGAGATTGGGAGGTCACAGGTCCCAACTGTCTCTTCATAGTTGGATCATTCTCTACAGTATGACCAAGCAGACATGAAGAGACCACTTGTCCCATCTGCAGAGCCCTCGCATGCTCCCAGTGACCTGCCAGATGAATCCTGAGAAAGCACAGGCAGAGGGCAGCAGGCAGCCACACTACCTAAGTGAGGCCTCCTGTACCCAAAGCCTGGCTGGGGGTTTCGACTTGAACAAAAGCTAAGCTTTCTCCTGGCAGAGTAACTAGAATCCTGTAAGCAGAAGGAAGGGTGAGGAAAGGATACTGTCCTCCCACGGGCAAGCTTCAAGAGCCCCCGCCGATGGGGAGTGATAAGGAGCTTAGCTCAGACACTGCTGTTTGATCAAGTTGCCATCTGTGAGATTTGCCGACCACGAGTGGGGCTGGGGATATCTCCCTGTTACAGCCTGGCTAGGGCTGTGCAGACACACTTTATCTGATCCTGGGGGAAATCGCTTTCTAAGTAAGCCAACCACGATGGCTTCAGAAGACGGCCACTTCCCCACAGTGGGAAGGTCAGTGTGCTCCCCAACCCCCTGAAATAGGTGATTGTGAGCAGCATGCTGCATGTTAAACACCTCTTTTCAGGTCTCAGGGAATGCCCCCAGAACCGCATGGAGAGTGGATACTGCATGCAAAAGCAAGCTCTTCCTGGAGACGAGATGGGTTCCACTCAGTATCTCAGATAGAGCCTGAACGGTTCCCCTGTCTTGATGCTCAATACCTTGATGCCCTGAAAATGTCAGCTGCTTTGTCAAGGTGGCAACAACATTCCGTCTTTTGTGCTGGATGCCATTGTATCAGAGACTCATATCTGGGACTTACACTTCACTCAACAAATATTGAGTCTCCAGCATTAGCTGTCCCTGGAGGGATGAGATTCACCAGGACCCTGCTGGCAGGGCACACCTCTGAAGACTTGCAATGGTCACCTCAGCTGTGGACTTTGATGCAAGATCATGGGGCAACAGAGCTGAGGGCTAGGTTCCTCAATATGGGCTCCAAAGTGACAGCTGTGGAGCCGGAAACCTCTCACCCTTGGTCTATGCAGTGAGGGGTGTCTGGTTTTCCTCTCTGGCTGCCTCCCCCTCGACAGCTCTACCTGCTGCCAGCTGCTGCCTGCTTATCCAAGAAGTCTTCAAGTGGTAGGTAGGTGGCTTCCTGTGCCACTGGCTGGCTACCATATTCAGTTTAAGTGATCACTGTTTCTCATTGGGTAGACAGGTGGATGAACAGATAAACACTAACCTGTCTTAAGTTATCATGCTTGTGTGGCTTCTCTTGAGATGTGAACAAATATTCATTCTTCCCAGGTAGGATGCTAATGACAGATCAAAGAAACAGTTGAGTCATTTCTAGCTTGGTGAACAATGGGTTTACCGGGACTGTTTATAGGAGTATGGGTGAGGGGCTACTTACAGGAGCGCAGACAACCTAAAGATGTCCTGCGTACCAACTCATGAGAGATGCATCTCTGGCTCCCCTGAGTGACTTGTAGGTGTCTTGGAATATTGAAGAATCCTGCTCCTACTTATTTCTGCTTAAATAACCTTGGGGGAAGAACCATCTATTTTTTTTTTTTAACATCTTGGATGCTAAGAGCCTCTTTCCAGGAGGGAGTGATTCAGTTTTGAGGAAGTGGCCTCACAACCTGCCTTGTGCCGGGTGCAACCTGCATCACTGCCCACATTGGGAATTAGTGAGAACAAGCCAGACTCTCCAACTCCTCTGCTCAAGAGACCTTGACAATGACACAGTGACCCAAGCTCTGTGTGCTCACCATGATGGTTTCTGGTCCACACAGGGATCATGGGAAATTGTGACTGTCCTCATAATCTTACATCACCAAGCTGATATGGTCCACCCACATCATAGGGAGTTGCAATATACTCTGATGCTGTGAGGTGCAGTCTCCTGCTTCAGAGCTGGAATCTTTCCACCACCCTAACAGCTAACTAGAACAGCTGTGCCTACCCAAGCTACCATCAGTTTCCAGAGGATCAATATGGCAGCCAGTCAGACATCTGCTCCAAAGTGGCACGTGGCTTTGGGTGACAGCATTTTGCTCTCCACCAGAGACTGAGGCCATGTTTCTGTCTTTGTTGTTGTATGTCAGTGTTGGAGCAGGGTCTCAGTCTTGCATCAGGCCTAGAGGCAGTCCATCTGTCAGCTGTGCACTCTTCCCAGCATGCATTGAGGCTGTAATGTAGTGAGTGGCATCTTGATAAGAGCCATATCCCTTGTAATCTCGTGCCCTTGGGTTTCTGAACAGGATGTGGGCTCCTAATGCTTGACTCGCCTTGGGTATAGGTAGTTCTCACTCAGGTTGAAAGACATCTAAATTATATGTAAATAAAATGAGGAGGCACCCATTAACACCACAGGTATGTGTGGTGTCTGCTTATGGCCAGGGAAAAAGCTAGTTGCTGAATGGGAAGTGGACTAGCAAATGAGCCATACTAAGGATTTGGACTAATTCAATATGGCAGTGGGGGAGGGGAAGGCAGTGTCTTAGATGTCTGTGGTGGTAGAGCAGTTCAGTCATGCCGTTCAATAACTGCATCTAGCATCAATTGCTTTCTTGAGATGTGCCAAATACCATTCCATGCTTTTCACATGAACTGAGCCATCCAATCTAAAAGGACTGTAACAGGTTTATCAGTTACCATTTCACACATTAGAAATGACACTGCCGAGACCAGGGTCACATGGACAGAGTTGAGATCAACCCACACATCTCATCCAAGTCAGCTGGAAGCCAGACTATGGGTAGAGCCGCCTCAGAGCTGTATGTGGCCTCTCTCTTCCTAGAGCAAGAGGGTGGGAATTGATGGTCAGAAAACCTCTGTGAGGTATCCCTGGTGATGGAGGGCTTGGGTGAAAGGGACAAGTACTGGGAAGGCAGAGATAATGGTGAATGGGCATTCAGAGGAAGTTGGAGGAGACCTGGTGGCTTTAGAGGAAGGATATTCAAGGGACATGGAGAGAAGCAGGAATGCTTAGAGGGAAGAATAGGGTGGGCACAGGTGTCTGAGATGTGTGAGGGAAACTGTTTCACTTACAGGGAGCTTTAGGAGCCACAGGAGGGAAGTTTGCCCCCTTTGGCATTTCCTTCTGAGTGGTATCTTGGTGTCCCTTAGATATCTCTGTCACTGTGACTTTTGCACATCTGAAATCTACAACCACTGAACTTTCAGACCTCAGTGCCTCTTCCTGTTGGAGTCCCTGCCTAACTTTTACTTGCCCTGAGAAATTAAATGTCTCTTCTGGCAATGACTTTCTCTCCATGGGAGAGGCACAGAGGTACTGGTATCTTCCTGCAGGAGCTTCTGCAAGGCCTTGTGTTCATTTGCTAAGAAAGCTGACATAAAGCTGCTGGGTGGCTTAAACAATGGACGTGTGCCATATCACAGCCTGGATGCTACAAATTCAAGGTCCATGGGGACAGTTCTTCCTGAGACCTCTCTGTCTAATCCCTGTATCCTTGCATGGCCATCCTTGGACATATGTCTGTTCTGTCAGTCTCCGCCTCTCTGTCTGTCTCTCTCTGTGATGTGTGTGTGTGTGGAGTATTTGCGTGTACATGCATATGTGTGAATGCAGGTATATATGTGCCACTTCACACATCTGGAGGTCAGATTAGGATACTAGTCCTCATCCTGGATAGTTTTATTTTTGTCCACTTAAGACAAGCTAGAGACCCCTGGGAAGAGCAAAGCTCAATTGAGGAAATATTTCCATTGGATTGAACTGTGGCATATCTGTGGGGGCATTTTCTTGATAAATGATTGATGTGGGATGGCTAATCTCACTGTCCTGGCTGGTGTAAGAAAGTAGACTGAGCAAGCCATAGGGGGCAAGCCAGTAAATAGCACTCCTCCATGGCCCGTGTTTCAGTTCCTGCCTCCAGGTTCCTGCCCTGAGCTCCTGCCCTGACTATAATTCATGATGGACTGTAAACTGTGAGACTAAATAAACCCTTTCCTTCTCAAGTTCCTTTTGACCTTGTTTGTGACAGTCTCCTTGTTGATTTTCTGCTGTGCACGCCAAGCTTGCTGACTTGAGCATTTTCTCATGTCTCTACCTCCCATCTAGATACACACAGGAGTAATGACATTATAGATACCCTCACTATGCATCCAGCTCTACATGAGTTCTGGGGAGTCAAACGCAGGTGTTCATGAATGTGTGGCAGGCACCTTTACCCACAAAACCATCTCCCCATCCCTATATGTATTCCAGCATCATTGTGCCAGCCTTGCTACCTAGGGTCTACCCACATCCGGTCATTACCTCACTCCCTTCTTTAGTGAACCTGTGCCCAAATGCAGTGGTACGATGAAGTTCTGAGGATGGAGTTCCAGCATATAGAAGGCAGAAGTGAGTTCACTGGTCCCTTTTAGGCATGGTATGGTGGTATGCCTCTTTAGTCCCATCAGCTTCCCTCCTGACTGCCCTGTCGGGGTTTGGAGATGATAAGCAGCCTTAGTATAGGCTAAGGCTTGAAAGCTACATCTGCTCCTCCACTCTCTTTAGCAAAACCCATTGAACCCTCAAGCGTTTGCTTGAGACATATTTGCAGTAGTGATGCCCTCAGGGACCCCAGTCAGAGGCCATTTCCATCTACGTGCCTTGAGTCCTTGGCAGGTATTGATGAAGGACTGTGGAGGAGAGAAGAAATGGCTGGGGTGAGAGCCAGGAAGCTGAGTCCCACCTCTGAGAGGGCACTGGCCCAGGCCTTCAATCTTTAATTTGTTTTATTAGCTGGATTCACTAGACAAGCCAGATACATATGTTCCGTCACACAAGGGGATGATTCTGCTTCCTGTCCCCCGGGAGGAAACACATCCCAAGACTGAGACAGACAGTATTTTTTTTTTTTTTGTGGGAGTTTTTAATGCTTTTCGGTATTAAACTTTTATAGTGTTTTGAAAAATTCAGGAAGGAACTTCAAACCCCGTGCATCCTGTGGCTGTGACTTGTCGGGGGAGGAGGCAGCACAAAGCAGTGGTGGCAGAGAGGTGTGTTTGAGAGTAAAAGGTCTGGATGCAGATCCTGCCCTACCTCTGGCAGGCTGCTCACTCCCCCAGCTGATAACTCCCACACTCTTACAATACGGTGGGAGGGAGAATTTCACAAAGGTGGGTACTGAGGCCCTGTTGACTGAGCCCTGGAGGTCTCTGGGCTGGAAATTTAACCCTCAACTCAGAGGTGTTGGAGACAGGGGCCTAGCAGAGGGAAAAAGGGCTGGAGGGCTCCACAGGCATGCATTCGGGCCCTCGTCACAAGTATAGAAAGCATCTAGTTCCTTCTTCATAGTTGCCCCTTGTGCACATGTGAATTCCCTCTTCTCCCTCTCCCACCTCCTTCTAGGGATGAGACTCCACGGCATGGTCAGATGGAGATCACTCGATTCTGGACCCATCTCCCAGCCTCCAGAACCATCAGCAAGAAGCCTTTGGACCAAAACCCCTCTGTCTTAGGTACTCTGTGAAGCTGCCTCAAAGGCATTGAGGTAATGTCCCAGAGAATGTTCAACAAATCGGAGTGGGCTCTAGGATTCAGCAGAATGGTTCCAAGCCCTATCTATAGATGAGTGGGCATCTGAGAGCAAAATATCTGCCCCAATGGAAATGCCTAACAAGGTGAGTTTTCACTCAGCAAGCATATGTGCTTGCCAGGGCTTGGGTAAGTTAGGGTAAATCCTGGACGCAGTGTCCTGTGGGATCTAGATGGGTGATGGGACTACCAACAGAACTGACAGACAAAAGCTCCAGGGAAAGGAATGAGGAGCCCCGGGGCTTTAAGACCAGCCATGTGACTATCAGACCAAGACCTGTATAATCCTTGCAGGAGTCCTGGGGTACAGGGTGAGCAGGGGTGGCAGAGGCAGCCCAGGCTGGACCATCACAGCATAGGATGGATACCTCCTTGTCACATTTGTTACCACACTGATGCTGGGGAAGCCTGGGTGTGGTGGCAGTGTCGAGTCCTAAACATCCTCTAAAATGAAACTGTGTAACCCCAAGTTCTGGTGGATGGAATGTCAGTAGCGTTATCTCTTACCACAGTCTGAACGGGATGACAGGCTGAAGAGAAAGGCAGCATGAGCCAGCTGCAGAGACACGGGAATGAAGGAGACTTAGGGACAGAGGGAGCATACTCTTGGTCTCTCTGTCTTCTCTTGTCTGTCTTTGTGTGTTAGGCGGAGCTCCTGAAAGGGGAGTTACTACGATGGCTGACAAGGGCACATTAGTCCAACAATGACCACCTCCATACTGGAGAGGCCAGACACCTGGTAACTGCTTAATGTATGAGGCTGGATACCTCGGTAGTCCCAGTCTGGTTCTCTGGGCCTGAAAGATCCCTCAAGAGTCTCTAGTCTTCAGTTAATATTGAAAATGCAAAGAGGCCGGGTTCTGGTAGCAACAACGGATGCTGTCACCAGGATGTGACAGCCCAGCAGTGAGAAGGGCTGGCAGGAGACAGAGGTCTCAATATCCCCTTGGATCTTTGTGTAATGGCATGCCTGCTGCAAAGTGCTGCCCCCTGGGGAAGGGTCATTGTCCCTTAGTTTTTCCTTCTTGGAAACCCGTCACAAACCCATCCAGATCCTAGCTGATTCCAGATCCAATCAAGCTGATAACGAAATCTAACCACCACAGCCAGCCTCTGTATTCTGTTTCTCTGCTCTCATGGTACCCTCCTACAGAACCTTAGGAAGTTGATAACTTGGGATTCTATTCAGGTAAAATTCCCAGATGGTACCCTGAGAAGTATGAAGAGGACCAGGCACGCCTAGAGTTCTGGGAACCTGGAGCGACTGAGATGCCTCCCATAACTGAGCAGCAGGGCAGCTGCAGCAAACCCAAGTGGCCGTTTCTCCCCTGGAGCTGTGGACTGTGAATACAGAAAAAGGGCAGAGTGTGGGGGCAGGGAAAAGGGCTACTCAAGAGAAGAGCTGGTTTTCCTGGAGTGATGGGCCCCTGGCATTTATTATGGTGACCGGGCTGTTCCCTGTTCTAAGTGACTTCATATTGTGAAACAGCGGCTTCAGGCTGTGCCTCACCCTGGCGACTTGACTCTAAAAGCAGCATTTGGCTGCACTGTGAGTGAAAACGCAGAGGAGGGATGTCCATGGGAGACACCAGTGGCTGTTTAGTACCAACTGTGTGGGACAAACCTAGCAGTCATATTCCTGAAAGTTACAAGTTACCACGTACAAACTTAGGAAAGCAGGTTGGGAAATAGGAACATTTGGGCTTATTAAACCATGTCAGAAAAAACAGCTGAGAACTCACAGACCACAACAGATTGAGAAGGGGTACAGCTCTCCCACCTGGACCCCACTGGGCAGTAGATACCTAACACTGCACTGGCAATAGCCCTCAGAGTGTCAACCTACCTGAGAGTGTGGGGTTAATGTTGAAAGCCTGTGATAGTCAGTTATTGGTGAAATTATTAAGGCCACTCCACGTAGTTAAAAGGGAGGTTTATTTTGTGGGGTAACTTACAAATGAAGGGGTAGGTTACAGGGTCTGGCAAGGGTATAGCGCAGTCCGGCGGTGTTCTCTGGAGAACTGTGCTCGGTCTACCTCCAGCGTCCGGAGTCCGGGAACCCAGAGAGAGAGCTCTTCCTGATCCTTGGTCTTCCATTTCCTCCTCTGCCCCGCCTTGTGAGCGTGACCATTACCAAAGCCTCAGCGGGGGTTGGAACTTCCAGGCCAATGCTGGGATGGCTATCCACTACAGTCAGTAGCCAGCTACTGAGAGAAACTGGGACTACTTGATGAAGTGCAGCCAGTGAAGCTGACATGGCTTGTGGTCATAATTTGTGGTCATTCAATACATTCAGACACTGTGGAAAGATGCAGACATGTCGCCCTACATTTCTGACAGCATGCTCATGATGCTTAGGTTGAAAAGGGTGTGGGGCAGGACATAGCAGGTTAAAAAAAAAACATCAGCAATAAAAGTGCTTGGATGTGCTCTGGATCAGCCCCAGAATTCTAATCATTAAGAAACTATATCAAAACCTGTTTACTAACTTCAGAAGAAGAGTTTTCTAGAATGAGCTAGTTCGCATTAGTGGCAAGTTCATAACATCCCAAAGAAAACAGCCTGAAGCTTCTGAAAGCGTTCCGATTCTATCATTCTAAGCCCAGAAAAAAAATTCAAGTCGAAGGAAATAAAGTGATTTTTGTGCATGAGAAACCACAGGAAATCAATTTTCCGTCTATGGGTTCTTTGTGAAAGACAGCTCGAAAATATACCTAAACAAAGTAACTATAAATAAAATCAAGAGCTCCACAAGAGGTATGAAATGGTGTGGGAAAAAAAAAAGGTAGATCTTGCTGTTGATCTCAAATTAGTAATAGTGAAATAGTGAGGTAGTTGTGATCAGGAACATGAGGCTAAAAGTGAAAGAGAAGACCTCTGTACAGCCAAGAGGCAGGGTAGTGAAAAGGGACACATTTAACATGTCGCTTCTGCAGTTGAGGAAGTTAAACTGTTCCTATCTCTTAGAGGAAATGTTCCTTTGGATGTGTGTGGCTGAATGATGCTGATCAGCTCTTGGTAAACTTGGCTCTTGGCTGAAGGAGAAGTTAAATCTTTAGCCTCTCTGCATCAATAGAAAGCCAGCTCCAGTTAGAATGTTGATCATTTCAAAGTGGGAATGACCAGAAAATACCTTCACAGGGACGGATGGGCCAAATTTCAAAGGCTTGTAAGTGGGTAAAGAGTGTTTAAAGAGAAACAATTAGAACAAGTGGTAGACAGAAGATATTCCAGGGGGAAACTCTGTGTGTGTGTGTGTGTGTGTGTGTGTGTGTGTGTGTGTGTGAGAGAGAGAGAGAGAGAGAGAGAGCGAGCGCACACGTGTGTGTATGTGTAATGGCCATGTCAATACATCATTCAAGGAAGAACCAAAGGGGCAAAGGTTACAGAATCCTGGCTTAACATCAATGTTCTATTTTGGCAAAAGCAGGAAACTGAAAACATCATAAATGTCCAGCCAGTTAAGAGAGCAATCCTGAACACAGGGCTAATAACACATTCCAAACCAAAAGCATCCTAAAGAAAAGAAATTAGAAAATTAATTTATTAGTGTATACATTAGTAAAACACTCCAAATAATAGGAAAAGTCAATATGGCTAAGAGAGTTTGTTTGGCAACATTAATGCAGTACGCAGAGCTCTGGGGACAGAGTTGAGTAAACAGCGCAATCTCAAGTTGAAACTATGGGGGATGAAGCCTTTCATGATTATGGTGTAGTTTGAGGGAGAGAGCTTTGTCTCAGATCCAATTTTGTGCTCATAAATTTGATATTTATGATGAAATGGAAATTTTATAGGAAAGCATAAAATACAGAAATTTACTATAGGAGAAACTGAACTCCAGGATGGACTCGTAACTGTCTTACAAACTGCTTAGCAATCTTCCCTTCCTCCTCCACTCCAAGTACCACCATCAAAGAGTTGGGAAGTAGGGGTCAAGGGCGAGTCCCCTGGGCCATCAAAGAGCAAACATTCCCTGTTTCCCCCAACACAAAGGAGCACTAAGATCAGAGGGCCCACCCTACTGCTTTATAAGACCGAAATGTTCTTGACAGGGACATTGGACATGAGCAGTAAGAATAATACAGTATACTGATTTATGCTGCAGGAATATGAACACAGACATTAACCCCACCAAATCAGGTGCAGTTGTGTGTAAGAATGTATCTGTGAAGGCAGGCCGTGGGACCAGACTTTATTTTTGGAATGCAAAGGGTTTTATATTGCATGGCTTCTTTACTTTGTGTGTGTGTGTGTGTGTGTGTGTGTGTGTGTGTGTGTGTGTGTGTATGTGTGTATGTATATGTGTATGAATGTGTGTGTATGTGTGTGTTTGTGTGTGTGTGCGCGCGCATGCGCACGTGTGTGCGCACGTGTGTGTGTGTGTGTGTGTGTGTGTGTGTGTGTGTGCATACATGTGTGGAGGTCAGAAGAGGTCATGTCAGATGCCTTCCTCTCTATTCTTTGAGACAGGGTCTCTTACTGATTACTGGAACTCACTGATTAGCTAGGTCAGTTTACCAGCAGTCCCGTGTGTCTCTTGTCCCTCTCCATGCCCAGGACTGGGGTTTCAGGTGCATACCACCACACATGGCTTTTTGCCTGAATGCTGAGAATGCAAACTCAAATCCTCATGCATGTGGGGCTCACATTTTAATCACAACAGACCCCTGGCGCTGGAGTTACAGGAGACAGTGAACCACCAGATGTGGGTACTGGATACTGAACTCAGGTCCTCTGCAAGAACAATACACACTCTTAACTCCTGAGCTATCTCTGCATCTTGCATGGACTTGGCTGTGGACTCCCTTAACCCAGCCTAGCAGAACAAAACAAAAAACAATAGAACAGTGAGCTTCAGGCTCAGTGAGAGACCCTGTATTGTAGAAATGAGGTAGACGGGGTTGTGAATGGTATGAGAATCTGGGGGTGGATAGCTACACAGTGCACATCCACCACACAAAGCACATCCACACACAGTTACATAGTGCAGGTCTTAGAGGAGAGCAGCAAAGTGTTTCACAAATAAACAGCCTGGCTGAAGGACTACATGCCTTCCCAACTTGGTCCAGAAGTGGCTCCCTATCTCTCCCCAGATGCTGTTGCTGAGGAAACCAACATTGTCTCAAGCAGCCCCTCAGCCTGCAGGAGTATCAGCCAGCACTCTGCCAGCTCAGAGCCTACAGGGGCCAGCAAAGCCCTTTCCAGTGAACATCCCAAGATAAGCAGTCCATCCACAGATACAACAGGCAGCTGATTCAGGGGCTCAGTATCATGGCAGACACTTTCCTGGCTTAGGCCCATGTTCCTTTGACATATTTCCCATGAGCACCCTGTGCTGGTGTTGTGCCTGCCTGAATCCCACTTCTTTGGCACCTGGAAATTCCCAGGGCTTTTAGACATGTTTCTCCTTAGGGCAAAATTCAGGATAGCACTTTGGCCAAAGTGCTCCACACCTGTAACCTCTCACCCCTGACCTCCCACTTCTGGCCTCTATCTCTGATCTCCTAATTTTGGGTTCCCAAACCTAGGCTGGGTTGGGACACTGGCCAACTTTGCAGACACCAGGACACCAACTTTACCTTTCACTGAGGTCTAAGCTGCTAACAGTCTATATGTGGTCATGTCTCCTCCATATGTCCTCCTGCATGCTGGGGTTGACGTATGACCATCACATGCAGAACCCTCTATCTACATGGTGTGCTTACTGTAATTTATATTTAATGCCATCCCCAATTTCAAAGTGAATTTTCAGTTACCATATTATTTAACTCACACAAGGGCCCAGGGCATCAGGATTTTAGAACTGTGGGACTTGTAGGGTCACAGATGGTAGCAAAGTCAGCCCTGAACCAGAGCAAACCATGTAGAGCTTTGGCTGAGCCAGGCTCCCAGTCCCTGGTGTGGCAATGATCTCCTCACTTGTCCCCCAAGGATGAGGACCTCCCATTCACTGAACTACTAGGCACTCCTGGCTGCTGGATCCAAGCTGGACCAGGATGATTGCCTGGCATATCATATGCCCACTGTCTCCTGGGAGTGGCTAGACTCCCAGTCATAGCTGCTGTTGACGGCCAGGTCTCCTGGCCTTTGAGTCACATCACAATCCTAGAACAGCCATGGCCAGTCTGTGTTGTTGGCTGCTGTTGTTGTTGAAGTGGCTCTGGAGACCTGTCATGATGAGTTCTATGGCTGTGGAGGTGACAAGCACAAGGCCAGGAAATACCCAGAAGTTCAGGGACACACTGAGCTGTGCTGCTTTTGTATATGAGGCATCCTTTGAATGTAAACAGATGAGAGTGGATGGACCAGCCAGACCCAGCCAGACCCAGCATTACCTCCCATTTCACTTTCCCCTGGCCTCAGAGAAGGGTGTCCTCTGTAGAGGGGGATGATGACCAGGTCCCAGAAGCTCCTTTATGGGTGACCAGAGCTGACAAGGCTCTCCACACAAAGTCCATGAATGTTAGGTCTCTAATACCCTGGGCACACATGATGGTATTGACTGCATGGCAGCTACAGTACTCAGTGATGAGTGCTAGCCTCACCAGCCTGGAGGAGACACGCAAACAGCTGCCCTGTTGTAGGAGTCAGAGGGTTGACCAAGGCTTTTGCAGGGTGAGTCTTGTTGATCTCTGCCTTTCCATCTCTCTCCCTTGACATTGCTCCAAGAAACATTTCTATCCTCCAGGGGATTTTCATGCCATTGACTCACAGCATGGATGCTCCCTCATGGGTGCTCCCTCATGGGTGCTCCCTCATGGGTGCTCCCTCATGGATGCTCCCTCATGGGTGCTTCCTCATGGATCCTAAGGGTGGGGTCTTCAGGTGAAAGTCAGGTAGTGACAATGTAGACAGATGTAGGATCCCACCTCTGTAGGGCAACTAGTGTGTGTGTGTGTGTGTGTGTGTGTGTGTGTGTGTGTGTGTGTGTGTGTATGTGTGTGTGTGTTCTGCTCTGCATGGTGCTCTGGGCTCCCCCTTCTGAGGTGCAGTTCTAATTAGCTTCCTGTTGCCACAGTAAACACCATGACCAAAAGCAACTTGGGGAGGAAAGGGTTGATTTCAGCTTAGAACCTACATTCCAATATTGAGGGAAGTCAGGGCCAGAAGTCAAGCATGGTAGAAACCTGGAGGCAGGAACTGAAGCAGAGGCCATGGAGGAACACTGCTTACCAGCTTGGTCCTCATGGCTTGTTCCTCTTGCTTCCTTAGAGTACCTGGGACCATCTGTCCAGGGGTGGCAAGACCTAACAGTGGTTCTTGACTTTCCTAATGCTACCTTTAATACAGTTCCTCATGTTTTGGTGACTTCCCCAACCATAAAATTATCATTGTTGCTACTTCATAACTATAATTCTGTTATGAATCATAATGTAAGTATTTTTGGAAATAGAGGTTTGTTGAAGGGGTCGTGATCCACAGGTTGAGAACTACTGACCTACAGTGTACTAGGCCTGCCCACATTAATCATTCATTAAGAAAATGTCCTTGCAGATTTGCCTATCAACCAACCTGATGGTAACATTTTCTCTGTTAAGGATCCCCCTCCCCAGGTGACTCTAGCTTGTGTCAAGGTGACAAAACCTGACCAGAATCTGTCTAGAGTTGCATCAGCATTTCCTGCAGGGGTCAGCAGAAGTAAGTAATGAGTAAAAGTAGTCTCTGTGCTTGGTCACAACCATTCCCAAGAAAGTGGATTAAGTCTCTGGGGCAGTGAAAGAACTTCCTAGTGGAGGTGCATCCAATGGCAGGGAACTCATGGTAACTGTTCTCACTGGTGGAGTCACAGGACAAACTGGAAAGGAGACCATTGTGTGGAACTGTGTACACAGTAGCCCCAAGCATGAGCTTGCTACCCATGTGAGCACACAGCTCCAATGTTCCCAAGCAGTGGCTCTCTGTTTAGAAATGTATCCACAGTTCAGTCCTCCAGGGGAGGACAAGGGAAGAGGGCTCCCACAGCAAGAGGATTCCACTTTGCAAGGAGCACAGCTCAGGGTTATGTGCCAGCAGTTGCCAGGACCCATCACTCATTGCAAATGGTCCCTGGCCACTGTGTGCTGTGAAGAGAAAGTGTCTTATTATTGTTCTGAGCCCACTTGTGAGATGCTGCTGCAGCTTAGCAGGGAGAGGAGAGCAGCCAGGATCACACTGAGCTCAGCTCCCAGGACGCAGGATATTAAATCAATCAAACTAAATTAAAAGCTTTGGTCATCTCTTGAACTCAGGGTTGAGAGGCGGCTTTTTCCTCTCATTCCAACTGTTTCCCTGAGAGGGCGCACAGTCTGCGGGGATCTGCAAGGGCTGTGTGCTTTGAATTATTTAAGGATTGAACAGGACTAGGAAACCAAAAAGTATCCTGCCACAGAAAGTTTGCTGATGGCTTCCCCTACAGAGAATCAGCAGTACCAGGTGTTAAAGACAGAGAAACAGTAAGGAAGGGTAAAGATGGCATTCAGGAAGGTTTGACTGTCATCTATGTCATCTCAGCAGCAAAAGGGCTGTTGCTTTTTGGGGATTTTTTTTTTTTTTAAGATAAGCTCTCATGTATTCCAGGCTGGCCTTGAACTTGCTTAATAGCCCAAGGTTGCACTTTAACTTCTGACTCTCCTGCCTTGGCCTACTGAGGGCTAGGATCTCAAGTGTATATGAACACAGTTTCCTACATGAGAGCCAACCACTCTATCAACTGAGCTACAATTTTACCTAGTTGGACTGTGGCCATTAGCTCCTCCCATCTGAGAAAGCCTCCTTCCACTTTTACTCTGAGGTAGGGGGGCACCCTAAAAGGTGTAAGATGTAGTCAATAATGTAGATCAAACGCCATAGCAGTGGGTCCTGGCACTTGGGAAGCAAATGGAATCTAAGGCCCTTGCCTGACACCCATGCTCACCAACTCTACAGGCTGAGGCACCATTAGCTGTCTTCACATACTCACCCAAAGCATGCTTGCTGAGCCCTTGCTGTAGTCCTGGGTCACAGCAGCAATGTGACATAGATGATATTCCAGTTTTTGGGAGACTACAGTGGAATCTTAGGTCTGTTCAGCAAGCAAGAGTGTGCAGTGGGAAGTGGGAGGGGTCACCAGGTAAGTATCAGGGATGCAGAGACCGGCAGAATGGATGGGCATCTCTGGTTGGGGAAGGACATGTGTAGGTTCTGGGTGGGCTAAAGGAGGAGATGTGAAGTCAGGTGCCTAGAAAGAGGTGGGGCAGGCTAAAAGAGGAGAGATGAATACCACCAGAGAAGGGTAGTTGAAACCAATTGCACAGGGTTTGAGGTGAAGCTTGACTAGCTTGTGATATCAGTGTAGAACTGGAGTGGATTTTAATGGAGGTGGGGACAGATCTTCATTCTAACAGGAACTTTGGTGGCCCCTGGTAGAGGTGATAGTTGGCTTTCCCTCTATCTTTCTTTCTTAAAAACTGTCTATTTTTTTATTATGTGTGTATATATGTCCCTTACCCCCACGTTTCCTCCAGAGTACTCTTGAGTAGGAGTAGCTGGAAATACTAGTTAGAAGGACAGAAGTGGGAGAAACAGGTAGAAAATACAGGGTAGCTTCGAGAGGGCCTGGATACTAATCTCAAGTGAATTAAAAAAAAATACTGTGTGGTAAATTAAAAAAAATACAACTTGTCAAAATTTGGCAGCAAAAATAGTCCTGAGTTGAAAACGTATAGTGTAGAGTGCACACTCTGGAGAAAGAGCCGAAGTGAGTCACCTAAGCTTTTAACATAGAAAAATCAGGGTGGGGGGGGCAAGGAATGTAAACAGCAGAGAAAAGAAAATAACGATCGAAATAGAAGCTGATAAAATTGAAAACAAATCAGTAAAGAGAAATTCAACAAAATAGAGATCTATTTCTGTGGAAAGACCAAAAGGTTAGTAAGTCTCTAACCAGAGTCATTAAAAACAGAGAAAACACAAATGACTTGTGTTAGAAACGAAAGCAGGGACACCATTCAGGTGAAAGGAGACCGTGACCAGCCCTCTGAACACAAACTTCTCAGTCCCTTCTAAGGTACCACCTGCCCAAAGTCACAAAAGAAGAAGTAGAAATGCCAAATAGTCCTATGTCGATTTTTAAGAGGCTGGATCATTAGTAAAACAAAGGAAGCGCCGAGTTCTGAGGGAAAGTCTGTAGCCTTGACACATGGCCAAGGTCCATGCTCAAGTATCCCTTCATAGGTCGATCTGAAGCCCCGCCCCCCTTATTCCAACCTTGCTTCTTCTCAGTTTCTGGGTGGCTAGAGCTGCTTTCAGGAAGAAGTGTGATTGTGTACACTGTTGCTAAGTCCTTCCTTGATTGGAAGAATACCTCATCCTGCCAGGACAGGCCCCCTTTGACCTCCTCATGGAATGACTATTCTTGAATGATACCATCCTCTTGGGGCAGGCAGAGCTGGAGCTGGCACTCAAAACTGAAATGATCTGCAAGACATGTGTTTCCTTCCAGCCTATCCAAGCAATGGATAAGGACATGAATACCCCCGCCCCACACTGTCTTCTATCAGCTACCTCTTCTGCTTCCTACCCTGAAGCCAGGCTCAGCCATCCTTTCTCAGGGTACAGAACAGACACCATACATCTGTTCCTTCAGGTAGGTTTTTAACCTCTTCCATGGACATTAAGTTCAGTCCAGGATTTCAAAAACAGACAGGGCACATTCCCACTTCTCAGACACTTTCTGGCTTACAAGCCTGGCTCTCTGCCGTGCTTATTCCCTATGGAGTCATGGGTACGGCGAGCTCAGAGCTACTGCAGACAGAGACCTGTGCCTGCCCTGACCTCACCATCTTCAGAGAGGTGGAAAGAGTTGTGAGCTCAGAAGAGCCTTTTACAAGAAATTGTGTGCTCTTTCTTTTCCCCCTGATGGCTAAAGCCAGGGAATCGAACATTTTTCAAGGAGAAAAAAAGAGCATAAATCAGGATGAGCAAATGCCCAATTTCTGCTCTCCAAATGGAGGGGATAAAGTGATAGATGCCTGGAGCCGAGGACTTTATCCCTGTCTTATCAAAGTGACCTTCAGTAAGGTGAATCTCCCCAACACCTGTAGTTTCCCAAGGGGTGGGAGCAGAGTTTAGGGGGCATCACAGCAGACAGATGCTCACTTCTTTGTCCACTTTAGCATGGCTACTTGCTGGCTTCTACTTCCCCATGCACCTCTGTGCTAGTCCTGGTGGTCTGAGACCCAGTCCCTCCCCTGGTGACCTGCTTGTGTCTGGAACATGGGGGACAAGGAGTCTGCTCCCTCAGCACTCCTTTTGTGTTCACCAGGTGGAGAGTTTTCTGCACTTTCACACAGCTGGACACAGCTGTCTGTTTCTTATTCGCATCCTGAGATCTGGTAGCCATACCTCTAGTACAAACATCTCAAACAAATGCTTTGAGATGCTCAAATCCCAACCCTAGAGAAAGGAAGCTTCAAGGGAGGTGTTCCTACTGTGCCCAAGCCTGTGATCATGCATTTTTTCCTTAAAGTTCCCTGCTTCCCCATGATCGTTTGTGGTTTTGGGCATGGTGTGTGCATGGATGTGTGTGTGTGTGTGTGTGTGTGTGTGTGTGTGTGTGTGTGTGTTCTCACACATACATGAATGCAGTCACGTGCATGTATGTGAACATACTTGTGGAGGCCAAAGGACAGCTTCAGATGTTCCACTTTAGGAGCCATCCACATTGTTTTCTAAGACAGTCTCATGCCCGGGGCTCACAGTTCAGTGAGACTGGCTGGCCATGGAACCCCAGGGGTCCTCCTGTCTTTGCTTCTCTAGGGCTGGGATTGCAAGCATGTGCCACCACATCTAGCTTTCCTCTGTGGGTTCTGGGCACTGAACTCAGGTCCTTGTGCTTGCAAGGCAAACATTCCACTCACTGAATCGTCTCTCAGATCATAATAACTCGTAGTGCAGTAATAGGGTGTTACAGATGTTTGCACAATGACTCGTATGCATCAGGCATGAGCCAAACAGCTGCCATCATTGTCTGGTACTTCCTGGGTATTTATTTAAAAAAAATGGTCTAGCTGTTCACTGTTTTTATTTCTTAGGAAGGAAATGGAAGAAAACACATGATAACCAAATCTCAAGGGTTCTATACATTCTCGAGTGTACCCACACTGGCTGGACACAATATATACATTCTCCTCCTCTTTAAAGGAATTGTGTGCTTTAATTAAGAAAAAAGAAAGTTTTCTCTGAGCGTATTAATTATCTCACTTGTCATATGAGGTATTTGTTCTGGATGACAGGCCATAATTAGTGCAAGAACAGACTGACGGTCCTGTGAGAAGACAGAACAGGGGGAGGCTGGGCTGGCACCCACTGAGGAGCCACACTGAGAGTGGGAGGGCTATCAGGCAGGGCTGCTGGGTTCAGATGGAGGGGTGGGAGAGTAGTCTGCCTCTGTGCATCCCCAAGGTGCCCAGGCTACTAAGCCTTGTGCTTAATTCACCGGGTTTCTCTGTTTGTGTAGGAAGTAACAATGGCACTTCCATCCATTCCCACATGGAGCATAGGCAAGGTGCTGATGGGGGCCATGGTTCTCAGGAACTCTGCTTTTCCTGCTGTCTTTTAGAGAACTGACAGGGAAGACAATGTGTGGGGAGACACACAGCCTTCATCATGGACATGAGCTCAAGTGTTATGTGTTCTCTGAACTTGGGGAGGGGTAGACGTGAGTTAACGTGGCACATGCTCTGTGCATTCAGGGAGGGGTACTAGTTAGCCCAGCTGCATGCAGATCCAGGACTCCACCCTGGCAGCTGGGGCAAAGCTATGAATGAGAACACCCTGCCTGCAGGGAGAGCACGATTTCATGGAAACAACAATAGGAATACAGTCCTTCACCTCCAAACCCCAGCCCCTCCACCTTTCCCGGACTGTGTCTTCATTCTCTCTCACAGAACACCAGACCCATAAATTACGGCTAAGAGCCAAGATGGGAGCCTCACTCCTTCCCTCCTAGTGACCCTTGTGCTCTGCCTCTCTGTCTGTTCTCCAGTCGGTTTGCAGAGGGTTCATCACCAAACTGGCATGGTCATGGAGGTGGGACCCCCATCTTAGTGACACCTGTGTGTTTAGAGACAGGCTAAGGCCTGCCTAGGATGGCCCTGTGTGTGCTGAGTGCTGAGTCCAGTTGGCTCTCTACAGTATAGAGTTAAAGACAGAGCCTAACACAGCTCAGCGGTGCCTTCTCTAACACACAAGTTAGGCTTGTTTCCAACACAGAGAGGGAAAGGGTTGGCCACTGGAGGAGAGAGGCCCCTGGCTCATCTCTGAAACTGTGTAAAGGCTTGTTTGGTGGTGGCATCACTGGCAGCATGTTGTGGCACATACAGATATTTCCATTAGATAGACGTTTAGTGCGTTATTGGGTTTAAGATGCTATTATGAGAACACAGGGCCTCTGCTTTACCAAAGTTTACCAGAAAAGGTTTCGATACTTGAGAATATTCCGTTTTCAAGGTTAATTAAAAGACAATCATGCTGATTTGCCTTGGGGGGATCTCCACACACAGGCCACCACGTGAGTGTCAATTTTTATTATCTATGAGCCTCTTTGCCAACCCTCCCTCCCCCAGGTTGTCCCGTCTCAAGGCATCTCAGCAACTCTCTTCCTAAGGAGTTTTGACAAGACACGGGCTCCAATAAATTTTATACAGTCTGTAATGTAGGAAAAAAAAAATCACTGCTTCAGAGAAAAACATGTTTTAAATATCAAAGTACTGAAGAATACATTCAAAATCTACAAGGAGGCTTAAAATAATCATGCCCTAGAGGTAATATTAGCATTACATGGGATAAGATTGTACCAGAGAAGAAGCAGGCACCCTTAAAGCTGTGTGCTATGGTCCAGGAGCTCCTCTTTCCATTTCTATGCCTAGACCCCCTTGGAACACTGGTTCTGCCACCTGTCCTTTAAAAGGCTTATTAATTAATTAATTAGTTAATTAATTAATTAATTATGAGTGTTTTGCCTCCATGAATGTATGTGCATCATGTGCATGCAGTGCCCACATGGCCAGAAGAGGGCATCAGATCCCTTAAAGTCAGACTTAGGATGGTTGTGAGCTGGTAACTGAACCTGAGTCTTCTTCTAGAGCAGCAAGTGCTGTTTACTGCTGAGCAATCCTGCCAGCCCTTGGTGTTAGCATCTTGAAATATAAGCTAGGTTTAGACAGAAACAAATCACTGCTATAGTCCAATTGTCCCAGTTAGAATTCAATTCCAGGCAGTCACCCCAGAAGTAGATTTCTGGCTTCTGGCTGAGGCTGGAGTACAGCAGCTACAGCCTGTCAACAGACTAACTCACCAGGAAAACATACTATAACTATCTATGTAAGCCAGCCACTTGGAAGTAGATCAATGGGACTCGCACCCAGTTCTGCAAAGCCTGGAGCCAGCCCAAGCATACTCACAGACCCTCCTGCCTGATAGGACCTTTGGAAAATATCTCGGGTTTGGGAAGCAATCCCTTCCAACTCTAAATACTGACACTGATCACTTCTTTGCAGGAGGAGCTTCTGCTATTCCCACCTGTGAGAACAAGGTCTGCCCAGCCCTCTTAGCTCAGGCATGCTGTATGTGCACCTGCAGCTCTGCTGCTGTATCTCACTGAAATTTCCTATGACAATCACCATGGAACAAATCTCTCCCAGGAGTGTGCCTTGCACCTCATTGTTTTTGTTTTGGAGTTTGGTGAAGGCAATTGTCTCAGTTAGGGTTTCTATTGCTGTGTAGAGACACCATGACCACAGCAAGTCTTTAAGAAAAACATTTAATTAAAGTGGCAGCTAACAGTTTCAGAAGTTTAGTCCATTATCATGATAGCAGGAAGCATGGCAGCATTCAGGCAGACATGGCGCTGACTACACCTTAATCAAAAGGCAACAGGAAGCAGTCTGTGTATCACACTGAGTGAAGCTTGAGCATACATGAGACCTCAAAGCCACCTCCATGTGACACATTCCTCCAATAAGGCCAAACTTAATTCAACAAGGCCACACCTCCTAATAGTGCCACTCTCTCTGAGACTATGGGGGCCAATTACATTCAAATCACTACATTCCACTCCCTGCCCCCCAAAGACTTATAGCCACATGATAATGCAAAAATGCATTTAGTCCAGCTTCAAGAGTCCCTATGGTCTGTAACACTCTCAAACTTGTTTCAAAGTCCATAGCCCAAAGTCTCTTCTGAGACTCATGGCAATATCTTAACTGTAACCCCCTGTAAGATTAAAATTAAAAAGCAGATCACATATTTCCAACATGTAATGGCATAGGATATACATTAGCATTCCAAAACATAGGGAAGGGAGCACAGTGAGGAAATACTGGACCAAAGCAAGACAGAAAACCAGCTGGGCAAACTCCAAACTCTGCAGCTCCATGTCTGATGTCAAAGCACTCTTCAGATCTCCAACTCCTTTTAGTTTTGTTGACTGCAACACACTCTTTCTCTTGGGCTGGCTCCACTCCCTGTTAGCAGCTCTCCTCAGCAGATATTCCACAATTCTGGCATCTCCAGCGTCTTGGGGTCTCCAATGTAACCCAGCTTTCAACTTCACAGCTTAACAAAATGACCTCTCTGGGCCTCCATTCAGGGACACCCATACATATACCTGATCTCAGTGTCTTTCTTTAGGTGCTGAGACAAATTCCATAGCTCCCTCCTTTTATCCTTAACTCCAGAACCGTGTGGCTGAAGCTGCCAAGTTCTGCTGCTTGCTGGAGCTGGAACATGGCCCCTTGTTTAATTACATCCTCACCAGCTTTCTGTCTTCCTTCACTGCCTAAGCTTGGCTGTCCTTGAACTCACTCTGCAGACCAGGCTGGTCTTAAACTTAGATCTGCCAGCCTCTGCATCCCAAGTGCTGGGATTAAAGGTGTACGCCACCACACTGGGCTCTAAGCTTTTCTTTAATTCCTTTTCACAAGTTGGAAACTTAGCTGGGTGGGATCTTGCCCTGAGGTCACTCCTTTCTTTCCATTTCTTAATCTGTTACCTCCTTGAACACAGGATTCAGCTCTGTTCCACTTCCTGCTATCCCTTTTCTCAGTCTGTACATTTTGTATTTTTATTTGCTCACCTTGCTCGGTTTCATGATACATCTTCATCAGAGTTAACACTAATAAGCACATGGCAGGTTCTATACTAGGCTGTTTTGAGATTTCCTCTGCCAATGAAATTAATCTCAAACTCTTCACTTTAGCCTTAGGCAACCTTTTGGACAAGGGCAAAAGCAGTCACATCCTCCACCAAAGTACCACAAGACGGGTCTCTAGGCCACTAACATTCTTCTCTTCTGAAACCTCTTGATCCCTACAGTCCAAATCATTTTCAGCACCATTGTCATCCATGCTCCTACTAGTGTGGCCCATTAAATAGTGCTTAAAGCATCCCACTGCTATTCTAACCCAAAGTACCAAAAAAGTCCAAATTCCTCCAAACAACAACATAGTCAGGCCTATCACAGCAATACCAGAGACCCTGGTATCAACTTCTGTCTTAGTAAGGTTTAATTGAGGTGACAGCTTACAGTTTCAGAGGTTTAGTCCATTATCATCATGGCAGGGAGCAAGGCAGCATTCAGGTGCTGTCTACATCTTGATCAGAAGGCAGCAGGAAGTGGTTTGTGTATCACACTGAGTGAGCATATATGAAACCCTAAAGCCTGCCTCCACAGTTACACACTTCTTTCAACAAGACCACACCTACTCCAATAAAGCCACACCTCCTAAGGGCTCCACTCCCTTTGGAGGCCATTTTCTTTCAAACCAACACTGTTAATGGAAGTTGTTGTAATGTATAAGGGAGCAGCTCATGGGAACCCATTATGGCTCCACTTCCAGCAGCAGGTCTATAGACTTGAAGGTTACTCTTTTTAGGGAAGCTTTTCTGGAGGATCAGCCCAAGGAAGAGAATAAGACATGAATGAGAAGGACAGCAAGGAGGCTGAGGGAAGAAGGTGTTGGGGAGAAAAGGAGGAGGACTTGGAGAGAGGAAGCCCCAAATGATGAGATGGGAAGACATAACAGGACCACTTGGGAAGAGGCTTGGTGAAGTATCCCAAGTGGATGGAGTGACTGGGGAGTTGCCAGTATGAAGGTCCTGGAATCCCTGACTTAGAAAGAAGAGCTGTGGGCTCTCCCTGGTTATTTTTCTGAGCCCCAGGGTCAATTGTTCCCTTCCTGTCCATGTCCACAAGCACATTTGTGGCTTCAGCATACTGTTAAATTAAGCGTGCTTTCTGCCTGACTTTTAAAAGAAATTCCCTGGAGGATTGGCTGTGATATTTTTCTCCAAGTCAACCCTCACTTATTGAAAATCTTGCTTTTATGAACAATAGCTCAGAAACCTGAGGGGCTGCCCTTACATAGATATTTCTCATTCACCAGCCTGTGCTGGCATGAGGGTAGGATTCACCCATTCATTTATTGATTTGTTCACTCACAACTGTGTTCTCCCACATGGTCACACCATCTGTTCTTTTATGTGTGTGTGTGTGTGTGTGTGTGTACTGAAAGAGTTCTAGCCATTCTCCTTTCTCTACCTCCCCTGTGCCAGAAGTGCATTGGTTATAGGGATCAAACTCAGGTCCTCACGCTTGCACAGAGAGCACCTTAGTGACTGACACATATCCCCAGCCCCCAAGAGCACTTTCTAAGCCTACATTAGAAGTTCTGAAGGATTTAGGGACCCATCAACCTTAGTCCCTTGCCTGAATGGATAATGAGGCTATCCTCATTATGTATCTATTGGTTCATTCCACAAACATGTTCTTATTGGCTATCAGACGTGACCCTTGATTCTGGAAGCAGTGATAAACAGGTGAGGTGTTAGGGGTCTTTTAAGTTGGATACCAGTCCCTCCTCCCAGTAAAGGGGTTGAGTAGAACTCCCTCATGCCTCTAGCCCACCTGAAAATACCACATCTCATGAGCCATGGAGAATATACATTTTTTTTTTGTCTATGACACAAGCACAGGTGTGCAGCTAACTATGGGCCTGAGCAAGCTATACTGTATGTGTATGTAGGCACTAGAAACCAGAGATGAGACATTGGAAAGTCCCTTCTACACATTGCCCTGCGCACACCGCATCCTAGAGAATTGATCTGTATGGCATTCCCCTGGCCCCAGAAATGACTGTTGTTAGGGAAGACTGGCCTAGTGAATCATTTGCAGGCACATTGATACAAATGGAAGCTATATCCTGTATTTGTAAACACTTACCGATGTAGCAGGAATCTTAACAGGTCTTATTAATAAGAACAAACCTGAGGCCAGGTATTGGGCTGAATGCTGGAACATCAGAGAAGCAGAACAAGCCACAGCTTCCTCACCTCGCCAGTTCCTCAGCTGGTCTTGTTTCCTCTAAGTCCTCTAAGCTTCTAAGTCCTTGCAGACATTTTTCTATCACAGTGGCAGGAAAGGAAACTAAGACAAGGACAATAAGGCTATGAAACCCTTGAACCAGGAGAACGTCTGCCGGGCCTACTCAGGGCCCTGGGCCAACTGAAGCAGAATGAAGACAGTGGCCACATCTCAGACCTGCTCAGTGCTCAGTGTGGATCCAGGCCAAGGTTGAGAGGTACAGGAGTCACTGTGGAGACCCTGTGGCTAGGGGAGGATTTGATGTCCATGGTTGGTGTGTACAATCCTCATCCACAGAGAGCATCCTGGCATGGCCAGCGGTGATCATCAGAAGATACAAGCTGGAACAGAGCCTCAGCCTGGGAGAGAGCCGAGGAAGGCATACGCATGTGGGATCCTCTCCTGCTCCCCCAAAATGCAGTTTGGGGGAAAGGCTTAGAGTTAGAGTAGAGGATGCCTGAGGCTCTGCAGCTGTGTGGATGAGTGGATCATGGCAGCACAAAGCTGTCTGTGAAATTAGGGCAACCCTGTAGTACTTGTAGTGCCAGACTCCCCAGGAAGCAAGGCCACATGGAAGACAGCCTTTCTGTAGGGGTCAGCAGAAGATGATGTGAACAAGAGTGGGCATATGGGCAGCAGCCATGGTGGTTCTGTGTGTCTGGACCTCTTCTGCTTTGGAGGAAACAGCAGGTAGGAACAGGGAGCTGGGGGCCATTCTAAAGGGGGAAGTTGTGATCTACTACCAATCTCTTTCCAGTGTAGACATGAGAGAGCTGTTTCTGACAACACTTTTGCAGAATATGCTCAGCTACATAGGAGACTAACATTTTACTGTTTCCATGGCAATGGATCTTAATTATATTAAGTGTCTGGACAGCAAGATCACCAGGAATGTCAGCCAGCAGCTTCATCTGCTAATACCAAGTTCCACTGGGTTCTGGCACTATTCCACAGTTTCTGGTGTGAATATTTACCACTAGCAACATTTGATGATGTCTCTCTCTCTCTCTCTCTCTCTCTCTCTCTCTCTCTCTCTCTCTCTGGATAGCTTCACATTCTCCCAGAACTTCCCAGTTTGCCAAAACCAGACCCTGGACCTGTCCCAGACTTGTTGCCCATAGCTCCCATAGTTCATGGCACTTAATGAGTCCATTGAGGTCAGGACTTGCTTCATATTTTGAACACAGAACGTGGCCCTACCTGCACATGTAACTATGTTCTGTTTCCTGTTCAAGGTTTGTCACAGGCTGAATGGGCAATGTCCCACAAAGGGCCACCTGTTTGGTGACACAGTCCTCAGCTGGTGGTGTCATTTTGATAACGTGTGGAATTTTTAGGAAGTACCAGATAAGCCACAGGAATTTGCCTACAAGTCAGGAGATATGTGTTCCATGAATAGAAACCTCCCAACCACTAGGGGGCAGGCTTAACCTCCCCACACACACACCCCCACTCCCTCTCGCCCTCTCACTCTTCTTCTCATCCTCTCCCCTATCTTCCTCTCCTCCCTGCCCCATCCCCGTCTTTCACACCAGTTAGACCAACCTGTGTGCAAACAGCTTCACTTTGCTGAGGATGGACCTGCAAGCCACTCCTACCACATGCCTTCCCCACCATGACAGATTTTATCCCCTCAAATCATGAGTCCAAATAACTTCTTCCTCATTTAAGCTGTTTCTAGCCATGTGTTTGATTACTAAAGAACTGAGCAAAACAAGGTCCAAAGGAAGCATCTTTTCTTCCAGGAATCCTCATTCAGCAGCTGCCTTAGACAACTTCCCTTCATGCTTTGTGCACACACAGTCTTTAGTTAGCTGCTCTACAGCTTTAGTAATGCTTGGCCAGGCCATGTAGCTGTGCCCCATCTCCCTACTTCAGATGTTGGTCTGTGCCAGCTCTTATAACCACAGAAGTAGTGTGTCCACGTCCAGGTTTCTACTCTTTGGGTTTTACAAGTGTGGGTGATGACTCTTACTCGACCTAAGTACTCAAGGTATTACAAAACTCACTCGAGTGCTCTCTTGCTAATAATTAAATTGGAATCAGTGGAGTTTAGCACACATAGTGATGCTAACCCAGATTTCAGCTTGGATTCTCTAGCTTGCTGGTCAGCAGTGCACTGTGTGTGAAGCTAATTAAAACAGTCACGGTATGAAAGACACTAGCCTGGACTCTAGTTCTTACAGGACATAGAGAAAAAGCATGGGAATATGGAACTCAGCAAATATCTGCTGTATAAATTGCCTCTCGAAGTGGTATGAACATCTCCCCAAGGAGCATCCTAGATGGCTAGCAAAGGTAAGGCTAGACCTGACATTCTCACAGCTATCATCAGAAACCTATGCATGCATTGAAAGTGGAGCTTTGTAGGTACAGAACAAACTTTTTGTGACATGCTATTGTGACAAGATTATATAAAGTTTGTGGATTGCAGCATCTGTACATTCTTCAACTTCAGTAAAGGTTGGTGGCATCTGTCATGTGACCAAGGGTCAGGCTGCACGGACTGGAAGGCTTGAACTCCTAGCTGTGGAAGGTTCTTGGCCATCTTAGATGTGGTGCTCTTGGCTGCAGATGTTGGACATTGGTCACTTACTAAGGTTCATAAGAAGGGAGAGCTGGCTGGTGAGCACAGGCGGCTGTGGCACAGCATGCTTGGTATTAGATGGTCTTCCTCAATATCTGAGAGCCCACCAGTGGCTGAGCCAGGCTGATAGACCCATTCTGGTACCTGTAAGTTTTGAAAAGGCTGTACAGAGACTGTGTGACTCGGTACATTCATAAAGTCCTGTTTAGATGCTCAAAGGTGGGTGAATGGACCAACCATCTACTTCCTAGGCCCTTATGGGCTGGGATGCTAAAATAATAGCTCAACTGCTTCTGGAGCTGCAGAAGTTGGAGTTATGCTTCTTAGAGTCATTTAGAAAGTGATTCTCAGCTGACCCCCAGTATTATGGGTGGGTGGGGTCATTCCTCTGAACCCTAGACTTCTCTGAGCCAAGTTACTCAAGACTATCCAGCTGTTTCCAGGACTGAAGATGTTTATGTGGGGGCAGCTGGCTTCTTCCTGTAGTTGGAAGGGGACCACCTTGGGGGCTTCTGAGGCAGTAGGCAGATCACTCAACAGGGCCCTGAAGATTGAACTACTCAAGATGTGCTGCACATGTGTTTTTAGGGCCATGGGTAGACGTACAGAGCCCTATGATTTCTCAGTGCTTTGTGGGCTGAGGTCTCAAGATGGGCTACCTTGATGCATCCAAGGCTGTGGAAGGGTGAACATGATCTCAGGACATCTCCTCACAGCAACAGCTGGGCATGGAGGTGTATGGGTCCTGGACTGTGCTGTAAACAGCACAATAGTGGAGTCTAGTTCCTTAGTCTGGGTTGAGGCTTGCACATGCCCCTGGAATTTCCTGCAGTGAGTGGTCAGGTATCAATGGTGAGAGCAGAGTTGTCTGGGAATGGTCTCCTGCTTGCCCCCTGCCCATCCTGCCATGTGCCTCTTGGTTCAGGTTACTTCTTTGGTGTTGGAAAGGGAGATGCGTTATGCTTAATTTCTTTCTGTGAGTCTGCCATGGAACTCCCTGCTCTGAAACACCTCAGCCCCTTTGCCCTGCACTCAAGCCCTCTGCCTCAGGTGCTATAGAAATTGCTGTTGTCTTTTCCTTGTTTTATTCCTCCTCAGAGGGGGAAGTTCACTAAGCATGTCTATCCAGCAGCTTTGGGGATGTTTGTCCGGTTTTACCTTACTGTCTCTATCCACTCCAACATCCCCACTGAGCTAGTGATCCCATGAGATGGCATTCAGATGAGTCCCTAGCTCCTTGTTCCACCCTTCAATGCTGTACTGTGGCTTCCAGTCTTTTCCCAGCCTGAGGGACATCCGTCCTTTGGGCTATTATGTCCTTTACTGATTCCAGGTCTCCTACTTCACTCCTCTAGGTAGGACATGAAGCCAGTGCTTCTGAGCAGTTCATAACAGGGCTGGGACCCCCAGCTCCAAGGAGCTACTCTTTACCTTTGCCACAACAACAAACAAAGTGACTCACTAAGCAGGTGACTGTCCTTATGACTGTCATTGAACTGTAAGAGCACACAGTTTGACATTAGCTTCCCATGAAGGGCTGTGTAAAGATCTTTCTAAAATTAAAACCAAAGAATATGACACCAGAGAGAGGCTGCACCCACACCTACTGGCCCAAGGGAATCTCAGCAAGTGACACAATGCTGTGGACTGAATGAGAAATGGTCCTCAGGGGCTCATGCATTAGAACACTTGGTCTGCAGCTGGTGGCACTGCTTGAGAAGGTTGTGGAATCCTTAGGAGGTGAAGCCTCAATGGAGGAAAAGGGTCACTGTTGGTGGGCCTCGAGGCTTTGTAGCTTGGCCTCACTCACTCACTCACTTGTTGCTTCCTGAGTGTGGATGTGATGTGGTTAGCCAACCTCCTATTCCAGCCACCATCTCTTCTCTGTCTTCTACCATATCTTCCCTGCTGTGGAAGATTGTATCCCCTGGAACTGTGAGCCAACACAACTTCTTCCTTTAAGTGGCCTTCATCATGGTATCTTTATCACAGCAACAAATAAGACTGAGACCCACAGACCCACTGTGCCATTTACCCATCTACATCCACCTTGTCTACTTGGAAGTTAAGAATAAGATCTATAACCCAAGATCTCAGGAAGCAGAGGCAGAGGACCATAGGAGATTCAATGCCAGACTATTCTACATGTGAAGTTTCACACCAGCCAGGGCTACTTATGAGACCTTGCCTCAAAAATTATGAAGAAGAGGAAAGGAGGAAGAAGAGGAGGAAGCATTATAGAATTGTCAGGACATAGTGAAATGTAGAAGACCACCCCTCCTCCATGTAGACACACCCACAGTTCCTGACACAGGAAGGACATTACATACATGACAGTTTCACCACTTACTAGGCATTGGAGCTGAGTGGGTGAGGAGCCTGGGGCTTGAAGCTCTGTGAGTGGGTGGCTTTGTCTATATCTGTTTTGTATTCCCAGCTTCTAGATTGGGCTGACCATATTCACATTTGTTGACTAAATAGATGTTTTGGAAGATATGGTTTAGGAAGAATGTAAGAAACAGACAAAGTGGGAGAAATGAGATGGAGGTGATGACCCCATGACTTGGACCACTGAGGTGTCAGGAGCTGCTGAGCTCAGGGAATCCCTCATGAGGTTGGAGGAGGAGCATGCTGGACTAGACCTGTCATCTGCATGTTTCAGGTTGGACTCTGCATCGACGTCTATTAGAGGAGCTGGGGAACAAGGGGAAGAGTGGAACAGTGTGTACCAAGTCCTTATGACAATGGGAAAGAGTGGCTTCTGAGGAAAAACCAGTTTCTGTTATACGTTCATTGTGTATTGTGTGCATGTGTTGTATGTGGTTGTGTGATTGTTTGCTTGTGACATTCCCAGTGTATATGGTCACATGTGTTATGGTCCCATATGGTATATAGAGGGTGTCTCTGTGTCTTATGTGCATGAGTATTGTGTGTGATTATGTTACAGGCTGTATGGGTGGCATAGGTGCTGTAGTCATTTTTTAGGTATGATGCATGTGTTGTGTGCTGCATTTATATTGTGAGCTATACACCATGTGCATTTCAATGATATGCATATTGTATATGGTACACATGTGCATATTTTATATGTTAGATACATTGTGTGTTTGTGTGTACTATGTTCTCTCTCTCTCCACACACTGTGTATGTGTTGTGTGTTGTGTCTGCATGCATGTGTGCATGTTCTGTATTGTGTGTTATATGTGCTGTGTTCAGTATATGCATGAAGTGTGCAGGGGTGTGCTTTTGTTAAGATTGGCAGATGTAATGCAGCCTGTCCAGTTAGATTTGAATTTCAGATGAACAACCAGCATCAGTTGCTGACGTGTGTCACAGAATATTTATATACTTTCATACCAATTCATGTCATCTACCCATCACTCGCTGGCTTGGACCACCCTTGAATGTATGTGGGTGGGTGGGTGGGGTCCCATCCTGACCCTTTCTCACTGTGTGACTTCAGGCAGTTGAGTCAAGGAAAATGCTATCATAGGCTTATCTATAGTGCTCCTTACAAGTCACAGATGAGATCATCTGTGGGTCCCTTGGGATCCTGTGGGCAGAGATAGTACCTCAGAGGTCCCTTGCAGTTCTATCTATTTCTGTAAACAAGTATTCATCCTGGACCTATGTGTGTGCTGCCTTACTGCCCCAGTGTTGGCAAACACAAAGCTCACCTGCCTCCTTCTCTGGATGAAGCTCCCATTTCCACACTAAAAAGCACCCCCCCATGCATCTCTGGTGCCTCAGCATTAGGCATGATCCCTTCTTTCCTCTGGGGCTCCACTAGTCTGGGCCACAATCTCCTCTGCTTCTCCCCAGAAACTCCCAGACAAGTCCTGCCTGGTTTCATGAGCCCTGTGGACCTTGACTTGGAGTAAGCGCCCTGTGTGCCTATGGCATGCAGGTGCATGCTGCACAGGGGCAAGGGTCATGCTTGCCTTGATGCCAGAACCATATGGGTCTGTGTTCAACAAGTGCCCACCAGGCATGGCTTCCATATGCAAACCAAGCTGTCTTTTGCCCATCAGAACTACTCCATCCTGGAACTGCACTTCCAGCTTCACTCAGCTCAAGGTGGTGTGACCAGAGCAGGCAGCAGTGACCATGGAGTTAGATGGAAAGTATGTCCTCATCCTTCATGAGGAATATGGTGGGCCAAATATGCCTCAGAAGTGACTCCCAGACCTGCTCCCTAGATCTATGAAGTTGACCTTGCTTTGAAATGAGGTGTGCAAATGCATTTAAACTATGAACAGTGAGACAAATTAGGTTAGGCTCAGAATCTGATGGTAAATCCTTATAGGAGAAGATACCTGGATGTGCAGAGATGAGTAATGTTGGAGATTGAGGCTGAAACCATAAGCCAGGTGATTCTAAAATCACCAGGGATAGGAAGGCCTGAGGGGAGGGATGGTCCTCTAAGGCAGGGGATAGAGTCTGGCCCTGGTTCCTTCTCTGCAGTTGTTTGAACAGGATGTTCCCCCAGAAATGTCAGGAAACTGAATACTTGGATCCCAGTTGGTGGCTGTTTGGGGAGGACTGGGAGATGTGACCTTGCTGAAGGAAGTGTGTCACTGGAGGCAGACTTTGAGGTTTTAAAAGAGCCACCCCATTTTGGTTAGCTCTGTTTGTTTCCTACTTATGGTTGAACATGTGAGTGCTCAGCTGCTGCCACCTGCCACTTGCCACCTGTCACCTACCATTTGTGCCTGTGACCTATGATCTGTCACCTGTCACCTGCCACCTGCCACCTGCGACCTGTGATTTCCCATCTGCCACCAGTTACCTTCCACCTGTCACCTGCCCCCTGTGACCTGTCACCTGCCACCTTTGACCTGTGATCTGCCACATGTCACTTGTCACCTGCCACCTATGACCTGTGATCTTCCACTTGTCACCTGCCACCTGTGACCTGTCACATATGACCTGTCACTTGCCACCTTCTACCTCTGCTCTGCCTTTATGGATTCTAACTCTCTAAAACTGTAAGCCTCAAATAAACTCTTCCTTCTATGTGTTGCTTCGGTCATTGTGTTTCATCACATCAGTAGGAAATTAACTAATACTCCTTGTTTCCATAATGTTAGAGAATCAATTGCTGGTGTCTTAAACCATGTAGTTTGTGCTAATTTGTTCTGGCAGCTACAGAGTGTGCAGTTAGTCAGAGAGAAACAGGCAATCAGACACCCTGTCACTGTCCACACATGGACTGAGTGCATTTGTCCCAAGAAATACAAATCTTAGAGTGCAAAGTCTACCCTGAATGAGTAATTGGCCCCCAGACTCAAAGGAGACATTTAATGTTAGCAACACAGCCTTTAGTTACGCCAGGACTCTGAGCAGGCTCTTTCTTAATGCATTTGGTCTCCATAGCAACTCCAGGACATCTGTTTCTCCTTATGAGCAGTCCAGTCATAGGTATTTAAGTAGAATCAAGCCAGTAGTAGCTTAGAGGAGTGAGACTCATGGGATAGGGAGGTCCCTTGCAGCATTTAATCTAAGCCTATGGTGCAGGTGGGAGGCAGCTTGCCACAGTGGAGGGAAAAGCATCAAAGTCATGGAGCACAGGGCCTTAGAGGAAGGAGAGGGCAAGTGCTGTGATGTGAGGGAAGAGCCCAGCTCTGGGCACAGACTGGGGCTCTGGGAAGATGCTGTGGAGAAATGGAACCCTTTCCCTCTGGGAACAGGGAGGGGAGAGAGACACAATGGAAGGGAGCACCAGCTAGTCAAGAGGAGTGCCCTGAGACCTGGGTGCCATGTGGTCTGGCAGGGGAGACTGGAGGCAGGAGGAGGGAGGCAGAGGGCCCTTGTTTATTGGGAAGGAGGGCCTGTGCTGCCACATGAAAGTGATGTGAGATGGATCTGCCAGGCCCAGCTAGTCTGAAGGACTTGGGTGACTCAAAGTTGTGCAGAAACATCAGCTGCCAGGGTGTTTAATGCCAGTGGTATCCCCATGGTAGGCCAGAGGGGCTGGAAAAGGTACTGATTCATTGTGTTACCATGCTGCTAGTCACTGTCAAGAAGATCTTGGGGGATAACACAGTCAGTAAGGTAGAATAGATGGGGTGGGCAAAAAAGAAGACATGTGGACTCCAGGGCAAGACTCCATGCACAGTGCGGGGGGGGGGGTGGTGGATTGGTACCCATGAGCTACTGTAGGTTACCAACTGGGATAAAAAGTGTCAATGACACCCACCAGCATTCTCTGCCACCCTGGCTTATTTTCTCCTTACAGAGAAAAAGAACTCATGCATGCGTGTGTGTGTGTGTGTGTGTGTGTGTGTGTGTGTGTGTGTGTGTGTGTGTGTGTGTGTGTGTGTGTGTGTGTGTGTGTATGGGTGTGCATGCCCATGTGTATATGTATGTGGAAGCTAAAGGTGAATGTTGGGTATTGTGCTGGCTACTTTTATGTCAACTTGAGACAAGTTGGGGTCATTTGGGAAGAGAGAACCTCAACAGAGAAAATGCACTGACCAGATTGGCTTATGGTGCATTTTCTTAACTGATAATTGATGTGGGAGGGCCTGGATCACTGAGGGTAATGCCACTCCTGAGCTGATGGTTGTGGGTGCTAAAAGAAAGCAGGTTGAACAAGTCATGAAGAGCAAGGCAGTAAGCAGCATCCTTCCATGGTCTCTATCAGGTCCTGCTTGAACTCCTTCCCTGACCACACTCAGATGTGGAACTTCAAGATGAAAGCCTTTCTTCCCCAACTTGTTTCTGGTCATTGTGTTTTATCACAGCAATGGAAACACTAGCCAAGACCACTGTCTTTTTCTATCCCTCTCCACCTTACTTTTAAAATAACTTGTATTGAATGTGTTCTGTGTCATTTTCATGTGCGTATATGTTACCTTCTGATACTGTAACCCCACCTGTTCTCATCTCCCTCTATGTGACCATACATTTGGAACTGTCCCTTAAATCCTGGTGGAAATCATCAGTGGGCTCACAACCAAAGACAGTGACTTTCCTTCTCCCAGAATCCATCAGCAGCAAGCAGTTCAGAAGAGAGAGATGGCGGAGAGTTCAGCCCTAAGCAGGGCATTCATATCACCTCTGCTAAGAAAACATTGTGGAAGAAGCAACAGGAAGACTAGAGTGGGGAACCTGACGATAGGAAGGAGCCCTAGATAATGCAGTGCAGCTGTGATCCCAATGGGCCTGCACAAGGTTGAAATTGTCAATAGTCATTTATCAGTTGGGAAGAGGTCCACTTTACTTTTTGAGACAAGGTTTCTTACTGAACTTGGAACTCACTAATTAGGATAGAGTGATTGGTCAGGAAGCCCAAAGGATCCTCCTGGTTTCACCTGCCTAGCCTTAGATTACAGACACACATCACCATCACATCACCATTACAGACACACATCACCAGGACATCACCATTACAGACACACAATGCTGTGACATCACCATTACAGACACACATCAGAGTTTCCACATGGGTGACAGGGACTGAACTCATGTCCTCAAGCTTGAATGGCTAGTATTATACCCACTGAGCCATTGTCCCACCCATGCCTCTGATTCAGAACCACTCTTCTTCTGTCACCTACCTTGGCCAAGAAATGATACAAGAATAAGAACCATGAAGGGGGCTAGTGTGCTTTGGCTTAGGATCTGCCATTACCTCATGTGGATTTGTTCTTCTGAAAGCTCGCTGGAATAGGAATAGCCAAGCTAAAGTAGGATCTGGGTGTAAAGGGCTCTATGGACATAATGTCACCCCAGTAGTCATTTGCACCACACAAAAACCACCAACATTTGACCCTTTGATGTGCTGAGATGGTACTATCTAAGGCTCTGTCACTAATCATCAATGATGTGTCAAAGCTCAGGGAGACAGCAAATTGGATAAGCAAAGTATTCTATGCAGACAAAATGTCCAAATAAGAGTATGTGTGCAGCCCTCTCCACAAAGCTTAGAAATCATTGTGGAAGAGAGGGCGGAAAGACTGTAAGAGCTGATGACTGTGGAGGACAACATAGAAACAGCTGCCCAGACATAGCAGGGCTGTTGTCCATTTGAACTCATGGTGGTTGTGACAGCATGCACAACACATGTGTAATCTCAAGGCAGACAAAATTCCAGCAAGAAGATGGGAGGTGGGCAGGAAGTCCCACTGTTAGCTGAGGATCTATTGGTGATTGATAGCTTCTGGGAAAGGGGGATTCAGTTGTCTTTAAGGTTGTGACTCCTGGTAGGTTGACAACACACCAGGGCAGGCCCCAAATCCCAAAGTATTTGGACAACACGAACTAGCCTGGACATAATGGGTTTAAAATGAAAGAGTATACAGACTTGGTGAGTAGGGAAGGCAGTGGAATCTGAGAGGAGTTGGGAAGGCATCATCAAAACACATTGTATAAATTTCTCAAAGAATTAATAAAAATGTCATTAAGGAATAATATGTGTACAATAGTCCATTTTATTTAATGGTGGAGTGTACTCCAAGACCCCACAGTGGGCAACTGGAACACTACATCCAAGTGCTTTCCTTGGTGTGATCTGATGTCTGAGATATCTATGAAATGACTAACAGGCAAGCAGCATACACAGTGTGGAAACACTGGGTAGAGACAACAGGGCCCTGGTAGGAGTTGCACATCATCTTCCGACTTAGCTCAGTGTCCCATGTAAGACTCATCATCTGTTCTTTTCTGCATTTGTCTGTGTCATAGTTTCTGAATGTGATGAACAGTAACTAAATTTCAGGAAGTAGAATTGCCAATATGGAGAGGCTAGATTGCATGTGTATTTGGAATTGCACACCTGTGTGTTCACAATGCACACACAACCACACATGCACTTGCAAGTGTTGGCAGGGAAGGACATGAAACTGTTGCAGTCCTCTCTAATGTTGTGATAAACACCAGGATCAAAATGAACTTGAGAAAGAAAGGGTTTGCTTGGCTTATAATTTACAATCCATCATGAAGGGAAACCAAGGCAGGGACTCAAGCAAGGCAGGGATCTGGAGGCAGGAATTGAAGCAGAGACCATGGGGGAATACTGTTCACTGACTTACTTCCTCTGGCTTTCTCAGCAACCTTTCTTATATAGCTTAGGCCCATCTGCCTAGGGATAGCACCACCCACAGTGGGATGCGACTTCCTACATCAATTAAAAACTATACATATTAGAGTTGTGTAGCTTGGTTCTCTTGCAGGACTCCTAACAGTGGGAACAGGGGCTGTCTCCTCTCACAGGCTTTTGGGACCCTACTCCTCATACTGAGTGGCCTTGCCTACCCTTAATACAGGGGGAGGTGCTTAGTCTTACTGCAACTTGATATACTATGTTTTGTTGATACTCATGGGAGACCTGCCTTTTCCTAAACAGAAATGGAGGAGGGGTAGATTGGGGGGCGGGAACACAGTGGGGTGAGGGATTGGGAGGAGAAAAGGGAGGGGAAACTGTGGCTGGTATATTAAATAAATAAATAAATAAATAAATAAATAAAGAAAGAAAGAAAGAAAGAAAGAAAGAAAGAAAGAAAGAGACAAACAAACAAACAAACAAATAAATAAATAAATATATTTAGAGAGAGAGGAAGAAAAAAGGAAGGAAGAAAGAAAGAAAGAGAAAGAATGAAAGAAAATGTCTCAGCAGCCAGTCTGATGGAGGCAACTCTCCAATTGAGGTTTCTTCTTTGTGAGTGGCTTTAGGTTTGTGTAAAAGTTGATAGCTGAAGCGAAGTATGACACTACCCAACAGCAGCATAGCTGTAGAGAGAGCAGCAGGGCTCGGGTCAGTGGAACCCATCACATTGGAAGCCAACCCCACTTGGCTTCCTGGAATTAAGAAAAAGCAGGTCCTGCCCTGGCACCTGAAGCAACTGCCTAGACTGGCTGCCATCAAGTCCCAGGTACCCTCCTATCTCAACCCCTCCAGAGATGGCACTACAGGCCTGTGCTGCCACCCCTGGCTCTCATGTGCCTTCTCGAGATCCGACTCAAGCCCTCAGGCTTGAGAAGCAAGTGCTTTCCTCACTGAGGCTCTTCTCCATCCTGGCCCTCTCTTCTGATGCTCTTTTCTCATCCTCTAAGAGAGACACTGGCACAGAGTCGGGGCTGAAGAAGCAGGTGTTGATGGAATGGAAGACTGTAGGGTCGACAGACCGGTGGAAATCCTTTTCCACTTGTTGTAACAAATGAAATGGAATATGAATGGTGAACTTTTAAGTTTAGGCAGCACATAGAGTTTTTCAGTATAAATATTTCCCAAGTAATGTGTGTGAGGCACTCATTCTGAAGCAGCATTTGTTAGTCTGAAATTTAAGTTAAACTCTAATCTGGGTGTACTTAGTCACAGTTGGGACCCAGCACCTGGGAATCTGAAACAGGAATTTGCTGCAAATTCCAGGCCAGTCTGGGACTAGTGGTGACTTCCTGGATACCAAGTCTCTAGAAGAAAAAGAAAAAAGAAAAAAGAAAAAAAGACTGGGTGAGCCTTGGGAGGCTGTTGCTGAACACTCATGAAGACTGAAGTTCAGCTCCTCAGAACCCACATAAAGGCTGGGTGGGTGTGGTGTCTTGAAGCATGTCAATGTAGTTTTGGAATGTGGGACAGGAGATTCCCTAAGCAAGCTGGCTTGTAAGACTAACCATGTTGGTGGCCTCCAGATTTGATTTAGAGACCCTGCATCAAAGAATAATGTAGATCACACTCACTGGGAGGGAGGTTGCTGCTTGTGGACTTGCTTGCATGTAAACATTCATGCATATTTATGCACACCACCCACACACATATACACTTGCATGAAAAAGAGGGGGGAAAACCCTTCAAGTGGAAAGTCTGAATTTTATCTGGCAATTCAACTCTAAGAGTGAAGGCATTTGTTGTTATCTTAGGAAACAACTTTAACATTTGGGCAATGAACCTGAGGCACAGACTGGCTAGAACCAAGCCCTTCACTCTCCCCCCTTTCTTCTCTCCTACTTTTACAGGTCCCCATGAATTATCTATGTCACACCCCTCACTTTCCAGACAGGAGACCCCCCTGCCTAGTGCAGAAGTCTCACTCAGTTGCAGAATAGGAGAAGGCTCATCTCAGCTGCAGCCAAGCTGCTGGTTTGCTAAGGCCCCCTTTTGAGACCTTGGGGACAGGCTGCATGCTGAGTGAAACCTGCCTGCTAGCTCCGGTTGCCCTGACTAATTTAATGACAGAAATGGGGCTGATTAATCCCAGATACTCTGCTGGCATTTAATCTCACTGAATGTTAGACAACAATCTCATTATGTGTTTATGTCTTCAACATGATAGGCAAGGAATGAAATCAAGCCATAAAATCAATTATTTCTGCAGAAATTGTCATAGAAGACAAAAACATCATCAGGAGACAAAAGCAGTTATGATTAGGGCTTAATTTGCCCTGTGCTGGTTGTGAGCCCCGTGTGATGCCCCACAGGGCTCACCCAGGCATGCTATTGCAAGCCCTGACACTGTTTACAAACTGGACCTTGAGGACAGTGTTCCCTATGTTCCTCCCTCTCTCCTTCTTGGTGTGTGTCTTCCTCCTTCTCTGTCTCACACTCTCTGAATCCACCTCAGAACTGGAAGAAGAGCTGGAAGATGGCCTAGTCAATAAAGTCCTTTCTTGCAGGCACAAAGACCAGAGAACACAGTTAAAAAGCCAGGTATGGTGGCAAGTGCTTGTAAACCCAGCGCTGGGGAAGTTGAGACAAAAGGATTCCCCAGAGCTTTCTAGATGGACAGTCTAGCTGAATCCTTGAGTTCAAGGTTCAGTGAGAGACACTTTCTCAAAAAAATGAGATGGAAAGAGATGGAAAAGACATGTGATACCAACCTCTGGCCTGTATGCATACATGTGTACACACATACACAAACACACAAACACCCCCCCCACACACACACATACATGTGCGTGCCTATACACACATACCATATATACATATATACACACATACTTACATGGGTATGCACACTTCCCACCCCCTACACACAAAAGATCTCTCAATAGTTGGGACTGTTTGGGGGAATTGTGTCATTGAACTGCAGAAGGGCCACTTCTTGCTCACTGCCTCATCTCCCTCAGTCAAGGGTCACATATGGACTGCAATACACACAACATCACAACCACAAACCTTTGAGACACTAGGAAGCAGGGAGGGGGAAGAAAACAAGCTGAAAGTTAGAAGACAGGTCGTTTGACTAAAATCTGCTATTTTTCACTTGAGGAGTGAAGCCTCAGTTTCCCCGTTTGTAAAGCTTGGGATGGCAAAAGGTGGCTTTCTCCTGCCTGATGTGACCTTCCCTCAGAGAGGATGCTGATGCTGGGACTCTGTTCCTTTGCACGGCATTCAGGCCGTCCGCTGGCAGCACGTTGTGGGTATTTGTCATTTGAACAACCCATTGGCTCAGAGGCAATCACCCAGAGGAGCTGCGGCACAAAGACAGATAGGCCAGGAACGACCCGTGCCTCATCACACCGGGAGAGGGGAGCAAGGATCCATCAGGCAAACGGCACCAACACCTGCTTGCTCATCGTACTTCTAGATTAAAAACATAATTTCCCTGATGTCTCCAACCCTGATATATGGGATACTTCTGGAGACAGTAGAGAGCTGGTAGGGCCTGGGGACAAGTCTGTGACCTCCATCATTGGTGACTGGTGACAGTGAAGATTCTTTTGTTGTTTACTTCCTTAATTCAAACTCAAGTGCACTGGGCAGTGGTGGCCCATGCCATTAATCCCGGCACTTGGGAGGCAGAGGCAGGCTGATCTCTATGAGTTCGAGGCCAACCTGGTCTACAGAGTGAGCAAAAGCTACACAGAGAAACCCTGTCTTGAGAAAACAAACAAATAGAACAAAACTCAAGTGCATGTGTTTAGAACACAGTGACTTGCAATCACCTGTTCGGCCAGGGTCTGTGAGTAAGGGTGTGAAGGAAAGACCATTGTGTTGGGTATAAAACAAGGTTGATAAAGGAGTGGCAGCTCTTCTGACTTAGATGTGCCCACTGAATGAACCAAGCCAGAATTCTCATTCCATGTTTATTCTTGACCCCTGTGTTCGTCATTGTTCAGTTGTTGTGATCAAATAGGCTGAGAGAAAGCAACTTGCAGGAGGAAGGATTTGTGTTGGCTTTTAGTTCTAGAGGGATAGAGTCCATCATGGTGGGGAAAGTGTAGCAGCATGAGCAGTGAGCTGGATGGTAACATCTCATCACATAAGAAGGAGAGAGAGAGAGAGAGAGAGAGAGAGAGAGAGAGAGAGAGAGAGAGAACAGGAAGTGAGGTGAGCCTATAAACTCTTAAAGCCCACCCCCAGTGGTTTGCTTCCTGCACCTAAAGATTCCATTTATCTCCTATGAGCACCGCCAACTGGGGGCCAAATGTGCAAATCCATGGGCCTATAGGGGACATTTCTCATTCAAACCACCATAGTGCTGTTTGCCTGACAAAGATCATTCAATTCTATTACCAGAGAAGCAAACGAAGCATCGGGAACTAATGTGACTTTGGAATCACATAGTTAGAAATGGAAGGCCCTGAGGCTGGTCCAAGATTAGAGGTAGAAGGTGGAGATTTCTCTCCCTTTCCTAGCTCTGCTTCACAGGGTCATGAGGCTAGGCACTTTCCTTTCATTTGGCCTGCTGACGGAGGGGGAAGACTGGGCCTCAGAGCTCTCCCTGGTAGACCTAATCCTATCTGCCCACACTGAGGTTTGTTCAGTCCTGGAAATACCAGGACAAGCAGTAAGGACATCGGCAGAAAGTGTCTGGTTCTGATCCCCTTTCTTCCCCTTCACAACCACCCTGGGGACAGGGCTGTGAGTTTCCTTGGGAACTTGGCATCAAGGGCTGGCTCTTTGTACCACTTGTGCCTCACCTTTCTCTTGCTCCCCGGAGGCTCTTATGCTTCATCTCCCCTTGAGCTCCCATCCTCAAAGCAATGTGGAGGGGTGGGTAAAGATCTGAGAGTTTGCAAATATTCCCAGAGTCATGATTTTCCCAACAATGGCAGAGCTCGCAATGTGACCATCATCTATACATGGTGGCTCCATCTTTAAGGGAGCTAGTAGCCAGGCCTAACACATCTTGGGGATGAGTCTGACTGGATGTGCCTGAGACATTCAGGGTGTGTTTAGAGAGGGCTGTGACTCTCACTTGCTGAGGTTATAGAGAGCCAACACCAGCTGTAGGAATGATGGAGCTTACACACATGATAAGCTGGTGTGAGAGTTAAGCCCAGTTGTCAACCTGAGGAGACAGAACCACTTGGGAGATGGCCCTTGGCAATGCCTGAAGGGGACTGTCTTGATTATGTTAATTGAAGTATTAAGACCTGCCCTCAGTGGGCAGCACCATCCCCTGGGCTGAGATCCTGGACTGTTATAAAAAGGAGATAGTGAGCTGAGCACAAGCATCCATTTTTTCTCTGATTCTTGACTGTGGCCACAGCAGGACCAGCTGCCCCCAGCTTCTGCTACTGTGACTTCCCTGACCACAGTGGACTGTAACCTTGAACTATGACCCAGAATAATTTCCGATTCATTAAGCTGTTTTTGTCATGGTATTTTTTATTATATCAGCAGGAAAAATAACCAATACAATTGTGATACTCCAGGAAGCTGAGTACTACTTTGGTTCTGTTCATGCTTATGTCACCCCTTATGGGCCAGGTGACATTTCTGCTGTTTCTAAGGCAAGAATGACAGCTTTTAGGGGTGCATGAAACTCCAAGCACACATATAGACATGTGCACTGTCTGAACACAGTCCAGAGCCCCTTCATGAAGATCAAAAGGTAGAGATGTAGGTGGCTGGGGACAGTGAGGAGTGGCCTCAGAAGTGGAACATTACAGATGCATGGGGACCTGTGCTAGCCTTCCTGAAGGCACAAAGGAAAGACTGCACCACAGAGCTTTTATGCTGGAAATGCAGAGCATATGGAGCTGCATCACATATTTATGACCTCATTTGTGTATTTTAACATTTATTGAGTACCTACTGTTTGTCAGGGGCCATGCTTCAGCCACTGGAGAAAGAAAAATAAGGAAGTCTATTAGGAAAAAAGTAACGTGGATCATTAGCTCACAATTATCATTACAGTGACAGAGAGGCTCACACAGCATGCTCTGGTAAACAGGAGGGAGACTCAGTCCAGGAGAGAAAGCAAGCAAAAGTGAATCCAAGGCTCTTCGGGGAAGGGGTATGGCTCACATGCCTGCTCTCACTTAGTGGCTGGGTGACCAGGCAATGTGGCACAGCCTTTCCAGGTCTCTGTTTCTGTGTCTAAACAGTGGGGCAGGAATATTGCACCTGCTGGCAGGGACCCTAGGAACTATGTTCAATTATGTATGTGAGATTTGCTGAGATTTACTGAGCCTTGTGCTCTCAACAACAACACATGTATGCACGTGCACGCCAACACTAAAATAGGAGAAAGGAAGGAAGGAGGGAGAAAAGAAGAAGGGAAGGAAGAAAAAGAGAGAAGATGGAGTAAAGGGAAAAGAAAACAGAGAAAATACAAAAGGAGGGGGCTAGAGAAAAGGCTCAGAGCTTAAGAGCACTGGCTATCCTTAGAGAGGACCCAGGTTTGATTTCTAGCACCCACATGGTGACTCACAACCATCCATAACTCCAGCTTCATGAGACCTGATGCCCTTTTCTGACCTTCATGTGGACTGCACATATATGGTGCACTGACATATATACAGGCAAAATATCCAAACACATATAATAATCAAAGAAATCAAAGAGAAAAAAGACATCTAGCTCTCTGAAAAGATGTACAGGCTAGCTTGGTCTCAGTGACAGTTTCAAAATGTATGTGTCTGTCAAAGCTTCAAGTTGACTAAATTCTACACTCTTGACATGAGTGGTTTCCAACTTTTAATTGTGTCCTGATAAAGCTGAAAGTTAAGTAAGATAAAAAGAAGATGTTTTGATGGATTATGCTAAATGGTGCAAGCAAGGGTTCATAGTTCTCTTGAAGTAACTACGTGTACCTGACACCAACGCATGCATTGACAGATAAAGAATGTATGGCCCAGAAGTAGTAGGACTAAGCTTCACAGGGTCCCCCTCAATGTCCCTGCCACCATGTTCCAGGTTATGTCAGTAGGAGGAGCTCTTGGGGTCTTCAACTTTGGAAGGTGTGCTGGCTAATTTCATGTCAACTTGACACAAGCTAGAGTTATTGGAGAGGAGGGAATCTCAATTGGGAAAATGCCTCTTAAGATCAGACTGTGGACAAGCCTGTGGGGCATTTTCTTAATTAACGGGTGATTGATGGGGGAGGGCCCAGCCCTTTGCGGGTGGTGCCATCCTTGGGCAGGTGGTCCTGGGTTCTATAAGAAAGTGTGTGAAGCAAGCCATGAGGAGCAAGTCAGTAAGTAGCACTCCTCCATGGTCTCTGAATCAGCTCCTGCCTCCAGGTTCCTGCCCTGCTTGAGTTCCTGTCCTGACTTCCTTCAACGATGAACAGTGATGTGGATGTGTAAGCCAAATAAACCCTTTCCTTTCCAACTTTCTTTTGATCATAGTGTTTCATCACAGCCATAGTAACCCTAAAGAAGACAGAATGTATGGAAGCTTAACCTACTTGCCCCTCCTCCCCTGCCTTAGCTCCAGTTTTCAGGGACTGAGTTCTGAGTAACTTCTCCCTTCCTTCCTGGAGCAGCTGTCTGGAACCCCAGGAATCAATTTCTGTGTGATCCTTCCTTTGTCCCCTTCTCAGTGGAAAACTCTACAACAGGCCATTTGCTCTTTAATTTAGGTGGGCTCCACCATCTGGGGTACCATCTGTGTGGATTGGGACATAATGTGTACTTCCTTTGTATTTGGGCTCAAATGGACCCCTGAGTGTTCAGGTTGTTGGGTGCACTGCATGAATGGTGTCTTGGCTTCATAGGACCTGAGGCATTATATACTGTCTTTGTATTTTTTTTTTAAATGCAGGACATGTTACATGGTAATTTAAATATTTTTCATGGAAAAACAAGGAAATAAGAAATGGTTGGGAGTTTGAAGCGTGTAATAGCACACCAGTGCACCCCCATCCTTTGCTAAAGGAATCTTAGTTTTGGGTTTAAGTTTTAGACTGTCCCCTGCTATAGGCAGCTGTAGAACCCCAGAGTACAGGGTATGAGGGGCTGTAAGGGTGACATGTCATGCTGTCAAGGAGGAGGGCAACCTGTATAGCAGCCAAGATGCTCCCCAGAGAAAGGACAAAACTGATGGAACCTGGCTCAGTCAGGGCTAGGCTTCTGGAAGAGCAGACCAGGAGGTTATCAGTGCCCCCATACAGGTGCTCAGCAGCCCACCATTACAACTAAGACATTATAAGCATGACTGTGAGCTCTATTTTTGTTGCATGTGCAATTTTCATGGCAGACTCAAAGGATCAGGTGGCCTTGGAAGACATAGCATCACTGTGGACGGTTCAGCCACCTGGAGTCACGTCAAGACTACCAAGAGTGAAGTGTTGGAATGACCTCATCTAACTGCAGTGAGCCTGAAGGTACCAGATGAGCCTCTGTGTGGGGTTCAGGTAGAAGGAAAAATATATGAAGGGCTGAGAGTAAGGCTCAGTGGATAAGAGTGCTTGCTGGGCAAGCCTGAGGACCTGAGTTCAAATCCCCAGTATCCACATAATGAAGCCAATCAGAACCATGCCATTCCTGTAACCACAGATGGTGGGGTATCAGAGACAGGAGGATAACTGGGATTTGCTAGAACCCCATGCATCTCTAGGTTCATTGAGAAACCTTGTCTCAGGAGAATAAGGTAGAGAGTGATAGAGCAAGGCACATGGTTTCTCTTCTGGCCTCTACAAGCAGGTGCATAGGTGTGTGTACTCACATGCACATAATGAGTGTGCACACACCACACGTGTAAATAGGTAGATAAATACATAGATCAACAGACAGATGGATAGATGGGGCCATAATGGAAAATAGGGAGAGAAATCAGTATTGAATCACTCAAGAAACAGTTGATTGACAGCTACAAACAACTGAATTTTGCAGGCAAAATGCATTCTAGTGTCTAGGCAGCCTCTCCTCAAATCATATGTTCAGACACCTCCTAGTTCTGCAAACTTTGAGCCATTCTCACAGGGGACAGGGGACAGCATTTGTGAAATACTGAGGGACCGCTGATGTTTCTCAGTAGCTGACAAATAATTCAGGAGCCCAGTGGTTTACATGAGAGCAAATACATTGTGAATGGTTGTGGCTGAGGGCACCACAATGCCCCTCCTCCATTCCAGAACAGAGCAGGGCATCGGGCAGCAAGTGCTGCAAGGCCTACTATGCTTAGTGACACGCAGAGCCGACATTTGAAGAGATGACTTCTGCAGGGTTGGGAGCAAAACAAAACCAACAAACAGAAAGGAGGTTCCTTGGATTTTAAAAACATCACTCTGGGGTAGAAGGTGACCTCTGAGTCCTTATCAGTGCTCTGGTCATCGATGACACAAAAGTTCCCATTCAGTGGGAACTGAGTCTGCTAAGCACCATAGGAAGTCCTGGCCTACACCCCAACTGTGGCACAGACCAATTTGCCAATGCCAGGCTGTCTCCTGGGATCTGGTGAGAGAAGTATACAATCTCCCAGAGATGACTCAGCTACCCTTGGATTCCCATGCTCTGCCCCTGCTTATGTAAACCATAGCAGATAGGCAGAAGAAAATATGTGAGGAAAGGAATATGTCCCTAGAATTGTATCTGTAGAGTTACAGCATACTGAATCAGCTCTCTGATGCCCTCTTCTGGCCTCCTTGAGCACTTGCACTCATGTGCACAAACCCACACAGACACAAGTTCACAAAATTGAAAATAGGCCTTTAAAATGTTGAGAAAGTGTGTGTGTGTGTGTGTGTGTGTGTGTGTGTGTGTGTGTGTGTGTGTTCTTCAAGGGATACCTTTGTACAAGGGCCAAATGTCTATGTACTGTGATGATTTCAAATGGACCAATGTCCAGGGGAAACCATGGGTGCTGAGGGATGATGACTTTATCAGCTTTGGTCTCTTCTCCCTCCTCCTTCTCCCCCCTTCTTCTCCCTCTGTTCTTCTTCCCCTCCCCCTCCTTCATCTCCAAAATAAAATTCAAAACACATGAAGAAGAAATCAAACGTGATCCATTGATTTCTAAAGAAAACCTGCAGCTGACGTGAAATGTGAGGAAGAAGCAACTATTTCCTGGCTCAAGATATCAATACTCTGAGGTCATTTGTTACCCAGTGTGACTGGCTGGAGCTAGCTGATGCAATGGCTAGGTGACCTAGATACTGAATACTCTGGATGTTCAGCCTTATAACTCTATAATCCCCCAGGTCTTCCTCACCCCCTGGTTTAAACTCTGTCTAAGGAGGGCTCCGTGTTCTTCTGGAATGAATCTTTGGCTAGAGATGTGTATTCCTCCAATCACCTGGATTGGGTAGCATGGTGGGTGATGCATGATCATGGGAGGAATCCCTATAAATACGTGGTTGAGATAAAACTACTCACAAAGCAGGGGATTGGGGCTGGGGAGGTGGCTGATTCTGTAAAAATGTTTTCCATGCAACATGAGGGCCCTCATTTGGTCCCCAGAACCTGGATAAAAAAAAAAAAAACAGCATAGCTGCATACATTTGTAATCCCAGTGCTTGGGAGATGGTAGATCCCTGGGGATGGCTGGCCAGGTACCCTAGACTATTTGGTGAATTTCAACCCAAGCCAATGGGAGATCCTGTCTCAAAAAATAAAGTGGGCAATTCTCAAGGAAGGACATCTCTGAACTCCACATGCTCAGATATACTTGGAGAGATACCTGTACATACATATGGACCCACAAGAAGATGCATTGCCCTCACCCCATTAACAAATGAGATTAATTTCTTCAGGTGTGTGGATGTTCCACATTTTAGAAAAGCTTGACTTAGGATTTATTTTTACTTTGTGATGATATGAAAGCAGTATGAGATACCAGACAGAGTATCATGCTGTAAACTTTGTTAAACTTTTCCCATGATGGCAATGTACAGAAAGCAGCAACTTACATGCATCTCTGGTTGACACTAACAAGCTGAGGCTCACAGCCAGCCAGGATGTGCAGGGTACTGTATGGCCAGCCACGACATTTAGCATGTTAGTCCTATTCAATGAATTTTGACTTGCATCCTAAGTACAGGAGCATCTATACCAACAATAAAGATGCACACGGTTATCACATGACATTAGGAGTTAACTCAGCCTACTAGGTAGTTGCTATAACTTGGTAAATATTAAACAAAGGAACAAGATTCCCAGGTGGAATGAGGGAAGAGAAACCATGAGTGTTATAATGTGAGGCATTTTAAATGCCAGTGAGCATTTCCCAAACTGGTTCTGAGGGCTTCTCCCACCTCTGAGGTTTGCTGTTCAAGCTGTAGAGGATGGAACTCTCCTGGGATTGATCCTGTCTGCTGATCTTGGCATGTGCTCTGCAACACAGACTCCCAGTGTGCATGGCTCCTGAAGGACTGGGCATTTTCATCAGCAAACTTGGATCCCATTCTCTTCATCCATTCTCTGTGAACGCTCCCAAGATGCACATTGTTTTCCAAAAATGGAATCTGAAATTCACTCCACTCCTCTCTCCCACAGATAATTGCCAGTGTAACAAATCACCATACATCTAGGGTCTCAAAAGACATGCAACGCTCAGACAACATTGGGAGCAGAAGTCTGGCTTGTGTTTCAGCTGTTGGCAGGGCTGAATCTATTCTAGAGGGTCTAGAGCAGGGCTGGAGGACAAGTGACTGCAGAATGCTCAGTCACAAACAGGACAACTTTGTCACACCTGCTCCCCAAGGATTCAGAGTCTGTCTTGGAAGAGGGGCCTGAAAAATTAGGAAACAGGAATCAGGGAGAACAGGAATAAAGCAGTGTCTTCTGGGTATGACAGGACCGTTGCATCCATGAACTCAGAGCAGTTGTGGCTGCTTGCACAAGATCTGCTGAAGATCAAGCCTGTTGATATCCCAGCACAGAAGGGAGGATCAAGACCCCCACTCCCTAACTGATGAGATACGGACAATTTGTGGCTTCCAGGGAGAAAAAGCCAGTTTTTTTTTAAGGGTGTGGCCTCTGGTAAGTAAACCATGCTCCAGTGGGTATTCTAACACCCACAGGTATTTGAGCAGCACAAACTGGATGCAATGGGTTACTACAGAAAGGGCAGGAAGTTAGGATGAGGTAAGGATGTAAGCAGTGGACCAGTGGAGAAGTTATAGGAGGGAGTGCCCATTGAATTTGATAAAAATACATCGTGTACATGTGCAAAATTCTCAGAGAATTAATATTAATACAAATATCACATTTGAAGAAGAAAAACATAACTTGTTCAAATCTAGAAGAGCTATGGATTTTTATTTATTTATTTTTTTAAATCAAGGGTTTGACAACCTCAGGAGCTAAGTGGCAATGAAGATCAAGGGACAGTTTCCTTCCATGACTTAGATTAAAATCCAGCAACAGAAAGATCACATTGCTACCGCCTCTGTCCACTCCCAGACTGCAGCATCCATCAGGGGAGATAGCCACCAGGTGTGTTCACCAGGTGATGCCCCACAGCTCACAAGGCTCCATTTATAAAATATTTTTGGGAAAGAGCTATGTTATGAAGAAACCCAAACCTCTGTCTTCCATTTACAAAGGAGAAGTTTCACCCAGATGACATGAAACAGGCTTGAACACTTGGCTTTCAAGAAAATGAAATGTATGACATAAGAGGGGGCTGGAGAGAGCAATTTAATGCCATGTCTAGATTCCAGTGAAATCCAAACCACGACATAAAGTCACTCATGAGGGCTGGGAAGATGGCCCAGTGGTAAAGCCATTGATGCTCAAGCATGAGGAACCATGTTTGGATCCCCAGAACTCAGGTAAACACCTGGTGGGTACAGCAGCCACCTGCCAGCTCAGAATGCAGGAGGCAGAGGGGGGAAATTCCTGGAGCAAGCTGGCTAAAGGGAGCAGCTGGACTTGGTGAACACTGGGTTCAGAGAGAGACCTTGCCTCAATAAATAAGTCAGATTGCAATTGAGAAAGGCACCTAAGGTCTACTTTGGCCCTCCACAGGCATGTGAACATATGTGCCTGTGTACCTGCACACACGCATGCACCCATAAATTTAAACATGTATGCACCTACACATACACACAGAATAAAACTGACGGATCTAGAAATACATCCATCCATGTGTAACCAAAGGGCCCTGATATTAGCCAAATATAAGTAATGATGGTTAGTGGTGTTAGACCAAGTGTTATAAGTTAAGGTAACTAACTGTAGTGTTTACTTTTCTATGGATGTAATAAAGCACCACAACCAAGGCAACCTACAAAAGACAGAGTTCATTTTTGGCCCACAGTGTCTCATGGTTAGAGTTCATGATGACAGATTAAAGCAACAGGCAGCAGACACAGTGGCTGGGCTAAAGGCTGAGAGCTGAGAGTTCATATCTTGTCCCACAAGCAGAGGCACATTGGAAATGGCATGAGGCGTGGAAGCTCCAAAACCTGCCCCCAGTAACACACTTTCTCCAACAAGGCCATGCCTCCCCCAAGCAGCACCACCAACTGAGACCAAGTATTCAAACTCACAAGACTATCAGGAACACCTTATTAAAAAGTTACCACAGTAACTTACCCATTTTCAGATTTGTTAAACTGGCTCATATGAGCCACTTTTTAATAAGTTTTGACCATAATCACTGCCCCATTCGCTGCTCGTTTTCCCCCTTCTCTTGTTCCCACTTGGGTCCTTCTGCATTTCTAGAAAATTCCACTCCTACTCCCCAACACAAACTGTATGTATGTGGGGTCATGTATCCATGTAAAATCTAGCCCATATTTTATAGATACACACCAAAGCCTTCCAGAGTGACATGACACAATACTGGATAACTGAAAAAAAAAAGCATGGAAAAAAAAAAGAAATCTATTTGTGACACAGTGAATGGACATGAAGAACTTATATGCTCTATCCTCAGGTGTGTCTGAGATGTTATATCATTTCTAACAAAAACACCAATCATGGATTGCATATCTAGAGTGACCACAATTAGTGGATAAAATTGCTTTCTTCCCACCAGGCAGCAAATTTTCTCACCAGGAAATGGGAAAGCCAGACCTGAAAAGCTGGGCAAGCATTCCAACCCGCCTCTTTGGACTTGCATAACCACCCACCTTCACCTTCATTTTATACCTGAGGGGTTGCGCAGCTGTGCACTGCTCAGAAGCCATGGGAAACCCTGCTTCTGGTCCTAAGCAGTAAGCAAGCATCTTTCCCTCTGTCCATCACAATACCTGCCATGTCCTTTCTCTCATAATAGATATTCAATACCCAGCCTAAGCATGAATGAGGGGATGGATGGCTGGGTCTTTGCACGGCTGCGATACCGTAGCTTATGAATGAATGGATGAGGCTAATAAAAAAGACCATGTTTTGCCCCAAAATTGCTTCATGGTCCTTCTGGGGCCAGAGGCTCCTTATCTATGGACATTGTGTCTATAAATTCATATCTACTGAGCCAGGCTCTTCTGTGAATGACTTACCAACTTCCCACCACAGGTCTCAGGATTCAGAAAGTCTTGGAGAGCGTTCAGAGTCAAAGGGAAGGTTATTTCTCATTGAGAGCTGTGTGCATGGACAAATAGGGAAGCGGAGGTAAGCAAAGGAAAGCCACTTCCACTGGAGCTAGAGCAGTCCCAATTCATGAATCTCCAAGTTGCTCTCCCAGTCTGTTTTCTGTATCAATAAAAAAAAAAATCAGAGGCATGGGCTGGGTATGTCTATGGGGCATATCAGAAGAGGTTTACTGAGGAGACAAGATCTACCTCATAGATGCATAGCATCATCCCATGAGCTGGGGCCCCAGGCTGAATAAGACAGACTGTAATCTGTGAAGTAATTTCACCTCTCCCTGCTTCATAACTGCATTCACAATGTGATCCACTGCCTTCTGCCTCTACCACCATACCTTCCTTGCCAGGATGGACTACATTCTCACACTATGAGTCAAAAGATACCCTTCCCTGCTGAAGATGCTTCTGTTGGGCATTGGTCACAGTGATGAGAAAAGTAACTGATACAAAAAGCTCACCCAGGATGCTGTAGGAAAACAAGAAAGGAGTGGATGGCCCAAGAGGAGTCCACCTAAGTGATGTGTGGTAGAGGACAGTGGTTTAGACTGAGTTGTGGATGTTAATATCAGCGAAACCAGCTAATGCAGGATCTGTGAGCCTTAAAGACAAGAGCCTCAGAATGTACCATGCTTCCAGGCTGAGCAATGGATAGGGTTTAGTTTCTTAATGTGTGGCCTGTACAGGCTCCCTGGCTGTAAGTCTCCCTTACCATGATTCCTGGTAAGCGATGCACAGGAAATGTCTGCTAACTAGAACTGGATCCTGGACATAGCTGTAAACTAGAAATTAGAGCAGCAGTTCTCAACATATGGATTGCAACCCCTTTGGCAAACCTCTGTCTGCAAAAATATTTACATTACAATTCACAACAGTACGAAAATTATAGTTATGAAGTAGCAGCAAAAATAATTTTATGGTTGAGGGTTACGACAACATGAAAAATTGTATTAAAGGGTCACAGAATTAGGAAGGTTGAGAACCACTGAATTAGAAAATGTTGGGGGAAAAAGCTATAGTGTAAAATCATTCAGACCTGGGCTTGGAAAAAGAGGTCTTCAACATGGACCAGGATGCACAGGAAGAAGCGATGGGCACATGAAGGTATTAGTTACTTTCATCTGCTAAAATACCCAACAAATGCAACTTAAAAAGGACAGGTTTGAGGCTCACAGTTTGAGGGTACAGCCCATCATGGTGGGAAAGAGTGGCCTTAGGAGCATGAGGCAGCTGGTCATGTTGCATCTGATGTCAGGAAGCAGAGAGTGATAAATACTGGTGCTCAGCTCAGTGTTTTGTTTTTCTTCAATCCAGAACAACAGCCTGCAACCTGCAGCTGGAGTGGGTCTTCCCCACAATAACCCAACTGAGAAACTCATTCATAGACATGCTCAGAGATGTGTCCTCTAGGTGACTCTAGATCCTTTCAAGTTGATGATCAATATTTACCAGGACAGTGAAGCTGATAAAAAAAAAATTCTGCTCACTTCCACCAACTGGGTACCCAACATTCAAACACATGAGTCTATGGGGGCTATTATCAGTCAAACCACCACAGGTGGACTGGCCATTCAGCATTGCTGAGCCATGTGAAAGAGCTGAAGCAAGCAAGCAAACAAACAAAATAAACAAAAACATACCTCTCCCTTCAAAAGCTACAACTTGGAAGAGAATATTTACAAATCATATATGTGACTAAAGACTGATACCTAGAATACATAACTAATTTAAAAATTATAAGGATATATTTTCAACTTTATTTTTATTTATGTGTATGAGTGTTTACCTACATGGATGTATATGTGACATATGTTACAGTGCCCAAGAAAGCCTAAAGTGGTTATTGGGTCCCTCGAAACTGGAGTTACAAATGATTGTGAGCTGTCAAGTGGGTGCTGGGAACCAAACCCAGGTCCTATGCAAGAGTAGTCAGTGTTCTTAACCACTGGGCCATCTTCCTAGCCCTCAATTTTCAAATTGTAATGATTATGAGCAATCTAATAATATAATAAAATGAGCAAAGGCATTTAGAAGCATGTTGTTGTGGGAAGAACA